>NC_056725.1:333895862-334148362 GCF_019279795.1 Protopterus annectens
TAAGAAAGAGGGTCTACAGTCAATAAATGACCACATCATTGACAAACATAGATGTGAAAATAATCATGGCAGTTGTGGTGGGTCTATGTTTACCCATCAATCAAAACTTTAATCGAATGGCTATTCCATGAACACTTAACATTGAACATCCATTTCCTTGTATAGGCATATCAGTAGAAATCACCCATTGAACTGTCATAGTTGGCCCTAATAGCAAAAAAAAGTCTTTACCTTGTCTAGCAATTAATTTAAAATTACAAATTCAGAATGTCTTGGTCGAGTGTTCTTTCCTCCTCCTAGAATGGCATGAGAAATAGTGTATTCAATATTCAAGAATGTGTCAGCTGTCAGTTTGCTAGTCTAGTTAATTTTCTAGGATGTCTAACTTTACTTTTAAAGGACATATTACGTACTTTTTGACACCAGCTGGGATAATATAATGATTTAGTTGCTGACTATTAGTTGATTGCATAAACTAGGTTATAGTGCTAACATACTTCTGGACTTGTGCTTTTTTAGACCTAATTAATTGTGGTTCTCAGAGAACATGCTGACAGAGATAAAGAGATACAAACTGCCTGAGCTGGCTATTACATCCTTCCATCCTACTTTAGTATCATCTTTACTTGTGTTTGATTATAGCACTGCATGATAGCTAATTACAAAGTTAACATTGTTTTCTGGTTTACAAGCATATAAATTTGAATGTTTTTTTCAAAAATATTTGCAGCCCAACTTAGCCTTCAAGGAATACTTATTGATTTCCAAGTTATGAAGACACAAACAGATAATAAAGAATTTATACTGTAAGTTTTGTACTATAAGTATGTTTTTCTGTTAAGTCTCATTCGCCAGTTAAGTCTTTAATTAATATGAATGCAAATTTCTAAACTGATTATTTCTAATTATACTTTTATCTTTATTTATTGCCAGTACAGAGTAGCAGGTGGACTGTCACTTTTTGCTATTTCACTACCAGTGCGTATCTTTATTAATTAGTGGATAGTTACATATTAAAATGACCTTTACTTTATCCTGATACTAAATTAAGTAATTTGTAATATTTCATACATTTCACATATGTCTGATATTATACTGACATTTTTACAAACTCCCAATCCAATTTATTGAGCTGTATTGCACATTTCTGGACTGAACACTTGCATTTGAAAAAGTCTGTTTAGCAATCTGAAGTTTGTTTTATTAGGCAAGTCTTCAAAGTAAATCAAACTAGATTGCAAAGCAAAATTGCTTCTTCTGTTTTCCAGTAAAATCAGATCATTTTCTCTTTATCTAATACTTTTCTTAATGACCACACATTCCTTTGTTTTCTTCACTCAATTTGCTGATGTCAAACACTTTCCAAGACTTAAATGTGTTTATGTTACTATTCTCACACAGTAATGCAAAATGAAGTTATAGTCTTCGCTCTTTAATTTTTCTATCAGTTTGGGGCATGATTTGGATGGACTCCATTTTTATGGTATATGACTTTATCAAATGAATATACCTGATTTGTTTCTTATGCTTTTTCTTTATAAACTTTGCTTGAGCCTCTATTTGCCCTCACTTCACAACCAGCTGCTATGTAAGGCTGTTCTTATAAATCCTTATTCCTTTGGAGTCCCTAGTACTGCTGATCAAGCCTGGTGGATAGGTTAGGGGAGGTGAATTAAAGTGAGCAGATGTCAAAGCCACATGCACTGTTTTGCATGCCAGGAGACTTGTTTTATACCCTTACTAGACAGTGTTACCGATGTCACATGCATCAATGCACAAATGTCAGTCAACTCCAGGATCCTTCAATGGTAAAATATTAGCATCAATCTGCTGCATAATAACTGCACTGTCCTCATCACCAAGGACAAATCAGATCATGGGCAGAAACTCCTCCACTCCTCCTGGACTGGGTGAGTCAAAAAGAAAACATTCTTTCTTACCACCAGTCACAAGTGTTCATAGTCAAATTTATGTTGTGAGAGTCTTAGTCAGAGTTCCGTCACTCTGTGCCACAAAGCCAGTTCATAAACATTTACACTTATTTTGTATATTCCAAATGTTGCCTTTCACAATGTGTCCAATCACTTTCCTTAATTATATTTGTAATTATAACTGTTCCAAAACTTATTGTTGCAGTTGTGTTTTTTTTTTTAAGCAAAGGTAAAATCCAGGTACTCATCCTTTGTTTGGCAATGAAGTTATTTGGTGAATGTAATAATGTAAATAAAAAAAATATACATGTTTTCCAACTCCTTATGAGGCCCAACACATTGTTATAGAGTCAGCCTTCATCCAAAAAGTCATATGTAAAGCATTTTAACAGCTATGGACTCCTTCCCGTACTGTATTTTGTATGTTTGCATGTTCAAAAGAACTTTGTTATTCTTTTATATGTTTTCATGTGGTACTACTCAAAATAGTAGTTTTACAGGTTTTCTAGTTTGTTTCTGAGTGTCAGTGAATCATATTAGTGTGATTTCTACACTGGTAAATAGTTCCTTACTTTTACTAGATAAACCTTAAATGCAAGCATCATTGTAGTAAAACTATAACAAGATTTTGTCATGCTTTTACCTGCAATTAATCTCAACAGAGATTTCTAGAAAGTTGACATTACTTGTTGTCTTTTATATATATTTGACTCTGTACATTTGGAAATTTTAGAACTGTACTGGCAACTTCGCAGTAATGCATGTTTATTTCCAGGCCTTAATGACACTTGCTCCCTATGCCCTATCCTGAAATTATAGTCTGACTAGATAATTGGTTGGTAGCTTGCATCGATATTTAATTTTGTTGTTGTTTAATATTGTTCATGCAACATATTTAATGCATTTGTACATATGTCACATGGTTTTGATGTATGTCACTAACTACGTTTATATAGTTATTTATTATGTGCTAACATCAATTAGTTGTGCATATTTTTATATATTTTTAGTGTATTTTGCACTCATATATTTATATTTTACTTAACTAAATTCGTACAAAGTGTTATTTACACACACATGTTGGGTGAGGCCTCTTACTCATTGTTAGCCCACTATGAAAGGTCCTCACTGTCATTTTTTTACTACCACTGTGCTATTTATAATTATTACATTTTTGTATTTTTCAGTATTGCCTACATTATGTTTTAGATCCATCGGTCTTAAAACAATACCGTTTGTGTCATCATTTTTCATGACCTTTTATTACATAGTTGTGTGGTCCTAGATTTTTACCTTTAAATGGTTATATATTTTTTAATAACTGACTACTTTTAATTTTAATTGTTTTAATTAGGTGTTGCCCTATCAAATGTAGGACTGGGTCCTTGTGAACATGATTACAGTTCTATTTAAATAGCAGTTGGGAGAGAATGTTTGTCTGAAGAAGTCCCACCATTTAGTGGGACGAAAAGCGCTTCATGTTAAATAAAGTGTTATTTGTTTTTATTACTTGTGAAACTACGTTTACTTTTTATTGTTACTTTTGTGTGTTGTTGGATTCAGAGTGCAGTTCCCAGCATTTCCGTGTGAACTTCCTACTTTGTATTTGTCTTTGGAGTCCTCTGTTTTGACAAGTCAGTACCTGAAGCCCCTGTCCAGTAGGGACACAGGTGGAATCCCAGGGGTGCATTTTCTGTTCCCCATCCAGTTATCCAGGTTACACTTAAAAAGGGTTAATGAGGTACACTGCTTGATGTGGTGATGGAATCTATTCCACAAAAGGGGGATTCTCTGGGACACAAAGCTATCCCGCCCACAAATCCTATTGATTTCAAGAACCAATTTGAGGTCATGCTTGTGGGTTACTCAAGTGCAGCTTGACTTGCAGATATGACACAGTCCCATCGATATGGGGTTTGAGATTGCTTTGTATGCCAGACAGATGTCACCTCTGAGGAATCTGTATGCAATTGAGTAGAGGGTTAGGGCTTTTAGCCTATCTGTGTAGGGTAGATATTTGAGGCCCTGGAATCTCCTGGTGAGGAACCTCTGGTCTATCCAGCTGCTGCATGTGCTTTGTGAGGTACATGCTGAAAGGGGCATTGCATTTAATAATGGGAAGACTACAGGGATGTTATGACCTCCTTGTCCCTGGATGAGATACCCTTACTAATGTGATGGCCCATGTAGAAAGCTTTCTCTACAATGGAGGCAATATGGTGGTCAAAAGTCAGTTTGCTATCAACCTTGGTGCCCAAGTTCCTCACGACTGATTGCATGCTTAGGACCTTGTTATTAATGTGATAATTTGTGGGGACATCACTCTTTTCAAAGGGGATGATAATGCATTTTTTTGGCATTTCGTTTGAGGCCATGTTTCTGGCACCAGTCATTTGTTTGGGTGAGACCCTCTTGAAGGATATTCACATCACTAGGGGAATTGATGACAACTCCCAGCCTGCAGTCATCTGCAAACTTAGTCAGCCATAGCCCACTGGTTTTGACTTGCATCTCAGAAAAGTATATCGCAAACAACAGAGGCCCCACGACCGATCACTGGGGTACACTGCTCATTACAGCTCTATTGCTTGAGGTGGCTCCCCCTATTATGATTAGGTTGTTTCTATCACTGAGTCAGTTTGCTACCCATCTGGTAACATATGGATGTATGCCTAGGATGTATGCCTAGTTGAGAGATTCTATTATACCCAAGTGGGGAATAGTATTAAAGGCTTTGGGCAGGTCAACATAGGCTGTGTGCATTGTTTTCCCCTCATCCATGGCTTTGGTGACTGTCTCAAAGAAGTTAACCAAATTTAACATGTATGACCACCCCTTGACGAAGCCAAACTCTATGGGATCAAGTGTTTGGAGGTTTCCAATGTTCTTGTTAATGAGGTCTGTGATAATCTGTTCCATGGCCTTGCAGATCTGGCTAGTTAGGCTGATTGTTCTATAATTTCCTGGATCGGTGGATGCTACACCTTTGTGCAAAGGGATGACAGTGACTGCCCTCAACTTGGCTGGGATGAAGCTGGTACTCTGGCTTTGGTTGAATAGGGTGCCTAATGGTTCTGCAAATGCCTGCCTGAGATCATGTAGGTTGCAGCCTGGGATGTTATCGGGTCCCATGGAGGCTGTATTTTTTGCCTTTGAGAGTGATGACTTGCTCCCTAGAAATAAGGTGAGGAGGGCAGGTGCTGGGGATGTCCTAATTTACTAATGGGGGCACAGAGGGGTGAAGTTTTTACTATTTCTGCAGCATTTATGTATGCGGTGTCCTTGATCACCAGATCTGAGTGCTTCCTTTGTGATTGCAGACATATGTAAAGAAGGCATTATGATTGTCTTTAGAAGATGTGGTGCTTGGACTTGAAGTTTGCTTTGGAGGATTTCACTAGTGCTCTTATTTGCTTGTTCAGGCTAAGGAGAGATTGCTTCCAATTAGGCACCTGCTCCTTCTTGGTCCTGGACAGCAATTGTTTCCCTTTTATTATAGAGTTTATTTATTGAAAATGTCCACCAGACAGGTTTACTCTTCCTTGAGGAGGATTATTTTGTCCTATCTGATATTCCTGATTCCATGGAGCTATATAAATGCTTATATAGTACGTTGGTGTAGGTTTGGACATATGTGACAGTTCCTATGGAGGAGAAGGAGGCTGTGAAGCTTATACCTTCCCTCAGGAGGTTGTACTCAGCTTTGAAGAATTTTTTTTATTTGACCCTAGTTGGGGGAGATGATGACTTCAAAAGTGACCGCTTTGTGGTCAGATCTTACCAGGGAGTATGACACTGCATGGATGCTGCATGATAGTTAACGCCAAGTCCAAGACACTATCACTTCTTGTGGGGGTGTCAACCAGCTGGTCCAAGGCATTTGCATTGACAAAATCAAGAAATCTCTGGGCATTTGTGCTTTGGCATGGTTGGATAGTAAAAGTCACCCAGGATCAGGGTAAAGGGTTGAATCTTGATAGATTCAAAGAGGTCCTGATAGGTGGAGTGGGCATCTTGAGTCAAAGTTGAGGGCCTGTAGCTAGCTATGACTTGAATAGGGGACTAGTCAGCAGTTAACTGCACCTGGCATGTCTCCTGTGCATCATAATGTTTGACCAGCCTAGAGGTGTGTATGTCTGTAATATATATTGTAGCTCCACCTCCTTTTGCTTTGCTGCCCATGGTTTGGGATTTGAATCTATGATAGGATGAGTAACCTGGTATGACTGGGGTGCTCTTCGCAGCTTTGAACCAGGATACTGTGATTGCACAAATGTCAGCATCCTCCAGGGTTAAGAATGCTTGCAATGAGGGCAGTTTCAAGTTTAGACTGCTAGAGTTTAGCAGTATGACCTTTAGTTTGCGTTTTGATGAAATTTTCATGTTGGTAGTTTTGACCTCATGGCATTGCCTAAAAAATGCACTATGGGGGAGGCAAGAGCTTTTGCCAGATGCTTGAAGCCCAAGTGAGTCAGATGCAGACCATCTGTGGCAAAACATCGTGGTCTGTCGATCATGTCTTCCCAGGCTGTCAGGTACTGGATCCATTTGTAATGACACCAGAAACTAAGCCGATTGTTAAAGTCAATCATTTTCTGTTTGTATTGATGCATCATACTGGGTGATGGTTGAATGCTAATTAAGGATAGGTGCATACATACCTACATACCTGGGGCACATATTAAGGAAGTCTCTTCATGTCTCTCTTCATAAAGTCTAAAAAGGTACATCTCAAGTCATTCACACCAACATGGACTATGACAGAGTCATAACAGTACCTGTTGTTGAGATACTTGAGTGTATGGGTGATATGGCAAATTCTGGCACCTGACAAACAACTAGCCATGCCTTTCTCCTTATCAAGCCTGGTGAGAGGGCACATCTGTGTGTCTCACAATGGAGTCTCCTCTGCTAATATTCTGGGTTTATGCTTAGGCCTTAGTGGTTGTGAGACACAGGTGTGTGGAATACGTACGGTGTGTGGTGTGGTGGGCAGTGGAGTTTACATGTGTTTTTGCCTCAGAGGTCTCTTGTGTTTCAGTATGTTTTTGTTGATACCTCCGCATATGTGGGCGTGTGTTCTGTAGGTGTGGGTGGTGATTGAGGCATGGTGTTTGTGTTGATAACCTTCTCAGTACTAGATATACTGGCTTGTGAGGGAGAGAGCATAGACTCTAGGTTCTTAATGTAATTGCATCTCTCACAAATCATTTTCCTAATTGGTAGGAGTAGAGGGCTGTTCCTGTACATGAGGCAGTTGCTACACTGTCTCAGGATGCCTATATCAACCAGAATGGCAGGGGAAACCATAGGAGATTGTCCATCCATATTTGTCAGAATCTGGGGGAGAGAGGCCAGAGACAGCTAATGGGTAAAGGTTGGCAGGTCTAAAAGGAGTACTATTAAGTAATCACACAAGTACTACTAAGGAAACATTTGTAGCTGGAATGCCTCACAATGGGTTAAAACAGTGCAGCTGTGGTGCATGATGTGCAAACAAGCCCAAATCTACACAAATGCAGGGTTTAAGTACCACAAAAAAATAGAAGGTTCTAGTAACACAGAAATCTAGCTAATCCTGCTAGTCTCTGCTTTCTTTACCAGCTTGTGCCAGACATGGTCCAGGCATCCCTGCTGCTGTCACTAGCAGAGGAGATAGGCCCCTAACAACACAAGATGGCTGCCAGAAATACAGAAGGCAAACACAAGATGGCTCCCAATAATACAGAAGGCAAAAACAAACAGTTCTGGATGCAGCAAATCTTGTATCCAGACTATGCTACTCAGCTTAAGGGTAATAATACAGTAAGACTTACAAAAAAGCACATATTAACCAGTTACAGGCAAAAACAGAACTCATAGTATGAAAAAATACAGTTAAACGTAATGAAATTCAGTTAAACAATAATGAATTGAAGTAAATCGCAATGAAATACAGCTAAACAGTAATGAAATTCAGTTAATCAGTAAATTCCTTTAAAACTGTGCAAATGTGATAAATTAGATCAAAATATATACAATTTTGGAAGGAGAGTCATTTTTAACAACTGCAGCCTGTCTTTGAATGAAAAAATATATTGTTCCAGCTGCTTTTATATGTATTTGTCTGAGATGTTATGTTTTTATAATTTGTTTCTCTTGTTTTTTTCCAAGTTTTTGAATAAGGTTATCCCTAGGTAGTTTAGTGTATTAACTTGTTCTACAATCATGCTTTGGTTAACTAGTTGAGACTTCCCTTTGTCATTAAGAATAATATGTGTTTTTGCTTATTAAAGTGAAGGCCTGAAATTATTTGAAAGTTATTTATTATTGTGTCTAGTTTTAATAATTCTTGATTTGACTTAGGTAAGGTGAGTAGAATATGATCCGCAAATAGCACTGTTTTAGAATTGTATTGATTATAAATATTAATTCCTTTGATTTCTTGATTATTTCTTATCGATAACGCTAATATTTCTGTGACAAGGGCAAATAATATTGGGGATAAAGGGCAACCTTGTTTGGTACCTTTGGTTATAGGGATGCACTTTAAAGTAAAGGGGCCTAATTTGATGTATGCCTAATTATCTTTATAAATAGCCTTTATCATGGAGATGAAAGCTATTGGAAACAAGAATACCTTTAGTGTTTCAAGCAAAGAATTCCAGTTTACCCAGTTAAATGCTTTTTCTATGTCTGGACTCACTAACAAAGCTTCTTCTTTTTTTTAAGAATTATATTAATGTTAATATTATTTTGATATTATCATGAGTGTGCCTTTTATGAATAAACCTAGTTTGGTCATTATGAACTAATTGTGAAAGTAGAGCCTTGATTTTGTCCACAAATATAGACATAAAGATTTTGTAGTCATTGTTTAATAATGAAATTGGTCTATATGATTTACATAGCTGTGGATCTTTGCCGGATTTAAGAATAAGAGTAATCAATGAGTATCTCCATGAGGGAGGGATCAAAGGTTTAGTTTGCACTTCAAACAGGAGGTTATGAAGTAAAGATATAATTGAATCTGGAAAAAGCTTATAAATCTCTGCTATTATGCCATCTATGCAGAGATTCTGGTTAGGTTTAAGGTTTTTGATTTTATTTTTTCATTTATTTTAGAGTTATTCATTTCTCGAGAGTTGTACTAAGATTTTCTGGGATGGCCTTCAAATTTAAAGTGATTAATTCTTGGGCTGTAACATTTTTGTTTATATTATCAGGGTTATAATGTTTGGTGAAATGACATCTAAAGGCATCTAATATATCTCTGATATCAGAAACTGTCTTCTTCGTACCTCCATGTAATAATTTTAAGATATTATTTGCCTTGGAATGTATTTTTGTTCTAATGACAAATTGTGTTTGTGTTTGGGAGTAAGAACATATGAGTTTAACTTAATCTTTTCTAATGCTAAGTTTGTTTTGTGTGCCAAAATATCTAGATATTTCTTGTTTAATACATCTATTTCTTTGTTGTTATTTGGGTTTGATTGTGATAATCTAGATCTCATGGAGGTTTAATTGAGATTGTAGGTTTTGTAGTTCCATTTCCCATTCCTTAAGTAGTTTCTTATATCAGACTATAATTTTACCATAAATATATGCTTTGAGAGCATCACCAACCATAATAATGTTTGTTCAGCATTATTATTTGTCTTTAAGAAGTTTAATTCTGATAATTACCATTGTTTGAAGTCTTTAGTTTGGTGATATAGGCAGGAATTTTAGTAATAATATTTAGTTTCATGAAGTCTATTTGTATATCTAACATAAGACAATCTTGGTCTGATAAAGGATGAGGAAGAATAGTAAAGGATGTAAGCTTTAATTTTAAATCATTGGAGATAAGAACTTTATCTAGTCTGGTTTGAGTTTTAAATCTAGATCAGTGTGTGTATAACAGAGTGATTTGTTATTTTTAGAGTTATATGTATCGTATAGATTACGAGAATGTATCCATTTCTTAAGAATTTTATCAGTGGATGTTAGTCTAAGTGGGTGACTACTTGTTGTATCAGAATTATCTAATAAGCAGTTAAAATCACCCCCAAGAATAAGACTCCCTCTTGATATACTATCAATAAAATGAAGATGTTATTTGGCAGTTGAAGTACCCAATCTTGGGAACCAATATAGGTTTGCAAGCATCCAAATTCTATGAATGAATTTTAGGATAGCAGTAGCAGTATTTCTTTGGGGTCTTCATGCTTATATAATATCTGAGGGAAGAAAATATTATTCTTCCATAGGATCATCATTCCTCTACATTTAGACTTAAATGAAGCATAAGCTAGTACCGTATAAGTGTTTGGTTTCCAAACATCCTTCTCTGTATTTTGAAAATGGGTTTCCTGTAGGAATACTATTTGTGGTTTGCTTATTTTAAGGTATTGTAAAAGGTCTCACCTCTTCTTTGAATTATTGATGCCATTTATATTAAGTGAGGCTAAAGACAAAGACATTTATAGGAATAGTTTATCCAATGGTCAGTGATAAGTTATAATATTATCTGGAAGTATTCAATGAAAATTTCAGACTTCCAAACTTTGATTTGTATAAGTGACATGTTTGCAAGAATCCTGACTGTGAATATGATGTGAAGTATATTACAATCAGGCCTGAATGCAGAAAGAAACAGCAAAATAATTATATTAAAAAATAGAGAACAAATAGTGTATTTCCCCAACGCATACATGGAATTAAAAAAAATTCCCAGTTTGAAAGATGAGATGAAATGAATCAAACTGCCTTCCCAAACCATCATGAACATGCCCATCACCTCTGAAATGTACTAGTAAAGAGACTTGTGCTGTAAACATACAATTGATTGAGCAGTTTCCACTAAGTTATTAAAATACAGTGAGGAAAAAGGAGAAATGCACATATATTAAGACCTTCATTTATTTATACTTTATTCAGCTGTTCTTACTGAAACTGTCTTCTACCTTCTTTATTACCTTAGTTTGCTGTTTTGTGTGGTCTTAAGTGCACAAGTGCTCGTATTCTGCACGTATTACTGACTGCTAGTAGCTTGAATAATTTACATGCAATTCTAAGCATCTTAGTTTTGGTTTTAGCACTTAGGTTCATAGGTTCATAGGTTCATAGGTTCATACTAGGCTATCTGCCCTAGGGCATTTATAAGCCTAGCCAGAGTGTGTTTGGCTTTCGCCACCTATTTTAAATTAATTTTGCTATGCCCTTTTTTGAGGTTAGTATACTGTTCCTCTGTCTAACAGTGAGACAGAAGTGATACCCGGGGTAAACCTACGATCCCCCATCCACTCATCAAGATTCCTCTTGAAGAGAGTCAATGAGGGACTCTGCCTAACCTGAACTGGGATTTTATTCCAGAGTGAAGGGAGCCACTGGGTTATGAAGCTGTCCCTCCAGCATGTCGTATTTATTTCAGTGTTGAGGTTCAAGTCTCTCGAGCACGTAGCTCGATGGGATTTGGATTTTCTGAGATGCAGCATGTCCATTAATTCCGGGTTGGACATGGCTTTATACGTCAGGCACAGATCGCCTATGAGCAGGCGGTATGCCACTGAGTAGAGCTGGAGTTTCTTTAACCGGGCAGCATATGGTATCTGTTTGAGCCCTTTGATCCTCTTGGTGAGGTACTTTTGGGGTCTTTCCAGTTGTTGCAGGTGTCTGGTAAGGTACATCCCAAAAGGGGCATTGTACTCCATTATGGGCCTGATGAGGGATGAGTAAAGAGGCACGATGACCTCCCCTGATCTAGATGTGAATCCCTTCATGATCAGGTGGGCTATATAAAATGTTTTTCAAACCACTTTGGCCACGTGGTTGTCAAATGAGAGATTGCTATCAACTTGGGTCCCCAGGTCCCTAATTACTTCTTCTGTACTTAATGAATTACCACCTATGTGGTAATTTGTGGACACTTTGTTTTTGCCAAAGGGGATGACTATACACTTTTTGGCGTTTAGCTTGAGGCCATGGCTCTGGCACCAGTTGTCTGTTTCTATGAGGCCCTTTTGGAGGATGCTTGTGTCGGCTGGAGAGTCGATTATGGCGCCCAGTTTGCAGTCATCTGTGAACTTGGTCAGCCACAGTCCTTCCGTGTTGGCCTGTACCTCCGAGAAATATATACCGAACAAGAGAGGTCCCAGGACTGAGCCTTGTGGGATGCCACTTGTAACTGGTTTGGAGTCTGACATGGCTCCAGCAATTCTAACCATGTGGGTTCTGTCCTTGAGCCAGTTTGCAGCCCATCTAGTGGCACAGGGGTTTATATTTAAGCTGGTGAGCTTATCTATAATGCCTGAGTGAGGTATTGTATCGAAGGCTTTTTCGAGGTCCAGGTAGGCTGTGTGGACCACCTTCCCATCGTCAATGGCCTTGGTGACTGTTTCAAAGAAATCAACCAGGGTTAAGAGGCAGGATCTGCCCTTAACAAAGTCAAACTGGGTAGGATCCAGTGTCTGTAGGTCCCCAATATCTTTATTTATGAGGTCCATGATGATCCTTTCCATAGCTTTGCAGACCAAGCTAGTCAGGCTTATGGGGCGATAGTTTCCAGGATCCGTTGAGGCACCACCTTTGTGGAGAGGGACCACTCTTGCTGTACACCACTCTTTGGGTACATATCCTGTAGTAAGGCTGAGATTGAACAGTAGTTTTATGTTTGGGTTTAGCTCTTCTTGGAGTTCATGTACGACGCAGCCCGGGACACTGTCTGGTCCCATTGATGCTGTGTTTTTTGCTTTGGAGAGGGCGGCTCATACCTGAGCATCTGAGATGTCAGGGGGGCAGCACTCTGCTGGGATAGATATTTGCCCTTTTGGTGGGGAGGGGGGGAGAAGTTTGCTCTGAACCTGTCAGCTAGGATGTTGGCAATGTCTGTGGGTTCGGTGTATTTTTTGTCATTTTGGACTAATTCTGAGCATATCTGGGAATTCCCACCCAGGTTCCTAACATAACTAGAGGAAGCCTTGTGATTATCCTTAGTGTCCTGTGCAATTTTTCTCTCGAAGCTGGCCTTAGACGATTTTATGAGTGCCCGTAGTTTTTTGCTAATACTGATCAGAGATGCCTTCCCTTTTTGGGATTTTGCTCTATCATGTAGTAGCTTCCTCCTTCTATTGTATAGTTTGTTTATGGCTGGGGTCCACCAGACAGGACGTCTGCCTTTGGAGGATTGGGTCTTGGTTTTAATTGGGATTGCATGATCCATGCATTCCTGAAGGTGTTCATAGAATGCATTTATAAAGGATTCTGCGGTCTGGGCCGTATTTTCCACAGGCTCGGGGGCTTTGAAGGATTGCACCTCGGTTTTGAGGAGTGTGAAATTTGCTTTAGAGAAGTTTTTCACTGTGGTTTTCTGGGCAGGGGGTGGGGTCGGGATGTGACTATCCAGTGAGATTAGTTTATGGTCTGATCTTACCAGTGAGGGATACACTTCTGGTCTGGAGCATAGAGTCCCCATGTTGGTGATGATCAGGTCCAGTATGTTTTCCCCTCTTGTGGGAGTGGTAACAAGTTGTTCCATAGCATTTGAGTTTATAAATTCTAGGAACCTTTGGGCTAGGGTGTTGGAGCTAGAGTAATGCTCCCAGTCTATGTTTGGGTAGTTGAAGTCGCCCAATATAATGGTGTTTGGAGAGACCTTCATATTTTCCAGTGTTCTCAGGAAGGCCGAGTGGGGTTCCTAGGTTTGGAAGGGTGGTCTGTAGCAGGCTATAAACTGGAAGGCAGTTTTAGCCACTGTTAGTTGCACATGGATAGTCTCTGATGCTTCGTGCTGTGCCACCAACCTGGAGGTGTGGGTATCTTTGACGAACATTGATACTCCCCCTCCTTTTGTGGTTCGGTCCAAGTTTTGGGGCCGAAAAGCATGGTATGAGGTATAACCTGGTAGTGCTGGGGTGCTCTCGGGAGCCTTGAACCAGGTTTATGTTACTGCACAGATATCGATGTTCTCCATGCTAAGGAGAGTTTTGAGTGTGTGCATCTTGAGGTTTAGACTTCTGGCGTTGAGTAGCATTACTCTTAGTTTCTTATCCCTTGTGATACCTATGGAGGTGGGTTTGTTTTTTGAGCCTTGCCTAAAAAAGGCACTATGGGGGTAGCAAGAGCCTTTGCCAATATCCAAAAGCCCAGGGGTGACAGGTACAAGCCGTCCCTAGCGAAGCATCGGGGCTTGTCGAGCATGTCATCCCAGGCTGACAGGCATTGGATCCCCTTTGAATGACACCAATACTTAAGCCAATTGTTGAAATTGATCATCTTGTCTTCATATTGTGGCATCATTCTTGGTGAGGGTAAGATGCTACTCAAGGTCAGGGTCATACCGGCCTGGGCTACATGCTCAGAGAGCTCCTCTATGTCTCTTTTCATGTAGTCCAGGGAGGTACGTCTCAAGTCATCACTTGTGCTTCAGGCCAGTTATTTTTACATTTATAGTTTTTGTGGAGGAAACCCTGCTCTCCCTATGTCCACTAAGTATTCAGAGCACTATGTCTAGACAATTCCCATCCATTTCACCTCCAATCTGGTCAACACGGGCATACTGAGACATTATAGCAACTGCCTCATGTTCACCAACAGTCCCCTTCTTCTAGCACATAATTCTTTTACTTGCGAGAGATGCATCTACATCAGTAAGCTGGAATCCATGGTCTCTCAAACAACATTCAGTACTACAGAAAAAGATGGGATTGCCAGCACAAACATCACACCACCCATATCACAGAGTCTCACACACAAATGCACACACACACACACACACACACACACACACACATACACACACACACACACACACACACACACACACACACACACACACACACACACACACACACACACACACACACACACCTATGCAGGGGTCCTCAATAAAAACTTACCTAAACAACAGAGATCCCCAAAACACATTCACAAACATTCCACACACAATGTCAATCAAATCACACACAGTACTCAGCACACCACTGTCTCACAAACACAGCCCATTTGGCATTACAATAAACCAACACAGCCCATAAGGTATAACAATAAACCAAACATGCTAGTCATTGGAAACTCAATAGTGAGGCATACTGATGTGCCCCTCAACAGGCTCAGCAAGTAGAAGGTCATGGTCAGCTGTTTTTCAGGTGCTAAAATCCGCCACATCACGCACGCACTTAAGTCTCTCCACAACAGGTACAAGTATGACTCTCTCATTGTCCATGTAGGTGTGAATGACTTGATACGTACCTCCCTGGACTGTATGAAGAGAGACATGATTGAGCTCTCAGACTATGTGCTCCATGCTGGTGTGACTCTGGCCCTGAGCAGCATCCTATCATCACCAAGATTGATGCCACAATACCAACAAAAAAATGATTGCGTTCAACAATTGGCTTAGTTCCTGGTGTCTTTCCAAGGGGATACAGTATCTGTCTCCTGGGATGGCATGGTTGACAAGCCTCAATGCTTTTCCAGAGATGGCCTCCACCTGTCACCCCTGGGTTCCAGATCTTGGCCAAGGCTCTTGCCTCCCCTATTGTGCCTCTTTTTAGGCTATCTCCCAAAGACAAATCTTCCAACATGAAAGATCTGTTAAAAAGCAAATTGAAGGTCATGCTACTCAATGCTAGGAGCCTTAATCTGAAAATGCACTCACTGGAGGCTCTTCTCACACTGGAAGATGCCAATGTCTGTGCAATCACGGAAACTTGGTTCAAGGCTGCAGAGAGTACCCCTGCCTTACCAGGCTATACCTCATTCCACACTTTCTGACAGTAAAATGAGGTCAGAAAGATTAAGGTTGGTGGAGTCTATGTCTTCATTAAAGACAGGCACACCTCCAGACTGGTTTACCAGCATGACACACTGGAATTACTGCAGGTGCAACTGACAACTGGCAAGACACCCATCCAAGTTATATCCAGCTATAGACACCCCTCCATGTCTTAGGACACCCATTCCTCCTACCTGGACCTACTTGACTCCATCAAGGTACTCCCTAACACAATGATCATTGGTGACTTCAACTACCCCACCGTAGACTGGGTGAACTATTCCTGCACTAATGCATTCACCCAACAATTCCTTGACCTCATTAACTCTAATGCACTAGACCAGCTGGTCTCAACCCCCACAAAGGGAGATACCATATTGGACTTGGTTCTCACCAACATGGGTGACTGCTGCACCACTCCCATAGCATGTTCTTCCCTGGTAAGATCAGATCATCAGTCTGTCTCATTCGAAGTTTCTATCATACCCAACCACTCCCCAGCCATAACCAGGCTAAAAAACCTCTCAAAAGCTGACCACACCCTCCTAATAGAGGGTATCAACAGCTTCACCCCCCCCCGAGGATGCAGACAACTATGCTGAACAGTATGCCAGTGCAGTATACAAGCACTTGTACAACTGCATGGACTCAGCCATACCCAACAGAACTAAAACCTGTTCCTCAAGGAAACAAAAACCTGTATGTTGGACATTCTCTATCAACAGGCTTTACAACAAAAGGAAGAAACTGGTGTCCAAGGGTAAAATGGAACAAATACCAAATCAGAAAATCTCTCTCCTCTGTCTCAACAAGCAAATTAGATCACTAGTGAAAAACTCCAAAGCCAATTACGAGTTGAAACTAACCTCTGAAATAAAGGGAAACCACAAATCCTTCTTCAGTTACATTAGGAATATCCATGACAAAGGCCAAGTTTGTTCTGAATTAGTACTTAATGGTACAACTTACACTTATCTTACTGACTTAGCCAACCTGCTGGCTGATGGGTTCAGCGCAAACGTCACCTCCCCGTATTGCCACCCAAAGGCCCAGTCGACATCCCTGATACTTCTCCCACACCTCACATCTCCATAGATCAAGTGTTAAAGACCATATCCAAGGCAAAGAACACAGCTTCCATGGGACCTGATAATATCTCAGGCTGTATTTTGCACCATCTCCAGTAAGAACTAGCTTTGCAATTGAGCACCCTATTCAACAACAGCCTAATTAGAGGCTTCATTCAAGCAGAGTGGAGAACCCCCATTTTTATCCCCTTGAACAAAGGTGTTGCCACTACTGACCCAGGAAACTATCCCCTCATTAACCTGACAAGTCTGATCTGTAAAGCCATGGATCTTATAAACAAGGACATAGGCAACCTCCAAACACTCGACCCCACACAATTCAGATTTGTCAGGGGAAGATCTTGCCTATTGAACCTAGTTAACTTCTTTGAGACTGCCACCAAGACCCTGGGTGAGGGAAAGTCAGTACATACAGCTTACTTTGACCTGGCCAAGGCCTTTGTCACAATCCCCCACTCAGGCATCATCAAAAAGCTAACACAACTTGGTGTTATTCCCTATCTCATCAGATGGGTGGCCAACTGTCTCACAGATAGGATCTGCATGGTCAAAATAGGTGCCACCACCTCTGACAGCAGACCTATCACTAGTGGTGTTCACCATGGATCTGCTTGGCATCTTCTTTTTAGAGGTCCAGGCAAAGACAAAGGGCCTGTGGCTGACCAAGTTTGTGGATAACTATAATTTGGGTTCTGTCACTGACTCCCCAAATGATGTTAACATACTGCAAGAGGGACTCACAGCCACAAATAACTGGTGCCAAAGTAAAGGCATTAAGTTAAATGAAAAAAAAATGTATTATCATACCATTCAGCAAAAACATAACCCCTACTGATTACCATATCAACAGCAACTCCCTAAGAACACAAAGCGTGGTGACAGACCTGGGTACTCAGGTTGCCAACAATCTCATATTCGACCATCATTTAGTGGCAGTGGTCAGATAAGCCTTTTACTTGTCTCACCTCTCTGTACTCCTCCCTCATTAGACCCATAATTGAGTATAACACCCCATTTGGTATGTACCTCTTCAAACACCTGCACCAACTGGAAAGGCCACAGAAATACCTCACAAAGAGAATCCATGACCTCCAAGACTTGTCCTATGTAGATAGGCTCGAATCACTTTACTCGGTATCATACAAATTGCTCAGAAGTGATCTGTATCTTTCCTACAAGGTAATATAGGACCCTACCCTACTAGAGATGCTCCACATCTGTAAGTCTAACTCCTTGCGCATTACCTGCTTGATAGGCCTAAATCTAATATGTAACATCAACAAAACCTGCTGGAGAGACAGGTTTGTCTCCCAGAGGCTGCCCCGTCTCTGGAATAGACTTCCCATACATGTCAAACAGAGTACCTTGCTGACCCTCTTCAAACACAACCTTGATTGGTGGATGGGAAACCACAAATTTATCCCAGGGGTTTCACCTTTGTCCCTCACTAACAGGGGCGACAGGTCCTGACTGAGGTTTCTTTTTTGGGGCTAAACTCTTGGCTAGGCTTGTAAGGGCCCCTGGGTCATTAGCCTAGTAACCTCCTATGATTCTATTACATGAATTACTATATGAGATCAAATGACTTTAAATAAGTACAAAATCTTTATCTATTAACTAGAGTCAATAATAAGAATTAATATTTTAATTATGTTATCTAAAAATGAACAGGTAAAATGGAAGCTGAGTGTCCCTTTCATGATATATATATTTCAAAACATTCATGCACATATATTAGAACGTATTGTGAACAACAGTAATGAACATCAAAGGAGCCTATAGTCTGGCTCAGACATTTATATCTAGTTAGAGTGCATGTCAGTCCAACTGTAAGTCTCTCATTTTGAATTTAAAAACATGTTAGTTAATCAACAGCTTGTGTGAAAATCTTTGGGACAGTGGAATGCTTATATAAAAAATGCATAAATGATTGCTTGAGCATAGTTATTCATCAGCACTTTAATCTTTAGTTCATCTATATTATTCTAAACAAGTAAAAGCTGAATGTAAGAGTAAAAGGTCCCAAAGATTTCCCTTAGTTTAACATTGAGGGACTTCACAATTACCTCAGTGAAATACATTAAAGTACATTATGTTAAAATTAATAGGTAATGTTGACTGCATTTATTTTTATAGGACTAAATGTCTGAATACATTATTATCTATGTTATTTGTAGCAAGAATTAGAGAATAACCAAATCAATAAGGGAAAGTGTGGCAACTACATTAAAATGTGCTTATTGCAGACTGTTGACCACCATTACGAAACTATTATTATGTGTTATATTCTAACCATTCATCTTGCATCCATTTATTATTTATTTTACTTCTGCAAGGTCTTCTTAACTTGCTCTTGTTTCTAAACAATTTCATTTGAAGTGTAGCCATTTAGATATTTTACATGTAATAGCAAAATCCCAACAGACTTTTGTATTAGAGATGCAAGTTATATGTTCATTAAGGAAGGGAACCTTATCATTAACTAGGTTATACTGATGTAACAATGCTTGCAGTTTTTAAGTTTACCACCAGAGACTTTAAATATCAGCTCATGTTTGTGTAATCTATGTTAAATCTAGTTGTTTATACCTTTTATTCACCATACAAAAAGACAGATGATTCTTAGGAGTTTTTCTTGCTCAAGATTTTTACACTTATAAAAGGTTCCATATAGCGAAAATTTGCCGACTGGACTGGACCTGAGGCCACCATTTTAGTGCAGCCATCTACACTATCTTAATCAAATTTAACTGTGTGCTTATTCACCCAAAGAGCTGTCAGCAAAAGTTGTGAGAAGTACTGTTTGAGAGTGTCATCCAGGACCATCTCACACATGCCCTTGTCCCCATAGTAATGAAGCATGTGACTTTTTTAAAAATGTTTGCATGTAACTGCCTTAATGTCTACAAATAGCAGAGCTAAAAGACCTTCTTGCCAAAAAGGTGTTATTAGATGACACCTGTACAAACCCTCTAGCCTTAAGCAGCAATATGAAAAAGCTGTTAACCAGGTTCTGCTATACCAATACTCTGTACTTGTCTTCAGTCCAGTAGAACTTCCTTGGCACTGAAGCTTGGGAGTACAGTTATAACAAGATGCTCTCAAAAGCTTACACAGTTTGCTGTCTTCAAGTGTTACATAATCAAGAAACACTACTAGAGACTTTAAAGTGTGTGTATATTTATGTTTCTAAGTCTAGACTGATTTAAGCTGATACTTGTTTCTGTCAGCTTTAATTTAAATGAGTAATCATATTAAACTATTATTTTCCAGTTTCTAAGCATTTGTAAACATTAACTTCAAATTAGTAACTTTTTATATTAATAAAAGACTCTTACTCGAATGTAGCAGTTTTCAGCTTTAATTAGGAAGTTTGAAGCTAAGGGTGAATCTCTGTTACTGTTCCCTACACTTCCTGTAGAGTGCAACATAGCAGAATGGATGGAGAGCTCCCAGAATCCTTAGAAAACACAGAGCAGTTTAAAAATGGCTTGAGGGTCATCTCGAGGTAAGAGAAAGTTTCACCTCGAATTTAAGCAACCTTCTTTGAGTAAAAAACAGCTTAGTGAGGTAAAACAAGGAAAAATAAAGTTAAAGAAAATGGTGCCATGTTTACTCTCACCTGTTTTGTGGTTTTACACAGTCTAACAGATACTCTAACATTAATAAAACATTAAATTGAGGATTTTGTGATTAAATAAATGGGAAAAAATATGTAGTGTAATTAAGTTACTGTGACACTTTATATTATGTAGTTGGTTAAACAAACTGCATTAGCAGAATTCTAATAAAGATTTCTACATGTATGCACATGTATGCTGCATGGAGCCCTCCTCCAACTCACTTAAAAAAGTAGCTACAACATTAGAATTGCTAACAGTCCCTTATCTAGAAATCAACTCAGTTCTGTTTTGTTTTGTTTTTCTTTTTGGCTATAAATTATCTCAGTAAGCAATGAGATTAAACTTTTTTTAAACAATTCATTAATATTATTGCTGTAGGTTAACTATTTGCTCTGTGTGTTAAATGATATTTAAAGAGCATTAATTACCATAATGATGCAGTAAGCATGAATTAAGAAACATTAATCACTAACAAAAAAAAAGATTTGATTATTTATTTGCAAGTTGCTTCTCTGAGAGATGAATTTGCTGTGGCAGCTGAAGTTTCAGTTTTTTGTTTCTTCTTTTTGATTTAATTCCATGTATTCTTTATCTTTTCTCAGATACTCTATTTACAGAACTCAGGGAAAAGTCCATATCCTCTGGGATGATTGGTAGATTACTGTTTGTTATAAAGGAGACAGTTTCATCCAGATTGTCAAAGGTTCTTGCACCAGAAGAGCGGTACATTTTGATTTGTACCAGATACAATACTTGGACTCTAATGTTGTTTTGTTTCAGATGTTTGACCAGTGGCCAACATTTCTTCTTCATTTCCAGAATTCTTGCAGAGCAGTTATTGTCAAATCTTATGGGGTATTGGTTACATTTTAATGGGGCTTTCCTCCAAGCTGTTTTTAACACAAGTTCCTTATCAAGGTAAGAAAGGAATTTTACAACAATAGATCTTGGTGTTGCTCTGAAGGATGTGGGCATTGGCTTATCCGTTGCTCTGTGAGCTCTTCTTATACCAAATCAAAGCTCCTCTTGTAAGTCTAAAATTTTGGGAATCCAGTTATTCAAAAATAAAATCATGTTCTCACCTTCTGCCTTTTCTGCTACTCTGAAAATTTAGATATTGTGCCTTCTCTCCCAATTATCAGGATCATCAGTTTTATTCGTTAGCCATGTATTTTGTGTGAGAAGAAAGTCTGTGTGCAGTTTATTCTCCTTTAATCTTCCATCTATGCCGGTTATGGCTGTCTCCATGTCCATTATTTTATTTTGACGTTGTTGAAAAAGGTGTCTAAAAACTTCAGTTTGTTTAGAACTATTCTCAATTTCTCTAGCTTTTTTTTGGAAGTCTTCTATCTTCAGTGATAGTGACTGCAGAGTAGAAGACACCAGCTGTAGTTATTTCCTTGGTGCAGCATCATATTGTGAAGACTTGGAGCTGGTAATTTTCCTTCAAGTAATTTGGTAGAAATTGTTTAGAATAAAAACTTCAAAATTTGTATAGTTAAATGTTAGGCTATTAGTAACTAAATGTTATAAAATCTAATTCTTATTATATTAATTTTATAGAGCTCAAAAAAAGTGCTGTGCTTAGCTGGTCATCTAGGCTCCTCCCCCCACCTTATGTTTCTTGAAGAATTCTTGCATTAAGTTGGTCCAATTACTTGTTTTCACAATTAGCATCTATGGATTTACTGTCTTTTTTGGTAAAACAGAATGAATAAAACATTTTAGGGTCCACTGCAGAATGTTTAGTGTCATACTGTATAACATATTTTTTTCAAGTTTTTGGTTATATTAGTTTAGTTTCTCTCTCTGCTTATAAGATGTTATTTGATAATCCAAATTTTAATTTAGGGAGCACTGCCATTAGCTGCACTCTCTGTTATCACACTTTAAAATATTGTGAAGTTAAAACCGCATTTATTTATTGTCATCCTGTTAGCACAACAGAGTTTAATTTATTACAGGTTCTTTGCTCTGCTCTGAGATTGTGAGACTAAAACAGAGAAAATAATGTAAACTTCATTATAAATACAGAACTGCACATAAGCATATTGTACAGCTCACAATACCATAAAGTGTTACTGTTGTGTAATGGACTAGGATTCAGCTTGTTAATGTTGCATGGATGATCAAAAAAAGGAGGGGTTACAGATTTTTGGATAACTATTGTTGTCCTAAGTTAGTATCAAACATATTAAACCTGTACATATTTGGAATGGAACCACCTGTAGAGTGGAATCTAAGAACCAGTCCACCAGTGTGTTAGTCAGGCCTCCGAAACCCTTGCATTTATTTTTATTTAAACAGAAGGTCATTGAATGTTTTCTTGAAAGTCAGTACTTGGTCTATACTCCTAATATTCTCTGAGTGATTTCTGCAAACACCTTTAAAAAGAATGTTAAGATATACCATTTTCAGTTTACTCACCTGCTTGTTCTTAACTTTAAACTGGATCATTTGCAAATTATATTGTCTGTGACTAAATCCTGTTTATTTCTTTGCTAATACCCTTAAATCTTTCAGACACAATGCCTACAATAACCTGAATTCAACAAAGGGTATCATGGATTTATTTCTGCAAACCTCTATGGATATCTATTTAAACTTAAATCCAAAGATTTGAGAAGAGAGTATCTACCAGATGTCTAACTACAAACACTTGACATTAGGTGAAGAACATGTATTTATTTCTTTAATTATTTATTGTTTTTGTAACCAGGAAAAAGTCCTGACTGGGAACATGATCCATTTTCAGTGACAGCCAGAGAAGAAAGGCTCTAATGTAAAAACAAAAAGAGTCAATGTTGATACAATAACATGAGAATGGCAATAATGTGTTTATATATTGACATTTGTTTACCAAGAAAATCTGACAGAACAGTGCCCTTTTTCCACAGAGGACCTGGGAGAAAAGCTCCAATGTACAGAATTTGTGGACATCATTTGCATTGCTTGATCATTTATAGCAACTTCATTCATGAGCAACAGTTCCATTATCCACATATACTTGACATCAGTTAAATCATTTGCAAGCAGTTTCAATTAAAGATAACAGTTACATGAGTTGTATATGGATATATATATATATATATATATATATATATATATATATATATATATATATATATATATATATATATATATATATATATATATATATATATATATATATATATAATTTATTTATTTTTTAATAGAGGGAAGTATATGCAGTGCAATATCATCAATATTCATAAACTAATAACAGATGTTATGTTAGAATAAAATGTAGGACTTGAGAACATAAGATAAAGAGATAGAGCCGCCCATAGAAAGGAATAGTGTGATGAAGCACAGGGAAGATGAAGGAGATGAGATGATAGAAGATGGTATAGTTGTGATAATAGTGCATTAAGTTTTTTGCAGTAAAGAGCTATAACACAAATGTATATAACTATATTAGTATCAGTTTAACCTGGGGCGATGCAGGTGTAAAGCCATTTATCTATCAGGTGTTGCTTCAGTTGGCATTTAAAGTCTTTTGGGTTGCAGACTGTTCTTAAGTGGAGTAGGATGGTATTCCACCTATTAAGAATGCAGTGTAACTACAAGGAGTTCCCTGCATTGTTGTTAGGTTTAGGTATGGAGAGTAATGATTTGTCACTGGAATGCAGAGGTATCTTAATGGTTAAAGGCTGAATGATAGAGTGAATTGATGAGACTTTTTCAAGGTTCTGAAGTAGTTTGAATGTTGTAATTAATTGCAAGTAGAATACATAATTATTTAGTTTGCCTCAGTTTAGTTCTTTTAGAGGGAGGTATTGAGTTGATCTATATTGCTGGTTGGTTTATAATTTGGCTACTTTATTGTAGCATTACTCTAAGCATAGTAAATCAACTATTGCAGTAGAGAAAATTTCCTTTAGAGTACATTAACAGTTTGTTAGTTGCATTTAAATACAGATGCACTTTGGCTTGCACTATGAATGATAGATGTAGGGAGAGTTGAGTAGGGAGGTAGTTGTACATGAATGAGAGATTATCCTGGTGAATAACATTTGCGGGGTCAGGTCTTGAGCAGGTGTGAATTTGGTTGAAGCTTAAAGGACTTCAGTCAGGAGACTTGTACTACTAGAGGAATAGAGTTCCAGGTTTTGGATTTATGATGATAGTAGATGGAATAGCCAGTGAGTTGCTGGGTTTAGATATATGTAGTAGGGCTTTGTCAGGTGAATGTAAAGTCATGGATGGGTGGCATTGCTGGACAAGGTTTGCTAGAGATGTACAGTCATTTGGTTTGTATATTAAATTGTGCATAATGGAGAGCTTAGAGTATGTGAGGTGGTACAGTAATTCAAGCCACGGGATGGCTCTGAGATCCAGACAGTGATGTCATGTATAGGGTTGTTTGGAAGCAAATTTTAAACCTTGCTGTAGTACTGCACAAGTTTGTTTAGCTGAGTTAGTTGGATATTTGCAAGTATAATATAACATCTTGCAGTGTTACGAAGATAGTTTTTGGTTCTACAGTAAAGTGATAAGTATTTGGTGTGTTTTTTTCACTATATGTTGTATGTGGGCATCAAATTTTAGGTCTTCATCTATATGTACTTCTAAAAGGTCGGCGTGGGTGACAAGTTCTCTTTTGGCTTTGGCAGAAGAGGTAACAGTGAAGGAGAACCTTTTCTTGTGAGATGTTTGGCAGTCAATAGAAGCAGTTGTAGTTAAGAAATAGCTAGGGTAGTCAGGCAATTTTCTACAGAAGAAAATGGTTCCTGGATTAACTTTTGTAGGGAATCAACGTTTTTTTTTTTGCTGTACAGAGGATAAGTGAATCATTTGCTTATTGTATTAAGGTAGAATACAGCAAAAATAGTGTGGTAACCAACAACAACGAAACCAAAAATAAGTTATCCAACACTAAATAGTCCAAGGAATGCCTCCGCACACCAGCAATGATACGACCTGTGGTTTATTAACTCCAAATGTACGAGCAAACAAAGCAAATTAAAACTAATACAAAATACAGACATGCAAGACAATGAAATCAGATTTAGCGCTTTCTTCCACCTACTATGTGGACTTCATCAGAATTAACAAAACGTTCAGCAAAGAGTAATTTATCAACTTTTTGGCGCCAAAATTTCTAAAAATTTAAAGGCATACATCCTATACCTATCACTAAAAATTGTATATGTATATACAAGAATCTTTCCAAATCTGAATTCTCTTACAACAATGTATAAAAGATTAATACTATCTGATAATAAATAAAAAATAAAAAAATAAAATAAGAAATAATTAATTTCATTGCATACAGGCATATGGTAACTATTGTGTAAACTACTAACACTTAACCTATGATAATCTCTGGGGAATGTGTGAAAAAACTCCTAAAAATATAATAATTTAAAAAATTCATGTGCATATAACTTAAGTAAGATGTGAATCCGATTTCATTGTCTTGCATGTCCGTATTTTGTATTAGTTTTAGTTCGCTTTGTTTGTTCGTACATTTGGAGTTAATAAACCACAGTTCGTATCATTGCTGGTGTGCGGAGGCATTTCTTGGACTATTTAGTGTTGGATAACTTATTTTTGGTTTCGTTATCGTATTAAGGTATCATTTTTTTTTTTTTGCCAGGGTGAGATCATTTGTAAAGATGCTAAACAGAATAGGCCCCTGAGTGGATCTTTGTGGACTGCAACAGTTAAGGCCAGAAAGGAAGATACATCTGTAAGCCTTTTTACTGCCTGGAATCAATTAGAGAGGGGTATCTAGAAAACTAGGACAGAGAGCATTTGTTAAGGCCTAGATTAGAGAGGTGTTATAGGAGTATAGTGTGGAAGACATTGTTAGAAGCTCTAGAGTGATCCAGAAAGAGACCAGATTTAAAGTTACCTTCATCTCTCTGGCTTAACTGTGTTGATAAAGCTAAGAAGAGGAGGAAAAGTACTATGCCATACACATAAAGTATTCTCAGAGAGAGACAGGAGTGTGTTTTGTGTGATTTAGTAAAGGAGTTGAGATTGAATACATTTTTGAGTATTTTGGATAAAGGGGTAAGAATGCCAATCAGCGTACAATGTGGTGTATTGTGGTGCCCTGTTTCTGTTATTAAAGCAAATAGGAGAATTGATCTGCTGTGCCAGTCCATGTAAATGTATGCTTTAAGTTGAGCTGATAGAGGAGAAAGTCCACTAGCCAATAATAAAGTTACCTAATATTAGATTTTCATTAAGCATATTAGAGGTGAGTCAGCAGAGGCGATTTCCTGCTGTGGTATTGTTGTTGCCTGAGGGTGGTGGTATATACTTCTAGAATGTATATAGATTTGTGTTGGTTAAGTTTGAAAGCAGTTAAGAGTATTTCAGTTTTGTTGACTTTTGGGGGTGGAGGTAGAGGGGAAAGGGAGAGCTGAAGTGTGTAGAGCACTGCAACTGCATTAACTTTCATATGTGCTCTGTCTGCTATAAAGGTTGTTGTAATCATGTAAGGGTATCTCATTGTCTTTTGTTTTGGCTTTCAGCCATGTATCAGTTATAAGTACTATATCAGGTTAAAGTATGGAAAGTGAAGCATGGGGTTTAGGTAGCTTTTTGCAGATACTAATTTTAGCTAGCAGATCGAAGAGACTCTCTATCTCTCTCTATCTCTGGAAAAACAAAGGTGCCTTGTTGAAGTTTCAAGTAGTTTATTTGATTAAGTAGGTAGATGGTTTGGTGTTTTTGTAAAACTTGAACAAGGACACTCATCCACCTACCTATTTAACTGAATAAACTACTTGAAACTTAAACAAGTTGTTCTTATTCCTCCCACAGGGAGGTATCAGAGAGAGATTCTCCTAGATCTGCTAGGTGAAATGATTTTATCTGGACAAATCCTTGGTATTTGTATGCAGTATGTGTGAATTTTTTGGGCAGAGACTTGGATGTTAGCTGTGGGGAGGGTTGTGGTTTCTAGAGTAGTCAGGAAGTGTTGTAGTTGTGTGATAGATGTGGAAGAAGAGTTTAAGAGAGGAGGTGTGGTTATGCATTGAGTGCTGAGTGACTAACGATTGTATATTGGATGGAGAAAGTGGGGCCTTGTGATCAAAAGAGTGGGGGCTGGAGAGAGTGAGGTTTACATTTAGCTGTATTGGGGGTGGGTGTGTGGGAATTGTGCGTAGGGTCACAGATTGGAGTGGAACTGCGAGAAGCGAAGGTGAATGGAGTGGGGCTACACTGGAGTGTTCGTAGGTATCATTCACAAACAATCACCTAATGATGAAAGTATGAGTACGTGAGTTTTCTTTTTCTTTTTTTTTTTTAAGTTTATTCAGGTTACTCTGGAGCACAAATGCAGGAGAAAGTGGGTACTGCTCTTCCTACTTAATGGCACAATTGTTTACTGTGTAGGAGATGGGAGGAGTGGAAGATAGACTGGCACACCCACATTCACATGCTCCCACCCAATCTCTACCCAGTGGCACTCACACTGTCATCCATTTACACTCACACTCATATACCACACACACACACACACACACACACACACACACACACACACACACACACACACACACACACACACACACACACACACACACACACACACACACACACACACACAAACATAAACAAATACCCACCCACCTGATCCCCTCTGTTAATACCTCCCAGCCACACATACATGCATACACTCACACATGCAGGTCCTTGCATACACACATGCCCCCGACCCTTAACTTATTGTGTTCAGTACCACAAAGTGAAAGGAACAACTGTGCTAATCTACATGGTTGAACAACTCTATCAAATTAGTCAGTACATGGATGACTTCCTAGAGACAGTTCTAGTAGTGGTGGTGGGTCACACAACTAACTAATATATGCCTCTTCCCCAGACTGTTTTATTAGCATGCAGCAAGGTAGTGAAGGCAGCCTATTGCAGTGTTGCATATCTTCATGCAAAAGCACTGTGGTAGAACTGCCTTCAAATATAAAAATGTAAAATTCATGGTAACCTTTGTCATCCCCCCATTATGTGATTTTATTAGTCATTTTTTATTACCTATCTGACATTGCAAAAGTAGGACTACAACCAAAACCAGTGACAATTCAGTGAAATTAGTTCCCATCAATAGTCATCTCAATCACCCATGGAGTGACCATTTATATAAAAAATACATTACTTATTTAAAGCCTAGTTACTTTCTTAACTTGTCTCATCATCAACAAACTGAATTATATAATTTATATCAGGACATCTTAAAAGAATGTCATTACAATATCATAAGCAGTCAGATGTCAGCTTCATTTTTAACAGTTCTGGATAAATTGCAATGGCGTTCTTTTTTTCCCTTTTGTAGAGACACAGCAAATGATACTACAACCCTTGCCTTTGCCAGTACCCTGCATGCAAATTACTCAAATCTTTTACAGCTTTGACATTTACTTTACCATTAGCCTACTCTTCTGCAAAATATTTTCAGTCGATTTTAGAGTGGATATATTTTTTTTCAGCCAAAGTCACACTTAATCAACCTATATTAGTGAATATGTCCCATAATGTGAAACATGTATGTACCTAATTGCAATTGCTTTATTTGATTTATTCACAGTCTGTGGACATCCTTTTGACTCACACAGCATCTGCAAGGCATGCTACTTTTGTTTCAAAGAAAATGCCCATTTAATATAATACTGATGATTGATTCCATGCTTGGTAAATATCTGCTGCCATTACTTGGACCTTTTAATTTTTGTTGGTTTATTGGGGTAGTGTGCTGATCAAACAAAGGAACATTTTGAGTACAGCTTGAGTGAGTAACATCCGCGGGCATAGAAAGTGGAAAGAAGTAATAAAATAAAAAGCAGTACAATGTAACTAGGTGAAATACAAACTGTGCAGAAAATGACTGACAAGAAGTAAAATTTTTAGTCGTTTTGTAAAAGTCATAAGTCCTGTACAATAAGGAGAAGAGGGACAAGGCTCTGGCATGGTCTGCATAGTTTTATGATTTGCAACTATTATTTTTTAGGGATCAATGACTTGCTCATTCCATTTGTATCAAGTGTTTGGAGAGGTACATATCAAAACCGGTATTACACTCAACAACTTGACTATTGCATGTTGAGTACAGCGGAACAATTACATACCGGGATCTGTATGTGACATCTCTGGATATAAGCTATGCAATGAAAAAGGATTTCCTTACAACAGTGGATACATGGTGATCAAAGGACTACTCATTGTTGACAGGATCCCAAATCCCCAACTACAGGATCAATTTCCTGGGGGGGGGGGTCAATGTGATAATTACACATGGAATAATGGCTGATGAAGGATATTAACTATTAGTATTATTATTATTATTATTATTATTATTATTATTACTATTATTATTATTATTATTATTATTATTATTACTATTATTATTATTATTATTATTACTATTATTATTACTATTATTATTATTATTATTATTACTATTATTATTATTATTATTATTATTATTATTATTATTATTATTATTATTATTATTACTATTAGTATTATTATTAACTGAGCAAATCAATCAACACTGCTGATTCCCTATATTCCCACTATGTAGCAAAATCTGGAATTCACTTCCTCTTACTATTAGAACTACTACCAATACCCATCAATTTAAAATTTCCCTAAAAAGTTTTCTTCATTACTCTTGGTTTTGTACCTGTACTAGTCCAGGTTAAGTGGCTGTAGAATTGCTTGTTCCTGCTATCCCAGCTCTTTCTGACTAATAGCTATATTTAAACTTTCTTAGTATTGTTATATTTAACTGAATTGTTACTTTAAAAATCCTGTACCTGCTGGATCTATGTACATTTTTACTTTGTCTCTGTTAATTTGTTTTTTGCAATATGTATATTGTCTGAAAAATGTTATAGATCACTGTATAATTTCTGTAATAGTATGTATTTATGTACTTTTAAGATACATGTGGCACTTTTCTCCCTGGGCCTCCACTGAAAGCGAGTTTTTCAACAAGTCGGACTTTCCCAGTAACAAAATGTAAATAAATAAATTATCCATTTCTTGGCATTCTGTTTTAGTCCATGGTTTTGACACCAGCATGTGCTTTTGAAAAGCCTTCTTGGAAGATCTTATTGTTCTCTATGGTGTTTATGACGGCAACAATTTTGCAGTCATCTGCAAACTTGGTCATCCGCAAATCCTTAACATTTGGACTCTGAGAAGTAAATACTACAAAGTAATGACTCAAGGACTGAACCCTGGGGTATACTGCTAGGGACAGTTCTTTAGGAGGAGGTGCAGCTGCCCACCCTAATGTCTTAGGATCTATTTGTGAGCCAGTTTGCTATCCAATGAGTTACAGAGGTCCATTGAAATCTCACCTTTATGCAAGGGGAATTACTGTTGGTGTTCATCATTAATCCAACATGAAGGCTGTTTTGAGGCTGATATTTAATAGCTTCTGTAGGATATTAAACAAATTATGTTTCAAGATGACTAGTAGGTAGCTTGTTATTTTATCTGATTCTACAGATATAGTGTTCTTCACCACAGATAATGCCTTGAGAACTTGTTCTTGGGAGATTTGAAGAAGGGGTGTAGGTGCGGTTATGCTACCTGAGAATACTCGAGTAGAGAAGGGGGTGAGATTTTAACCAAATCTGTCAGCTGGTAGATTGACTAAGTCCTTTGAGTGTGAGTATGTTATATGAATGACTGTTACCTCTGCACAGTGCTGGATATTGTTTCTGAGATTTGTAACATAACTAATGAATGTTTTCTTCTTGTCCTTCATCTGGGTGGCTATTTTTACCTCATATCTGGTTTTGATTGGGTTGAATAGGTTCTAGAGTTCTTTGGTTTAGCAAGAGCACTTTTGGCATCTTGAGAGTCAGATTTATTTATGTATGCAATCAGATTTCTTTCTTTTATTATACAGCCTGTTTATAATAAAGTTCTACCATAGAGGACATTGTTGAATTTGGTATTATATTCGATTCTGAGAAAAACAGATGCATCTATACAGCTATTTAAATGTACATAGAATTTGTCAGGGAAGGGGCCTTCATTAGCAGTGTACTCATCAAGATGGAAGGGGCTTTTGCATTTAGCCAGGTCATCATCACTTATTTTTAGTCAATTAACCTTCGTGTAATCTCTGAATACAGAAGTATAGGAATATGGCTCAGGCGTCAGTCTTATAGTGAATCTGATTGAATTGTGGTCTGAGTTGACCATGGAATAAGTTTCAATTGGCAGTGAGCAAAGCTGCCATATATTGGTAAGGACCAAGTTCAGGATTTTATTACTCCTAGTTACAGTGTGGATCAACTGGTCCAGGGAGTTAGTATTTATGAAGTCCAGAAATCTCTGGTCATATATGTTTGAGGTTCCCTATTACATGATCGAAACCTTAGATTATCGAACACGTAAAGGTCGATCACTAAATATCGAAGTTTGAAAATTGCAAACTGCTGTATCCACATAGAAATGAGTCGTTTGGCCGTTATGCAGATTTTTTTTCTTTCTCCGCTGTAGACCAATCTCAGAGTTGGTATATTTAGTTGGGGGGTGGGGGGCTCAACCCCCCCACATTGATGGGTATGGGGGGAGAAGCCCCCCACTTCATTTCTGTTTAAAACTTTTTTTTTATTTCGCCAACGGCATTGTATCCCTATCTGGAAACGGACGTTTTTGATGTTAAGGGTTTCATGTTTCATGATTGACCTTTAGGTGTTCGATAATTTAAGGTTTCATTCATGTAATATAGACCCTATATTGGATACTGTATAATTTTCCCATTTTATGGATATATAGTTGAAGTTTCCTAGGCAGATGGTGTTTGGATTAATACATAGGGAATCCATACTAGTTAACTAAGAGGTATGGGCTGATAGGGGCCTCAAGGGGGATCCTATAGTCACCTATGATATGATAAGGAGTTTCATTACTAGCAAGTTGGATGTGGAGGAGTTCCATTTCATCATCTTGTATAACTAGTCTGGAGATGAAGATTTGCTTTTTTAAATATGGAGACACTGCTACATTTAGTATCTTTGTCTAATGTGGTTGGGCTGAACGTGCGGTAGGCACTGAAACCCTATACACATCAATCGTATTGCAACTTTCCTTTATGTCAGGAAATCCTTTTAACTTTAAAAATGTTTCTGACACAGCTTGTATCAAATGTAGGAGTGCCAGACTGCTTGACAATTCATCTCGAAAATGATGAAAGAGGCAACCCCTGCACAGACTTTACCAACCTGATTTTATTTAGAATTATGGCAGTGACAGTTTGCTGTACTAAAAAACAAACAAACATTAATTTTATTTTTCTTGGATTAACAGACTGCATGACAGGCTATGCCACAGTTTGAAATATATTCTGTCCAGTTTTAGAGAGTAACATTATCTTCTGCTTTACTATTCCTTCATCATTCAGCATTGTATAGTCAACCTGAATCTTACTTTCATTTTTAATTAAACAGAAACATCAAGTAGCAGGCATAAGGACAAATCCTATTTACAGTTATTTATGAAGTAAAACACTGGCTAAGTAACAAAATCATTCGCATACCCTTGTGTTCTTTAAGGCATAGTTATTTTATGTCATCTACTTTTCCAAAGATTGCAAAACCATTTATACATTTTATTTGATATAGGCAGATACATCTGTATGTGTTTGTACTTTGTCCCTACAGACACATAAAAACAATGTATATCATTAAGCCTCCTGATGTAATGTTTTGTGTTTTGGAATAATCTCTCTGATTTATGATCATAATGGACATGTGCATTAATGCATTGAGTTCTCTATGCTTAGCTGTAAGAAAAATATGTATTCACATATATAGTATTCATACATGTATTAGCATTATGCTTGCTGTATTAGAAGCCTAAAAGGGTTAACACATTTATTCTGCTACAGGCTTGAAAATAATTGCATGTACTTTCTGACTTTGCTTCTTGTCAGCTCAGTGAATGACCTTGTTCATACACTGAGAAACAGATGATTTTGCTAGCATTAGGGAAAGAGAACAATAAAGCATTTTGAAATGTTATTAGACTTAGGCAAATAACCTTGTTTGTGTTGAATGAACACTACAGCTGCAGAGGAACTAGATAAGACTATAGACTACAATCAGTATATGCTTTGTGCTCAAAGTAAGAAAGAATCACGAATTGTAACATCAAATCGTTACAGACCGGTGGTCAGCAAGGCCACACTTGATTTTGAGAAAACTTTCTCATGGGAACATTTATAATTATTATATCAGCAGAAAGACTTAGTAAACACCTGTTTTAGAACAATGCTTAGAGTTGTATTTAATTACATCAGCTTAGAGGGAAATGGCTTGTAGAACGGTATAATAATGAAGGATTTCCTGTATAATGTCAGACAAACTTCTGAACTGCATTTTTGTCTCCTTGTACAAGAATAAAGGATCCTTAACTGAACCTTGGCTGCATCGATCTTTGATTTTTCCTTTGACATTAGCACACCAAACTGTCATTCCCATGATTCATAAACATGGATCATGGTAGTGATATGTAGCACACAGCAGAATGTGCATGCATTGGAGTTGTGTACAGGTGCATATAGTAACCATTCAAAATGGACTTCTATGTAATCTTTTGTATCAGTGGAAAAGGATGTGTTGCATGACAGCCAAGCATGGCAGGGCAGAGAATAGTTACTGTCTACTGTGAATGACCTTAAAAAGCAACAGAGAGGATTTTATTGCATTTCATACCTTTTTTCAGTACTAGCTCTTCTGTACTATACATGCTTCTCTGTTATACTACACTACTGAAAGGACAACAGAGTAAAACCAATTACTATAATACAGTATTGAAGGGGTCTAGTCCTGTGAGGGCTCAATCTGAGAATTTTTTCAGGTAGTCATTGAGTTGGGTGCATAGGCATGAGTTGTGTCTGCAGGTTAGCCTACACCACAGAGAATGACTGAATGAATAACATGTCCCTGCAGGACAGAGGTAATATTTCTTTTTAATGATTTTCAATACTTTTCATTAATGGTATTACTGAGCTGTGAAATGTTGGGTAGTGCGTCACCATAAGGTGAAGCTGCCAACATCCTGTGCTGTTTGTATACTGATCTCATGTTTATATTACACTAAGAATTACACTGTGGTCTTCTTACAGGTTCACAGGTAAGTACTAGGCTAGCTGCCCTTGTGGGACTACTGTTAGGGGGGCTGATTAAATGATGATTTCATTCATAAAGTACTCTGACAACGCAATGGGATAAGTCTGTATAAAAGAACTTATCTCAGTGCTAAGCTGTGGTTGGGAGCAATCCAGGGCTTTAGCATTCATGCTTAAAATGCACCAGCTATAGACTGTCAGTTTTATGCTTTTTTGTTTAGAGGCTATTGTCCACTGCCTGATACAATTCTAAAATTCCTTTGTATTGGAATGCGCCTCCAATAATGTACTGAAGGCACATCACTCTCTGTCCATTCTTCTGTAAGTTATTTAATCCCCTTCACCATCTGTATTTTAGTAACATATTTTTCAAATATTCCCTATATTGCACAATGGTTATTAAAACTTATTATTTTCACTGCTTCCACTTCCTTTAAAATATTTTGAAAAAATAATCAATTTGTCTCCTAAGCCACCCCCATTTTGTACTTAAACCCTGTATCCTGCCCTACCCACAAACCTCCCACATGCATCATTTCTTGACAGAGCTTCATGTCTGGCAATATCTTTTTATAACTAATTTTCATGTCACGGTTCAGATCTCCAAAAAGTATAAGGGACACATACGCAGTTACATATTGCTTCAAGATTTTATTTTATTTTTTTTTATTTGACATTTGTTTACTTGGATAGTCTGAATGGGTAAGAAACCCATTTTCAGAGGAGGCCCAGGGAGAAAAGCTCCAAAGAATACATATAAAGAAACAAAATATTTTTTTACAATAAAAACATTTTTAACAATAATGGTACAAATAAACAATATTGATGAAATGAGAGCAGATAATGCATAGGATGTTTTCATCAATGTAGTAGCAGGAAGAGAAGTTACAAAATAAGCATTTAAATTGTGCACATATGGTCCATTTGTACAAACTTTTACATGAATGCTTGAGATCTATAGGTTTATATTGTACTATAGTTCTCATTTATGTAAACAGGCATTGTTTTGCATTAGTGGAGTAAAGTTTGCTGGAGATAAAACATCTATGTAGCCAGAAAAGGTTAAAAAAATGTATAAAGTACATATATATAATATATTCCCATTTAGCTAGTAATAAGAAAGGTGCCAAAAATTATAAAGTACATAAAATATTCTCATTTTACATAGTGAGTTGAAGAGAGGATACATGCTTGATATAGCAGAGGAGCGCACAAAGTCCATTTTGTACAGGATTTTACATGACTGTTTGAGATTTATATATGTATCTTATACTGTAGATTGCATATATGTAAACAGACTTGTTTTGTATAATAAGAGCAAAGTTTAAAAAAAAAATTCTGTAATAAGAAAGGTGCCAAAAAGCATTTAGGCTTTATACAGTTTTAATGAGAAAACACAAGGTGAAAGTGACAATATTAGCAGTCTAACTGTAAAAAGTATTAGTAGGGGAGAAAGAAAGTGTCTGGGAAGAAAGTTATTAACATTAGATAGTTAAGTAGGTAGTATCAGGATAAAGGCTTGGTAAGAATGGTACAATAAGGGTGCTACTGAAATGAAAGGTAGTGAGGGGAAAGAAAATGGGAGGGAAAAAGGGGAACGGATGATAGCTGTAGGAAGAGTGGATCGGTAGGGTGGGGTGCAGTGTGAGAGGAAGGTCAGCTATGTTGTGAACAGGGACAGGTATTTGCCCTTGACAGGTGTTCCTGTAGTTTGAATTTAAACTTTGTGAGGTTAAGTGTCGTTCTAATGTCAAGGGGTAGTGTGTTCCATAACTTGGTTACTGAATAGGTGTATAAAGGTTGCCCATCAGTTTTGTTTGGTTTATAAAGAGTTAGGAGTTGTTTGTTTTCCGAGAGTAGAACTCGATTTGGTGTATATGTTTGGAGTAAGGAATTTATGGCAGGACAGGATTCAGAATTGTAGATAATTTTATGGGCCACTGTCAGTATTAGATAGTTGAGTTTTGGGGGTAGTTTTAACCAGTTAAAGAATGTAAGAGCAGTACAGTGGTGCATGTAGAATGGGGATCCTGTTGCGAATTTTGCAATTCTATTTATTGTAACATGATTCAAGCTTACTTTTTAATGTAGATTGAAGGTTGGTTAGTATGGGAGCACCATATAGTAAGGAGGGTAGTAAGTACATAGAGGCTAGTTTTATTTTAGTGTCTGGGTCCATAAAATGTGTGTGTCAATAAAGCATTACAAGATTAAGGTGAGTTTTTTTTTTTTTTATAGTATTGTGCATGTGACGATCAAAGGAAAGTTTGGTGTCTATGGTTATCTGCAACAGTTTGGTGTGTGGGACCATTTTTATTTCTGTGCTAGAAAGTATATTTTGAAGTCATTTGGTTGACTTTTTGGTGTGAAAAGAAGTAATTTGGTTTTGTTAGGGGTGAGTCAAAGTTGTGCATTGTTAAGCCAGGATTAAATGGATGAGAAGGCAGCTTGGGTTATTTCCCTAAGGTGGGTAATATTACAGGAGGAAGAAAAAGGGGTTTAGTCATTGGTATATTGAATGAGAGTGCTTTGACAGGAAGTGGTATATAGGTTGTTTATAAAAATGTTAAAAATAAGAGGACAGAGGATGGACCTTTGAGGTACTCCTGTTTTATTATTTGATATTTTGAGAGACCATTTTGCCATTTTATGCATTGTTGTCTTTGAGCTAAGTAGCTTGAGAACCATTATTGAAAAGTTTGAGTTAGGCCAAGGGGAGAAAGTTACTATAACAGTTTTAGATGTGAGACCATGTCAAGCACATTTGATAGGTCCAGAAATACTGCTGACGTTAGTTAGCTGGAGTCTCTGGCTTTATTAATACTATCAGTAAAGGATATTAAGGGAGTTGTTATGTCCTGGTCTAAAGCCATGATAGGTTGAGGTGAATAACTGGTTGTGGTTAAGGTAGCCAAATGTTTGTTTATGTGCACATTTTTCTAGGATTTTGGAGAGAGGAGACAATGGAAAACAAATGATAGTTAGAGATGTCATTAGATTTACCTCCATTAAGGTAGTTGTTATGTCCTGGTCTAAAGTCATGATAGGTTGAGGTGAATAGCTGGTTGTGGTTAAGGTAGCCAACTGTTTGCTTATGTGCACATTTTTCTAGGATTTTGGAGAGAGGAGACAGAATGGAAATCAAATGATAGTTAGAGATGTCATTAGATTTACCTCCTTTACATAGAAGTGTTACAATTTATTTTTTTCCCAAAGGGCAGGGATTTAGGATTCAGAGATGGATCTATTTATGAGGATACTAATGGGGTAGGCAATAACGTCAGTGGCAAGCTTTAGCCATTCAAATGGGAGGTTCTCAGATGAAAGACTGCATTGTTTAACTTTATATAGCAGGCACAATATATAATTAGTGGATACAGGGTTTAATATTAGGGTTTGTGTTGTGAGTGTAGACTGGGTGCTTTGAGACGAGGAGGAAAAAGAGTGATAGAATTAAAAGAATTATTAGAAGCTGGTGGGTTCTTATTTGGATTAGTTGTGGAATTTGTACTGGGGCATTTATTTGGACTATTGACTATATTAGCATTGCTTTCTGTAAAGTATGTATTTAATATCTCTGCTATTTGATGTGGGGATTTGCCAATGGAAGGGGCAGGATTTTATTTGCTACCTGGGGTAAGCAGTGATGAAATGGTGGACCAAAACTTTTTTGGGTTGTTTTTATGATCAGATAGTTGCTGTGTGAAGTACTGTTTTCTGTCAATGGTTATAAGTTTCTTTGCATGATTGCATAATTGCCTGTAGATTTGTAGGGTTGATTCTGGTTCCTTTTGGACAAAGTAGAGCCAGGCTGTAAATGGCATTTAAACATAGTTTGTTGAAATGGTTGACTGCCTCATCTAGGGGGTAGTGTTTTTAGGATGGACCAGTTTAGTGATTTTAGAATTTTGGTGAAGGGTTGTTGATTAAACTTAGTTAGGTTTTGAGAGGTTTTGTAGCTGTGGGTTCTGGGTGAGTGGGTTCTAAAGTGTCTGGGAGGGTGCCTGATTTAGAATACTTAGTAGGATGCGTGACTAGGATCCAATCTAGAATACAACTGTAGTTCTTACTTTTATGAATCTTAGTGGGAGATGTGATGAATTGTGTAAAACCAGATAGGTTTAGACTATTGGTTGGGTAGTCTGAGATTATATTTTGTTAGTTGATGTTGACATCTCCCATAATGATAGTTTCATTAAAGATGTTCTGGGACATCCAATATAATATATCATCTAGTATGGGGTAGTTATGGTCAGGTGGTATGTATATAACTGTTATACAAAGTTGAGTAAAAGCACAAGCCAAACTGAAAACTCCTTACTGCAGCAAAAGGAAGGTCCCAGCAGCCAAGCACAAGCACACAAAAAGCCAAGGCATAGTTAGTAGTTAAGTCCACAATACGGACACTTCTTTATTTAAAAACAGCAAACAGCAAAAATAACGTGAAGCGCTTTTCATCTCACTGATAGTGAGACTTCCTCAGACAACATTTCAAGTGTAAAGCAACTCATTAAATACCCTACCCAATGTCTAATTAGCACTCCTTCAATTGATTCATTAAATTAATACCAACCATTTCAATATGATAGCTTTGCAATTCAGTGTTAAACAGTACTGCAGTCCTGTTTACATTCACATTTCCAGATGCAATGCTTCAGTCAGTAATCTCAACATTCCGGACTTTACTACAGCAGCTTTAAATCTAAGGTTCTTACAAACCTTCACTAAAACATTAAATCCATATTCGATTTAATATGATTTCAAACCTTTAAGGCTAGCTGGATACATAACTGGTTAAATGTAGTCAGTTACAGCTGATACATTCGCAAACTGAAACAAAACAGTTAATGTTACCCTTCTATCCATACTCGGGTAGTAACCAACATTCTTTTGATAATTATAATATCCAAGTTGGAAAAAAATGTTTTTTGTGCTTTAGTCATAAAGAATAGTTGAACTGTTTCTATCATTGTTGACTAATTGTTACAATTCACCTCCACCTTGTCAGTTACGAGTATATGTAACAGCACTATGTAGTGAAGCCTGCATTTAAAGCAACAGTACTGTACTTAATAAGTTCTGCTGTAACCTATTTCACACTAACATCCAAAGCCTGGATAGCGGTATGGTCAATTAAACCCGTTGCAGTCAGGTGTTCTGAAGTGTTTCACACTTTGAAATAAAATCCTGTGCCAATGTTAAAAACTCAAACTTCCAAATATATTAAAAATTTTAAAAATGTACATAAAGACCCCTTCAACTACACATAAATGTGTGACTGCACATATAAAAGTATGTCCTAAAGACGTTAAAAGTTAACAATTTAAATTCAATCATAGTGATAAATATAAATATGTTTGCTGAAGAAATGTATTGAACCTAGTCCCCAACCCCTACATAAGGTGTCTCCTCAGCTATTAATCTCCGTCATCTTGCTAGACTTTTCAGTTTTAATATACATTTGATTGAATAATATTCATTCAATCCTGGGTACAGGCAGGCTCTGGTCCGTATTTGCCACATTAATTCTAATTTTTCCAACATCAAAGAACTAAGACCTCCTCTCATCTCATCCACCTTAATTGAGTCTATAGCTCTAAATTTAAATGAATGTGTAGGACAGTCTAGGATGTGTTTAGCAATTGCACTGTCCTGTTTCAAGGTTTGGGTGCTATAAAGATGTTCATACACCCTTTCCTTAAATTTCCGATCTGTTTTCCCTATGTAGAAAAACAGGGCAATTCTGGCAGCACACCATATAAACCACACCTTTTGTATTACAATCAAATTTCTATGGGGTCATATAATCTACCCCTCTGATGTTGAATCTTTCCTCTATGTCCATGTATGGACAATATGTACATCTATCACATTTAGTCATACCTGATTTTACTATCCTTTGCCTATTTTCTTTCTTTTTTGATAATAAACATTTAAGGTTGTTGTCCCTTCTAAACACTACTTTAGGGGGGTCTTTCAGTATACAGGTCAATACAGCATCTGATCTAATAATCTCCCAGTTTATATAGATGATCTTTCTGATGTTATAACCATCCAAACTAAACTTCATGATTAGGTTGACCCTGACCAAAGAAGCTTTTTCTGTTATTTTAACACTTATTTGGGAGTCCTGTTGACCTAATTCCTGTATATCAAACAGGATGGGTTGGTAAAGGCCTCTCAATCTTTTCCCTTTTAGCTCCTCGGTTAGTTCCCTGATCAGTTGGGTGGAATATCCTCTTTTGGAGAACATATTTCCTAACCTATCACATTCTCGTGAAAAGTCATCTTCCCTAGTCACCATGCAGACAGCCCTGACTAATTGTCCTTTTACTACATACCTCTTTTGGACTAAAGGGTGGCAGCTAGTAAAATGAAGGAAGGCATTAGAATATGTGTCTTTTCTGTAGAGTTTGCAAAATAGCTATTTTTATGTAAGTCCTTGTTCAATAAGACATCAAAATGGGCAATATTAATTTCATTATATGTGAAAGCAAATTTTAAAAATGAAGTTGCATTATTAAAGTAGGATACTAGGTTTTCCGCCTCTTTCACTTTCCCATCTATCAGTATGAAAATATCGTCCAGGTACCTAGTATAAAATTGAATTTTATTTGTAATATTAGGTACCTAAAACACAAATTCCCTCTCCCAATATGCCATGATCAAATTAGCAAAACTATCTCCGCATGGTGACCCCATGGCTATACCTGTTGTTTGGACATAGCATTTTCCACCAAATGTGAAGTAGTTGTTTGATTTGTAGGATTGCAGTACTGTTTAACACTGAATTGCAAAGCTATCATATTGAAATGGTTGGTATTAATTTAATGAATCAATTGAAGGAGTGTTAATTAGACATTGGGTAGGTTATTTAATGAGTTGCTTTACACTTGAAACTTTGTCTGAGGAAGTTTCACTATCAGTGAGACGAAAAGCACTTTATGTTATTTTTGCTGTTTGCTGTTTTTAAAGAAAGAAGTGTTCGTATTGTGGACTTAACTACTAACTACGCCTTGGCTTTTTGTGTGCTTGTGCTTGGCTTCTGGGACCTTCCTTTTGTTATACAAAGTTGCTTGCTTTTGTTAAGTTTTAGGAAGCATATGTGAATTTCTGCGTTACTGAATTTAGGAATTGGCTTGGAGTAGGGGTAAATTAGAGCTACCTTCCTGCTTTTTTGTGGGTTCTATCTAATTTTATTATATTACAACCTGGGAGAAATATTTTGTGTCTTGGATATGTGGTTTTAGCAATGTCTCTTTAGCTGCAAGTATATCGGAGGTGTACTGGGATAACCATGCATGGAGGTCTATTAGTTTATAGGGGATGCTGAAGTTGGTCCAGGGTGTAGATGAATGTCACCACACTGGGATAATCCAGTGGTGTGTGAAAAATAGTAGTTTATAAAGTAAGGTATGAGTTTTTGTTTTAGTTTTAAGAAATGGTTTATTTTACAGCCAATGGAGTAATATAGAAGTTTATATTCTGAGAAACAGAGGTTACTGGAGTGTAGTTGGCTGGCATATATATTAGAGTAGCTATTTATATCTTTTACAAGGCTAGTATTGAATGTGATGTAATCAATGTTTGCACTGAGGTTTTGAGTAGAGATTGATGTGCAATTTGTTAGAAGGACAAGACTTATTATAAAGCAGATTAGATGGACTGGGGTTATGTAGGGAAGAACCATGTTTAGAGAAACGTTGAGCAATTTAATAAAGAGGTAATAAAGGTTATGGTAGGGAGGTTGTGTTTGATAGTTAGGGAAGTTATTAAAGAAAAACTAAGAGACATAACTTTAAGTGGTGGTGCATTATTGGTTAATGAGATTTGATGAGTGATTTAAAGGTATGTGTACTGAGTATGGGTGAAATATGGGGGTAGGGGAGGGGAGCAAAGTGAGCCAGAGTAGAGCGAGGGCGAATGGAGTGATTTGCAGGTTGTACCTGGTCGCCATCATTTTATTAAAGATCAGTAAGCCTTATCAGTTTTCTTGGTTTGTATTTTCTTAATTCAGAAATGTTTTGCTTATGAGCGGGAATTGTTTTTATGGGGGAAGGGTACTAGAAGGGTATTGGTGGGAAAAAGATGCCTTTTCAATTGAAACAGTTTATTTTAAAAAAAATGAGGTAAGGCCATTCTCAGTTTGCTAGTGCTTGCAGGAAAACTGAATCTGTGAATAGATAATTAAAATTAGAGGGATATTTAAGTACTAAAATAGGAGAAGGTAGGGCACTTGAGTTTGATCCAGTGATATGTTCTGACTGCTTAATGTAGCTTAAAATATAGCAGTTAGGCTGTGCTACTGTAAATAGAGTACACTTTATTTATTTCACATTTGTTAACCGGGTTGGTCCAGCTGAGCACAAACCCATTTTCAATGGAGACTCGAGGAGAAAAGCCCCAACAGTAATATTAAACATCTTACATAGATTAGTGTATCAATTAAATTACAAAGTATAATAAGACAAAAAAGAGTAGTAAGCATGATTATTGATATATACAGAGATATCACGTAAGAAGGACAATATATGATTTGACAAGGAAAAAGAAAGAAAGAAAAAAAATAGCAATGAGAGTATGGTATTAGCAGCAATCAGTAATTTTTGAGATTATAGGCCATGGTGGTGCAGCGATTAGCATTGTCGCCTCACAGCAAGAGGTCCTCCCACTTGATTCTCGGCTGGAGTGCCTTTTGTGTGGAGTCTGCATGTCCCTCCCATGGTCGAGTGACATTTAAAGTCATGCAGGTATGTGCATGCGTGAATGGATGTGCCTTCTTTGAAGGTTGGGCGTCAGGCTGGCAATTCGGCACCATAAAAATCCACTGTCAATCATTAGTGGACCGGAGTTCCACTGTGGCAACCCCTAACCAGGAAAAGCCGAAAGACACAGGTGGAGTTAGCAAGTGGTCTGGTTGGACGCTGACAGGGGCATAACCAACTGTTCTGGAGGAAGTGCTTTAGTTGCATTTTAAAGCTGTTAGTTTGTGTGATGTTTCGTGGAATTGTGGGGAGGTTGTTCCAGGTTTTAGTTATAGATGATTGATAAGGCAACCAGTAGTAACAATGTTCCCAGCGATGCAAATACCTCTCCGTAACCTCCAGAAAAATAGTAAAAATGAATCCAAATAATCAGTCGAAGAGGTAACCAGGGCATACAAACTATAAGTTCCTTTTCAATGAAAAATATATCCAGTAAACTTGTAGAAACATAAAACAAGATTTATTTGGTGTACACACAGTAAGCGCTTTCACAGTAGCTTCTTCAGACTGTTAAAATTTGAACCAGCTCATTAGTCTGGTTTATATAGCATGTGATCTAGCTCATAAATCAATTAAGCATTTAAAGAGACAATGTTGCTAAAACCATTCACAAAATGTTAAGTCACTATGGCTATAAAAATAGTATTTATGATGGCTCAGTCATATTAGCCATGGTGATGTATATATGACATCTCAAATAACATAGTTCTGATATCTAAACAGTAAAATAAACGAACATTGTACTTATAAATATTTGATAAGAAGCACATAATTCAAAAGTTATACGCATCCTAAACAAATTTGCTTATACTGAAATAGCAGCAGTTAACATAAAAACATTGCTTTAGCTCATATTATAAGCTAATCAGAGCTGTGCTAAATAAGGAAAAATCCATTAATTCTGCACAAACTGACAGCATAGTATCAAAGCAGCAAGAGATACCCAATGGAATCTCCATTGATACTAATAAGTATTAATAAAGCAGCTCAAGGACTACTAACATAGATTTAAATGTATATTAAGTAAAATATAAAGTATGCAACAAAGCAACAAAATGTAGCTATGTTTCCATATACAATCGAATAGTATATGAATATCTTTAATACATCTGCTAAGAGTGTGGTCTAGAGCTAAAAACATCCAGTTACTTGCAACTTAAACATCCAATATTAGCAATGTTAGGCTGCTGATTATACTAAACTAGGCATTTAAAATCTACTATGTTAAAATGTTAAAATACTACTATGTTAAAATATATGAATAACAACCCATAACTGAGATGCATTACACCTAAAAAACATATCTATAGTCACATACACTTAAGTAATCCAATTACTGGCAAGAACTACGAGCCTATGCATAGGGTCGGTGGTAACCTTCTACCCAGAAACAGAATTGAGCTATAGAAGTTATCGAAAGTATCTTTATGCATAGGGTCGGTGGTAACCTTCTACCCAGAAACAGAATTTAGCTATAGAAGTTATCGAAAGTATGGGCATGGTGTTATTATTTTTGACCATGTTAGATCATTTTTGACGGTTTTGATAATTTTCATGACTGGACTTGGTTTTTGCATAGAAATTTATCAGTTACTCTATGTGTAGGTTTGCAGTCTTGTTGACCATTAGATTAGTTAAGCATATGCAATTTTAGCTATACCATTTAAATATTATGTTCTTAAATCTACAATGTCTATAATGCAAGTATGATTTATGAATATGGTTTTATTGCATTTGATTAGGCGATAATACTTTCGATAACTTCTATAGCTAAATTCTGTTTCTGGGTAGAAGGTTACCACCGACCCTATGCATAGGTTCGTAGTTCTTGCCAGTAATTGGATTACTTAAGTATATGTGACTATAGATATGTTTTTTAGGTGTAATGCATCTCAGTTATGGGTTGTTATTCATATATTTTAACATAGTAGATTTTAAATGCCTAGTTTAGTATAATCAGCAGCCTAACATTGCTAATATTGGATGTTTAAGTTTCAAGTAACTGGATGTTTTTAGCTCTAGACCACACTCTTAGCAGATGTATTAGAGATATTCATATACTATTCGATTATATATGGGAACATAGCTACATTTTGTTGCTTTGTTGCATACTTTATATTTTACTTAATATACATTTAAATCTATATTAGTAGTCCTTGAGCTGCTTTATTAATACTTATTAGTATCAATGGAGATTCCATTGGGTATCTCTTGCTGCTTAGATACTATGCTGTCAGTTTGTGCAGAATTAATGGATTTTTCCTTATTTAGCACAGCTCTGATTAGCTTATAATATGAGTTAAAGCAATGTTTTTATGTTAACTGCTGCTATTTTTGTATAAGCAAATTTGTTTAGGATGTGTATAACTATTGAATTATGTGCTTCTTATCAAATATTTATGTGTACAATGTTCATTTATTTTACTATTTAGACATCAGAACTATGTTATTTAAGATGCCATATATACATCACCATGGCTAATATGACTGAGCCATCATAAATACTATTTTTATAGCCATAGTGACTACCATTTTGTGAATGGTTTTAGCAACATTGTCTCTTTAAATGCTTAATTGATTTATGAGCTAGATCACATGCTATATAAACCAGACTAATGAGCTGGTTCAAATTTTAACAGTCTGAAGAAGCTACTGTGAAAGCGCTTACTGTGTGTGCACCAAATAAATCTTGTTTTATGTTTCTACAAGTTTACTGGATATATTTTTCATTGAAAAGGAACTTATAGTTTGTATGCCCTGGTTACCTCTTCGCCTGATTATTTGGATTCATTTTTACTATTTTTCTGGAGGTTACGGAGAGGTATTTGCATCGCTGGGAACATTGTTACTACTGGTTGCCTTATTACTTTTTTGTGCTTCCCAAGGTGACATGGCTGAACTTACTACAAATATAGAACTGGATTATCGACCTGATGTTCTTACTCAACGTGAGCAGGTACCTGACCATCCAGGAGGGGTTGGTACACTTCTAACTCAGAGTCCTGCAGACAAGGCAAGTGATAAAGAATTATCTATTACTTTGAATAGAAGTGAATGCTTAAAGAACAAATTACTATCTTGTTTGAGGAGTGATGTTAACACCCTGCTGTTATATGATGGAGAAAATGATAAACCTACAGATGAAATCTCTATACAAATGATTGAGCAACTGCAGGGAGATGTTCAGAAGTTGGAAGTTGATTTCTTTAAATTAAAGCAGCTGTCTACACAGCGTCAACATTTTGAAGTTTGTTTGAACAGAAACATAATACCCAGAGGCCTGAGAATATTGAAGATGCCGACATATGGGGATCAGTACCCCGTATTACTTACACAATGGCAGAAATTAAACTTAGAACTCAGTAGAAAATATATACAACTTCTACTAGAGTTCTTTGCACCAGTAGAAGAAGAACTTATAAATTCTATTATTAAACAACAAAAACTCTATGTTAAATATCCAGAAACAATAGTAAGTAATGCTTTATCTAACCTACTGGATAGTGTTTGTGTCTATGAGAGACGCTTATTGCAACAAAAGAGAAATAAAATTGACAGAGACGTTCGAGATTTTCGGTCATCACAGGTATTTGCCTGGCCTAGAACTGAGTATATTAATAGACAATCGCAGAACAGTAATATATCCAGTCTATCAACACAGCCGTTACCTAAGGTATGCACAGAACCCGTGGTAAATTATGAGACATCTCAGTCTAGTTCCATTACTTCTGGCACTGATAGTGTCACTAATTCTGTATCTAACCGAGAACAATTGGGTGACAACTTAGAGGCACACAATACTGTGGATTCCCATAATAATACTGTGGATATTTACAACTTCAAAGAGACAGAGTCCATTAGTACATCCATGACCATCAATGAATCTATTATAAATAAACAACAGTCCATTATTTCTAATGACTGCTTAATTGTACGTCCTAAAACTGCAACCAATACTAAAAGTGTTACGAAGAGAAATAACAACATGCAACAGGATGCAATTTTTCCATCTTTTCCCCTTCCCATAACTATGGGGAGGGGGGACAGGAGAGACCGATCTGCAAGTCGTGGACGGCAGAAAAGGAAATTATCAGGGGAGAGATACCCAGGTCAAACTCTCAAGAAGATGTGGGATCAGAAGAAAACAACTTAATATGGAATATATCTCATAGAGTATTGGATAATTATGAGACTGCTGTTTTGAATAAGGGTCTCACCTTTATTCCTTCAGAGCGTAGTAAACTCACGGATGTTCTTATTGATATTAAATTATTTGTAAGGAATGTGATGTTGAGATATAATTATGGTCTTAGTAATGACCAAGATAATAGGTTTTTAAAAAAAAAAGTGATTATGTACCACCAAACCACCCTCTACTAGAAACATTCTACAAAATAGTAGAAGATGATATTTATCAACAATTTTCTGATGCCAGAAAGCCATGTAAACATATATTTAATAATTTAACTTATAATGAAAGAATGGCATTAAAGGGGCTGAGATCTGACCGTAATATTGTTTTTAGACCAGCTGATAAGGAAGGCCCTTTAGTGGTTATGGACAGTTTACAATATCATACTGCTATGATAAATATGCTTAGTGACCAAAAATACTATAGTATTATTTTGCAACAGTATTTAGAATCTATTAAGCAAAGATTGAATGCTATGATTATGGATTTATTACATATACAATGCATAGACACTGAAATGGCTAAGTTTCTACAAGTGAAACATCCCTTGATACCTAGTATTCAAGGTATACCTAAAATTCATAAAGATGCTACCAATCCACCTATGAGACCAATTGTATCTGGTGGTGGATGGAGCACCGAACCATTATCTTTGTACGTTGAGAAATATCTTAGACCTGTAATAGATCATAATAAATACATTCTTAAAGACACTAAGCAATTCCTTTTGGATTTATACCAACACTTTGAACATAACCCTATTATGCCACATATGTTGTTTGTAACACTAGATGTACAATCCCTTTTCACTATTATTCTCAATGACATAGGGGTTGAAGCTACATGACCGTGTTATGCCACATATGTTGTTTGTAACACTAGACGTACAACCCCTTTTCACTATTATTCCCAATGACATCGGGGTTGAAGCTACATGACCCTATTATGCCACATACGTTGTTTGTAACACTAGACGTACAATCCCTTTTCACTATTATTCCCAATGACATAGGGGTTGAAGCTACATGACCCTGTTATGCCACATACGTTGTTTGTAACACTAGACGTACAATCCCTTTTCACTATTATTCCCAATGACATCGGGGTTGAAGCTAAATGACCCTATTATGCCACATACGTTGTTTGTAACACTAGACGTACAATCCCTTTTCACTATTATTCCCAATGACATAGTGGTTGAAGCTACATGAACCTGTTATGCCACATACGTTGTTTGTAACACTAGACGTACAATCCCTTTTCACTATTATTCCCAATGACATAGGGGTTGAAGCTACATGACCCTGTTATGCCACATATGTTGTTTGTAACACTAGACGTACAATCCCTTTTCACTATTATTCCCAATGACATCGTGGTTGAAGCTAAATGACCCTATTATGCCACATACGTTGTTTGTAACACTAGACATACAGTCCCTTTTCACTATTATTCCCAATGACATCGGGGTTGAAGCTAAATGACCCTATTATGCCACATACGTTGTTTGTAACACTAGACGTACAATCCCTTTTCACTATTATTCCCAATGACATAGGGGTTGAAGCTACATGAACCTGTTATGCCACATACGTTGTTTGTAACACTAGACGTACAATCCCTTTTCACTATTATTCCCAATGACATAGGGGTTGAAGCTACATGACCCTGTTATGCCACATATGTTGTTTGTAACACTAGACGTACAATCCCTTTTCACTATTATTCCCAATGACATCGGGGTTGAAGCTAAATTACCCTATTATGCCACATATGTTGTTTGTAACACTAGACGTACAGTCCCTTTTCACTATTATTCCCAATGACATAGGGGTTGAAGCTACATGACCCTGTTATGCCACATACGTTGTTTGTAACACTAGACGTACAATCCCTTTTCACTATTATTCCTAATGATATACGGGTTGAAGCTATTAAGCATTATTTGTTGAAACATAGTCACTATACAGAATCGAAGGTGGACTTGATTGCCATGTTTGTAGAAGCTATCCTTGAAAATAATGTTTTTGTATATGAAGAAGATATCTATATACAACGTGATGGCGTAGCTATGGGCACTTCCTGTGCTAATAGCTATGCCAACATGTTTTTGGCTGAATGGGAGGAAGAATCTTTGTTTAAACATTCCTGACACGTAGAAAATGTACGATTCTACAGACGTTTTGTGGATGACGTTTTTCTGGTTTGGGAAGGTGGCCTTGAGCAGTTAAATACCTATATATCTGTCATTAATAATATGACATCTTACCTCAAATTTACCTCCACACATTCCTATACTAGGATTGATTTCTTAGATGTTTTTGTAGAGAAAGCAATGGGAGATCGTGTTAACACTGGAGTCTACAGAAAAACTTGTTACAGAAATTCCCTACTGCATAGGTTGAGTATGCACCCTAGGTATGTGTTTAATAACATAATTAAAGGGCAAAGTATGAGAATGTCTCGATTGAATGTATCTGAACATGGGTTTCAAAATGAGATCAAGGAATTTAAGCATAGATTACTCCAGCGAGGATATGCAGAAAAGGAAATTAATAATGGACTGGTAGATATCGACGAGATTAGACAAGATAAGGCAAGACCTTATTTTTCAGCGCACTCTCATACACCACCTATTAGAGAGTGCAAACAGCAATATGTAAGGGTTCCTATATTTTATACCAACAATAGGAAATTAATAATGGATATAGTCAGTAGACACTGGCGTATCCTCACTAGCAATGAAGAAATTAAATTTATAGTTGGTGATCTACCTAAATTTCAGTTTAAGAATAAACCCAATTAAAAAAATCTTTTATGCTATCCTAATAAGAACCAGCAATCATGTACAAATATTGGTACACACTCATGTCAACATTGTCCATACTGTGAGTATATAACCACAGTGAGTACATTTCTACATCCGGATACTGGACAAATGTTTCGTTTTCATGTCTCAGCTTCTTGTAATACTGAGAATTTAGTGTATCTTGCTGTTTGTGAAGAATGTACAGCCTTTTATGTTGGAAAAACCAACAGGATGCTCCACATTAGGATCAGAGAACATCTTTATGCTATAAGAATTGGTTATATGACCAACGCTTTAGCGAAACATGTTAAAGAGCAAGGTCCCCAACATACATTTAAATTCAGGGCTATTGATTACATTATGCCTACTATTAGACAAGGAGACATCCGCAACACTACTGAATGCAGAGAAGTGAATTGGATGATCAGACTACGGGCAGATAGGGGTAAGGGACTTAATGAAAGGGCATCTATAAAACCCACACTCAGAGCTGGACGCATCTAGGATAGATGTCTAGATGTCTACATGTACACAATACACATTTTTATACTTCTTATAATATAGAATTTTTAACATTATTTATAGTTATATTTATTACATATTGTTAAACTTTTTGTATTTTATGATGCCCTGCATATACAATTTTTGTATTACATAATTTTTGTATTAGATAATATAGATTCTACCCTGGCACTCACCCCTAACTAGATAGATATAACAATTATTATATAATTTCGTCAGTATTTTAACGACATGAACAGTAACATATTAGCTTTTCCCATATGGTAGTTTTTAATATAGCAGATTTTTTACATTAATTTTCGACATAGTATGTATCAGCTATATGGGTATGTATTAGACGTATTTTTTAGCTATTTTAGTATATTTTCCGGCTTTTTAGCCATGAAGCATTTTGATCTGTTAGTTGCCATTGAGTAACCCAATTTATCCCCAGTATAATTATGGGCATTATATAATGTCTTTTGATTTATAATGCCCAGAATGTCAGTGAAATTACTGTGGGCATGGTGTTAATATTTTTGACCATGTTAGATCATTTTTGACGGTTTTGATAATTTTCATGACTGGACTTGGTTTTTGCATAGAAATTTATCAGTTACTCTATGTGTAGGTTTGCAGTCTTGTTGACCATTAGATTAGTTAAGCATATGATATTTTAGCTATACCATTTAAATGTTATGTTCTTAAATCTACAATGTCTATAATGCAAGTATGATTTATGAATATGGTTTTATTGCATTTGATTAGGCGATAATATTTTCGATAACTTCTATAGCTAAATTATGTTTCTGGGTAGAAGGTTACCACCGACACTGTGCATAGGTTCGTAGTTCTTGCCAGTAATTGGATTACTTAAGTATATGTGACTATAGATATGTTTTTTAGGTGTAATGCATCTCAGTTATGGGTTGTTATTCATATATTTTAACACAGTAGATTTTAAATGCCTAGTTTAGTATAATCAGCAGCCTAACATTGCTAATATTGGATGTTTAAGTTGCAAGTAACTGGATGTTTTTAGCTCTAGACCACACTCTTAGCAGATGTATTAGAGATATTCATATACTATTCCATTGTATATGGGAACATAGCTACATTTTGTTGCTTTGTTGCATACTTTATATTTTACTTAATATACATTTAAATCTATATTAGTAGTCCTTGAGCTGCTTTATTAATACTTATTAGTATCAATGGAGATTCCATTGGGTATCTCTTGCTGCTTAGATACTATGCTGTCAGTTTGTGCAGAATTAATGGATTTTTCCTTATTTAGCACAGCTCTGATTAGCTTATAATATGAGCTAAAGCAATGTTTTTATGTTAACTGCTGCTATTTCAGTATCATAAATTTGTTTAGGATGCGTATAACTATTGAATTATGTGCTTCTTATCAAATATTTATAAGTACAATGTTCGTTTATTTTACTGTTTAGATATCAGAACTATGTTATTTGAGATGTCATATATACATCACCATGGCTAATATGACTGAGCCATCATAAATACTATTTTTATAGCCATAGTGACTTAACATTTTGTGAATGGTTTTAGCAACATTGTCTCTTTAAATGCTTAATTGATTTATGAGCTAGATCACATGTTATATAAACCAGACTAATGAGCTGGTTCAAATTTTAACAGTCTGAAGAAGCTACTGTGAAAGTGCTTACTGTGTGTGCACCAAATAAATCTTGTTTTATGTTTCTACAAGTTTACTGGATATATTTTTCATTGAAAAGGAACTTATAGTTTGTATGCCCTGGTTACCTCTTCGCCTGATTATTTGGATTCATAGATGATTGATAAAGGAGATTGCCTATGTTCTATGCTAAATAGCTCACACCTAACCTCATACCATGCAGTGGCATACACTAGCTATTTGTATGTATTACTCCTCACAAAAAACATTTACCAGCAGACCTTGACTGTAACAATTTATTTATTTTTTTATAAAACTAAGATACATAAGCACGTGACCCTTCCTAAAGACCATATAAATCCATTCCTCCCACAACTTCTCAACCTGCACTCTTTTAATGTGTGGAAAGCATTGCACATCAAGCAGAGCTACAATATCATAATTTAAAGTTTGCACCCATTTGAATGCAACAAATACTATTACATTCTTCAAAATGCAGGTTAATATAGAAACATAAGACATCTCCTTTCATTTGTTCTTCCTTGCCTGGACATTTTTTTTCTTTTTTCTTTCATGTACTTATTTTCTGATAGGTCTTCCCCCCACTCTTCTTCTATGGATAAACTGTATGGGCTTATTTCTCCTGTGATCCAGAAGCTAAAGCATGAAAGTTATTTTGCATCTCAACTATGTGCTTCTTTTTATTGTACAGACATAGTAAACCTCCTTCTCTTTTTCATTCTGCAAAATGCTTTCAGTTGTTTCATTACCCAACTCCATGATTCCATTTCCTGAACAATTGGCCTTTCTTACATATGCCTTACCGCTTCTTTTTTTTTTTTTCAAATATATTTTTTATTGCATTTCACTTCTATTTAAATACAAGAAAAGAATGACACAGAAAATATACATACAAGCTACTTGGAATATCAAGTTTCAGTCGTCCAAATACGATATACATAACATAAATCATCAATGTTAGGGTAACAATTGTACAGAATTGTCTAATAATCAAGCTGCCCTTAATGAGCTGTAAAACAGACATTTACATAAACACAGTATACAACATACTGAAAATGTGACATTAAAACATTGCAGCCAGATATTCTAGTCTACCTAAATATACATTCTGTCTTGCACTATGTACAATATATACATTGATGTCACCTTAATGTTCATCTTATATATGTTTTCCATGACCTGTACACTGTTATTGTGGACATTTCTATAATAATTGCCTTTAGTTTCCCTTAATTATGTAAAGTAATATTGATGGTGAAGTCCCTTGGTCATAAATCAATTTTGTCCTAGGATTTCTAAAAGCTTTTTCCAATGTTTCTGATAGTAAGATAGTTTTTTTTTGCTTCTTGTAATTAATTTGCTGGCTAATAAGTATTTTATAGCCATTCCTTTACATTCTTCCCATGTGATTTTACTTCTGTCTAACCAGTTTTGGGCTATATATGATTTGATCATTGCACACAATGTGACTATGATGTGTTTATTTTCGTATGAGAAATTATTAGGGAATATATGTAAAATTGCCATTTCTCATGACAGGGTAGATTTGGTGTATCCTTTTTTTTCTAAATTGGTTCTTAGCGAACACCACAGCTTGTAAACATTTTTACAGCTCCAAAAAATATGAAGGGTGTCAGCAATACTGTTTTGGCATATGGTACAATAAGGGGAGTGGGAGGGATTAATTTTGCTAAGAAAAAGTGGTGTGTGATATGCATTGTTATTGATCATAAATAATTTTTTTAAGGCGAGTTAATTTCAAAGTAAGTTCAATAGCATCAGATTTTTGTTCATAAGTTATCTTATTATTTTTTTCTTCCCAAAATTTGGAATATATAATTGCATCTTAGATCTAATTTTTGTTATTAATCTATATGTATTTGATAACATTTTAGATCTCGACAGTAGCAGGTTAATAATTTGTTGATATGCCTGCATGTCTTGGTTGTCTATTTTGACATTCATAGCAATTGTGTTGATCAGGTATATCAATTGGTTGATTATGGTATTATAGCTTTTATTTACTTCAAGTTTTTGTCTAATATTGTCAACTGAGAAACTTTTGATCTGGTATAGGTCCCATACAGTGATATTTTTAATGTTTGGATACTGATTCAGGTTTAATATAGTATTGTTTAATTTAATATTAGGATTAAGTTGTACTGGCTGTCCCAATACCAAAGTATCTTTAAGATTTAGGGAGGCTACCAGCTTTTGAAATATTACTGTGTTTCTTATTATTATGGGATGAATCTTAAAATGCTTTAAAGTCTTAGAATTTAGAAAGGGTACTGCTCTAGGGTTTAAATTGCATGAGATTAGATGATTGTAATACATTTTAATCCATAATTTTAATCCATAGTGGATACCATGCTTTGTTGGATGGTTCAAAATTTGCTATTTGTATAATTCAACTAGCGTTTAGTATGTTGTAGTATGTTTGGAATTCAGGTAGGCCTAGGCCCCCTTTTTGTTTGAGTAATGTTAATTTAGTGTATTTTATTCTTGTACTTTTTAGATGCCAAATAAACTTTCATAGTAGTGTTTCAAGTTTGGAGAAGAAGTTTTTTGGTATATTTTGGTTAATAGCACTAAAATGAAACACTAGTCTTGGAAAAATATTCATTTTAACTATGGCCGCCTTAGCTAGTGGAGATAGATTGAGGTTTAACCATCTCTTAGTGTCTTCAGTGACGTTAGACAAGATTTTAAACAAGTTGTTTTTAGTCATGTCAGATTGGGGGTGAGAGAACATAATACCTAGATATTTGAGATTATAACTGACTTTAATTTCAGTTTCAGGGAAATAGAATTCCTTATGTCCTAGAGTATTCATAGGGAATATGATGGCTTTATTAGTTTAGTATCATTCAAATCAGTATTAGGGAATTCAAAATAAATGTTAAGATCATCAGCAAAAGCTGTATACTTTATTGGGACTTTGGAAATATTCATAATATGGTGGTAAGTTCTTTGTGATATTTTAAGCAGCAGAGGTTCTATCTATATATTGAACAGGTAAGGTGATAGTGGGCATCCTTGCCTTGTACCATTCACTATTTGAATAGGCTTTGATTGCTTTTTATGTATAGATAGTGTTTTTTGTATAAAGCCCTAACCATGTTTATATAGCCCTCAGGAATACTAAATTTCTTGAGTATATTTAATAAAAAATCAAAATTTACTCTATCAAATGCTTTGGTTGCATCTACTGACAGAGCATAGCTAGGGCATTTATCATTCACTTTTAAACTAATGATTGAATCAATAGTAAGTGTGTTGTCATATATTTGACTGTTGTTCATAAAGCCTAGTTGCTCAGAAGATATAATGTGAGGTAGAATTTGTTTGATTCTACTAGCTAGTATTGTAGAAAGAATTTTAATATCAATATTTATGAGTGCTATCGGCTTGTAGTTATTTGGGTTAGATGCATCAGATTTGGGTTTTGGTATAAATATAGTTTTTGAGTTATTGATATACAGGTCTTTGGTACCATACTTTATTATGTATCTGTATACTTTCAGTAGTACAGGAGCTAACTGTTTCTTGAAAATCTTGTAAAATTCCGCCACGTAACCATCAGGCCCTGGTGATTTACCTGGTTTCAACTTATTTACAGCAGCAATGATTTGTTTTACACTTAAGTAAGCTTTAAGATTATTTATTTGTGTCTCACTCAGTACTGGAAATTGTAACTCTTCGGTAAATTGATGAAATAATGACTCATTAAACTGGTCTTGGGGGCCATATAGTTTTTGGTATATCTTTTCAAAAGCTGCAATGATCTCTTCATCTGTCTCTAAAGTTTTGTTATTATAATTTAGTTGCTTTATTTTGATAGGAGGATTCTTAATGTTTATGATACTTGCCGGTGCTTTTGTGGGCGATTGAGCCCATTTGGCATATTTGTAGAGGAGTTTAATTTCATTGATTGAGTACTGTTGTGTTTGAATTTCACGTAGTTGTCCTTGTAGTGTAACCATTTGACTTTCAAGTACTGGTGAATAATTTATTTGCAGTTCTGACTCTATATTTTTTTAATTTTGATTCTATTAATATGATTTTTTCTCTGTTTAATTTTTTTATAAAAAGCAGCTTTTTGAATTAATATACCCCTAATAGTGGCTTTTGTAGCTTGCCATTGAATGTCGTATGGTATATCGACTACTTCTAGGTTGTTATAAGTTTGGGTAAGAATGGCTATGATATTTTGTGAAACATCTGTAAGCTTTAGTAGCTCAGTATTTAACGTCCAGTTCATAACTGTTTGGGGTTCATGCACTGAGCTCCCCAACTTTAGTGTAATATTTATCTTTGCATGATCCGATATTGTCCTACATTCACTATTGTATGTGACTGTATTATTTAATAAGATTTCAGATATTAAAAATACATCTATCCTAGACCAAGACTTGTGATATGGTGAATAATAAGTGAATTTACTAGTAGTTATACTATTTCTATAGTTTTCAAATGGGTCAGCTAACTTAAAATATTTCATTATTTCAGCTATTAGTGTAGTAAGCTGAACCGATTGCTTGTTATTTTTATTTGTCCTATCAAGTTCTGGATTAATTAACATATTCCAGTCACCTCCTATGATATAGAAGTAATTAGGATAGTTCTCTAAGATTCTGTATATCTCGTATAGATAAGTTATTTGATGCAAACATAGGGCATAAACATTCGGGACTAAGAAAGTTTTTTTAAACGGTGGCAGTTCGCAAGTAAAATAACACCATATGCCATTTGGGTCACAGCTACCTTTCCATATATTACCATCAAAAGATTGTTTAACTACTATGGCAACTCCCATAGAAGCCGTACTGTCACCAGCAGCAACAATATATTTCACCCATTTTTTTTTTGTATTTTTCTCCCATTGCTCTTTTAACATATGCGTTTCTTGTATGAAAGTTATCTCTGCCTTAGATTTAAAAATTAAGTGCATTAATATATTCTTTTTTTCTTATCTTGTAAGACCTTTACATTCCATGAATCCACAGAGATCATCTAAAGGGTATAATACACAGGTTGCTGGCTTTCAGAATAAGTGGATATATATATATATATATATATATATATATATATATATATATATATATATTTATATATGGGACAAAATAACATTTCAAAATTATTAGAATTTTTTGTACATATCAATGGTGTGGATATAAGTGTGACATCACTCCCTTTCAGAACCCCCCCCTCATGCATACCATCACTAGCCTACTACCTGAAAGAGAGGTAAAAGGAATATTAACAACTATAATACAAAAGGTTTCTGTCATTCTAAGTCCCAGCAATAAAACATCACACATAACAGCATGCCCACACAAATCATGTATAAAGATATGCATTCTAACCCTTTGCTCATTTGAAAATAATTAAGTTGAGCATATTTTAACTGAAATTTATATATCTAGCTTAATAGGCAAATAGCAATCTAATCAAAATATAGTACAAAGCAAACTATCACGTTTTAATTGTGTTCACACATAGAAGAGTAACAACATACACAACTGATTTTACCTTAATATAGTTTTGTCAAACAGTGTTTGCATGTTCCTTGTTTTGCTAGTCATATGTACATTCCTTTTATATATATATATATATATATATATATATATATATATATATATATATATATCAGTTATTTTACTTGTTGGGTCTGCGTTTACTGCTACAGTTATATCCCTGGGTGTCCATTTATCATGTAAGAATCGAGCATATATACAAAAAAAAAACAGCATTATGATCATAAAAAGAAAGAAAATATGAGATAGAAAAACAGACTCAATATATATTCTCTGCTGTACAAGATTGGTATGCTTACACTTCATGCATACTTATTTTAAAGCTTAAGGAAAGCATATTTTAACACTATGTAAAACAACACAAATCTAACTACAATGGTTTGCTTTTCCTAGTATGGGCTGAGTATTTATTGCAGCTGCAACAGCTGCTACAGTTTCTAACCCAGAAGATTTTATTAATCCAGTTTGTATATATTCAGGAAGGAATAAGAAAAAAAAAAGCAGCACCTATACATTACCATTTGTATATAATCAGTTAACCTGTGGTACTATTTCTAGACTAGATTTACCTTTCATACACCATATACACAAGAATCTTCACTTTTTGAGTCAGGAAAAAGTAAATCCACTGGTATTCTGTTATGTGAGAGCCTTACTTTAATTTTAATTTGCAAACGCTGGTTTTCTGAGATGTTTTGGGCTTGAATGGATACCATAGTTTTTCCTTTGGCCTTAGCTGTGCTTAATTTTCCTGATTCATGGTTGCAAAGGATTCTGTGTAATGTAGTTTATTCATGACAGTGTGGAGATACTCCCTAAGCTGTAGTTGGAGTGCCCAAATGAAAAACAATGAATCCAAGCAGAAAACAGGTATTTTACCTTGTCATTGAGAGAATTAGTATGCCAAAAATACACAGAAGCATGTAGTCTTTGTATTAGGAGCCTGATTGTGTAAAAAAAACAAAAAAAACAAAAACAAAAAACAAACAAAAAAAATTACTTCATGGCAGTTCTTTAAAGGCTTTGAGAAAAGCTGTTTTTGCTTCTTCTTTAACTGCATAATTTAAGCCATTGTATTGAAATTGCAGAGTTGCTGGGTATTTCATTTGGAATCTAATGTTTTTGCTTACTAAGTAAGTGCAGTATGGTGAAAGAGCGTGCCTTAACTGTTTTATCTGTAGAGGCAGATCCTGAGCAAAGGTTGCAGCCATTCCATAGAATATGTTTCCTTTTTTTTTTTTTGCAGCTTGAATTATTTCTTGAGCATGTCCAGCATTTAGAATTCTTACATATATTTGCCTGGGGGCATCCAGGGTCTGAGATTTTCTCAGAGCATGGTCTATTCTTTCAATAACAATTTTTGGGATAGTTCTTTGTTTTCAAGAAGGAGACCGAAGATTTCCTTTGCTACATTAGCTAGCTGTGACTGTTCATATTTTTCAGGGATGCCTCTGATCAATACATTATTTCTCCTTGCTCTAACTTCCAGATCAATCAGTTTGTGTTGTATTTCTTTGACTGAATTTTCAGTGATGGAAGAAGCTTTCTGTATTTCTTCTATCTTTGTCTCATTACTCAGTATTCTAGCCTCATTTTTGTCCAGTCTGGTTATTATTTGATCCAAGTTATTGCCAAACGCTGTAAGTTCTGAAGAGAAAAATTTTATTTCTGTTTGCAGAGGCATTAAAGTTGCTTTTAGTTCCTCCATGTCAAAAGATTGATCAGTTTTTGGTTTCATTTGGTTCTTTGACACTTCGGCTTGAGATTTGGTAGTTTTCTGCCTCTTAGTAATAACTTCCTTGTCTGGAGAAGCAATTTGAGATAGTCTTGTTTTAGATGTGTGTGTTTCCATTTGGTCCATTTTTCATTCTTGTGTGAAAGGTTGCTTCTTTTCTTATTTTTTTGTAGCTGCTTGCAGGCCCAGGCACATGTACAGGAGTCATCACCCAAATCAAAGGTATGCATTTCTTATTTTTACACCCAGAAGATAAAAATAAGCTTCAATCAGGTAGTAACTTAGGTTTAATTATGCAGGAGTTGCTTTTTTGTAGATTTACACTGTAGCAGTAGCCTTATATGAAGTTAGCTTTGAATTTAGTAGTTGGAGCAAGCTGAAGTGTGTGCAGTCCAGCTGGTGGCATTCTTAGAATCAAGCCGTACCGCTTCTTGTTCAGCTTTACAAACTCATGTTGGTTGTTCTGTGTTTGAAGAAACATTTATAAGATATTCATCAGGTCAGCGAAAGCATGTGTATCCCTTGCCCATACATTAAAAACACTTCATCACACATTCTTTTATAGTAGGTTTTTTTCTCACATTTTCAATAATGTTTATAAGTGCAGTCATTAATGAAATGATCCTGTCCTTCAAAAAGTCACCCTTTTCACTGCACTACTTACCATAGGGTCACTCATTGTTCCCCAGAAATGTAAATACTTGGTAAATGTATAATCATGGTATCCAGAATTTTTAAAGAAACTCATGATTCTCACAGTCCATTCCAAATTCCCCTTTCATTGACAGTTTTTTTTATTTACAGCAAATACATGGCTTTTAAACAGTGCTTTGTTTTAGTCAGTTAAACATCTATTATGTAATTGCAAAGAAATGCAACATTCCATTATTAAATGTAAGCCTTAAAATAAATAATTAGCCTGAAGTTTCCCTTTTCCTGAGTTGCAAAGGTAGTTACAAACTTAAAAGCGAAGTCACTAGATTAAGAGGTTTGCAAAACTTTCAGTACCTGAGATGTATTAAGGATCTAATGCCTTGAATTATAAAGCCCAAAGGTTGTATAATCATGGCCTGTAGTGCATATTGATTAATAATAATATCATTTTTGTTCTAATCTGAATAACGGGTTCATAGAGTTTTCCATTTTTCATTCTCTTTTCCATAATCTGCGGTGGTGCAGCGGTAGCATTGTTGCCTCACAGCAAAAGGTTCTCCCGTTCGAGTCCCGGCTGGAGTGCAGGGAGTGCCTTCTGTGTGGAGTCTGCATGTCCTCCCCACAGCTGGATGGGCGTTCAAAAGACATGTGTAAGTGGGCGTGCCTTCGTTGAAGGTTGGACGTCGAGCTGGCACCTCTGCATTCGTGAAAATCTACTGCCAATCATTAGGGCACCATAGTTCCGCTGTGGCGATCCCTAACCGGGAAAAGCCGAAAGACAAACAACATCATTCTCTTTTCCATATCCTGTTTTCCCAAGCTACAGCATGTAAGTGTCTGACATGCATCTTATTAGCTCACTGGCTAACCAGAATCTTTTCTTCACTGCAGGAGGACAGGAAAAACTACCATCCTGTTGATTGCAACTGGCTTTGTTGCTTGGAAAAATTTCGTATCCATTACTGCACTCCAAGAAAATGACATTCTAAGTGCTGCGTCATTATTTTCATTTCCTTTTCATCATGTCTTTCTGTTATTAAAGTAGTAATAACATTTTCACCAATGGAAGAAGCATGCCCGTACCATTTTCCTGTAGAATAGCACTCTGAGTGCTAGATGGCTTCATAGACTACATCATAGCATCCTACTTTTCCTCCATCATGTGACTCAAAGAGTAGGGGATTTAATTAATTTGATTACAGTGATTCTCAAAACATAAAGAGGCATCACATCATAGTATTTCTCAGAGGTAACCAAATCTGTGAAACACAATATACATGCAAATGTGTTCCATATCCTAAAGTTTGTTACCATAGACAAAAACATGTACTACACATCTGGAAAACTAAATTAACACAAAGATATGTACTCATATAAGACACATTTTCCACCACATAGCAGACTAATTCACTACTTTAGTATTTAACAGAAACATACGATTTATGTTCATATTTTTAAAAACACTGCTAAATTATTTAAGCATTACATTCAAGAAATACATGATCAAGGTTTTCTAACACTCCACAAGAACAATACATTTCATTTATACTATTATGTAATAATGATGCTTTAGCAGGCATTTTTTTCTGTCAAAATCAGAAAAACAACTCCTGCCTAAATTTATATTTATTTCATAAATGTAATAAGCTGGTGCAATCAGACCATCCTGAAATTTTATATAACATCTCCTAATTAGGTTTATAATATGTTTTTTTGTACAGTATCAGCCCAGTCAGAATATTCTGAAGCTGACATCTGTGCAGTTAAGTTCCACTGTCTGATAGCTTTTTTAAAATTCTCATTTATACTTTTGTAAAACCAAAAATATTTATTTTGATATTTTTTTCATCTCTCTAATAATTGACCATAAGAAGTGCTCAGTCTGGATTCAAAGACTCCACCAATGAACTGAGAACCACACGACCAATTCAAAAATCAAACACCAAGGCGGGTAGAAAAATCAGTCACACCAGTATAAAAAATGTTTATTTATTGAAAAACTGATTAAAAAAACAGATTATGTGCTTTTGTCAGGATGTAGCATTGACTTCTTTAGAATCTATCAGGGTAACATAGCTTCAAAATGTAAATGCCCCTCCAAAAGAACATGTGATCCGGTCAGCCAATAAAAATAACACATAGTTAAATACATTGTCTGATGATCTTGAAAACAAAGCAACCTGGTAACCGGTGTTGTCCACAACACAAAACACATTCAAATATAAAAATATGTCATTTAAATATTGAGATCCATTCCCTAAATTGTATAAGAATTCAGTCTTAGAATGCTTGCCACTGAAATATGGTCATTAAGACCTAGAAACGTCGTGGCATTAAGTATAAGCTGCCATATAGCTTCCTGCTGCTAAATCAAATTGAACAAAGGACCACCCCTAGGATTTTTCACTACCAAATCAATACCAAAGAAGCCAATTGATGGTCAGGATAAATGGAGATACATTTATACAATGAGTTATTGATATTCCTTTTCCAACTATCCAAATTGTGTTCATAAATATGATCCCTAAATCTTCACTGGGTTTTCCCCATATAGAAACCGTTACAGTTTTGACACAGGGCACGATATATAACTCCTGTCAAATTACATGTACAGTGAAAAGTTGTATAAACTGAATGGTTATTTACTCTATCTTTTTCTAAAACAAACTTACACTGGGTGCAAAACCCACATTTAGAGTAAATAACCATTCATTTTAAAAATGTAATCTTATTCCTGACATCTGCATAGTAACTTGATTTCCCATTGTAGCTAAATATATCCCAAATAATAGAAAATCTTGTCTTGTACCTCTCTGTATGTGTTACCAAATACTCAATTAAGACTTGGTTTTGCATATGATTTTGCATAAGCATCTTTAATCCATTTCATCAGCTTTATGCTGAGAACAAAAGCTGATAAAAGGAGCAGCAGCCATTCATAAGAAACATAATTAGAAGCGTATTGTATAGCTAATTGACTAAAATGTTCACATTTATCTCTACAATATACTCTTCTCATGTGCTCCTTTACAATCCACAATATACCTGATACATTCAAATTACCAATGAATCCCTGTATTTCTTTAGCATCTCTTTTTCATCATCTTTCAATAGTAATATGAAACATTTAATAACAGGCTTGCCTATATTAACTGGTGCCACCTGAAGTACCTTCCCCTCAGCATGGCGTTCTACAATTTAATCACACTTTTCTTGATATCCTTGACTCTATAGCTCCTCTAAGAAAACTTAAAATCAAAACAATTTACTTCTCTTGGCTCTTTAAAGACACCCTCACTCTCATGAAAAAAGGGAGAAGTATTGGAAACAATTGGTAAAAACTAAATCTACAATACTTTTCCAAAAATACAAAAAACTTCGAAACCTTTCAAAATAACAAATCAGTAAAGACAAGAAAAATTATATCATAATGCCCAATTCACTCATAATTCTTATACAAAAAAAATTCTGGCACTCCAATAAAAGTTTGCACCCTGATGAACCTACTACCCTCAACCCCTAGGTTAACAATACTCCCCAAGAAACTGCCACTTTGCTTCATACCCACTTCATTGAATCAATTTAAAAACTAACCCAAACCTGCCAAAGTCAAAACCTCTATAATATCACACATATTACGAGCAAGACCAGCCCTTTCTCTCTTAATCCTGTATCCACTGCTTACATAAAGTCCCTTCTACTAAACTAAAGCCATGCTCTCCCTCTACTAACAACCTCCCTCCCCACTTTCTTAAACTTGCAATCCACACTATAGCCTACCCTGTCTCAGTCCTAGTAAACAGATCTATTTAAGAATCCACTGTCCCCAGTATTTGGAAATCTTTTTACACCATACCACTACACAAAGGTAACTCCACAGATCCATCAAACTACAGCCCCATTGCCATTCTCTGTGCACTTTCCAAAAGCCTTGAAAAATGTATTCATAGCCAGCTTCTTAAGTACCTTATCAATGAACTTTCTGACCCCTTCTCAACATGGCTTCGGGCCTAATCCTAGCACTTCCACTGCCCTCCTATCCTTCACTCACACTGTCGCTGAAGCCAGGTACAAAATTATTCTTGTATTTTGCTTCTTCCTTGATCTCCTTAAAGCTTTTGATACTGTCTCTCATTCCAAGCTACTTGCTAAACTAACTGATCTTAACTGCTCCCCCTCTACTATTCACTGGTTCTCAAGCTATCTCTCAAACAGGCTTCAGTCTGTCAAATAGAAATCCACCTGTTCCCCTTTCCTAGCTATGCATACTGGCATCTATCAAGGCTCAGTCCTTGATCCTCTCCTTTTCAACATCTTCACTAATAATCTGCACTCCTCCTGCATCACTTCATCTCTCATTCTGCACTCCTCCTGCATCACTTCATCCCTCATACAATATACTGACAACTTTACTCTCATCTCCTTTTCACACATCTCTAACCTTCTTTTCATGACTCAAAACACTTTCCCTTCTGTGGAAAAATGGCTAACTGACCACCAACTTATACTTAACCCCAAAAAAAAATAAACTCTTACTATTCCTTCCCAAATCTTTCTCCCACCATAAATCCACCTTTACCATTTCTTGTCTTCATAACACCGTTATCAAAATAAAACCACACACCAAGCTACTTGGTACTATAATCGATGACCAGCTAAAATTCGACATCCATATACAACACTGTATTTAAAAAACTAACCAAAAATTGGGTCTTCTTGATTGAAATAAAAAGAAATCCTAGCTCCCGACTCAAAACCCACTCTAGCTCAAGCCTTCCTTCTTCCATGCCTTATCTATGTCTCTTTTATCCTTGCCCATCTCCAGTCATCCCTACTAACCCACCTTGAACACACCTATGACAATATAGCCAGATGTTCCTGTAACCAATAAATCTCATCATTGCTTTGCCCTGAAAAAACATCAATAGATGGAATTCCACCAGCTCCTGCTTCTTTCCCAGCTGCAGCTTACACACTCCCTACTAAGTAAACTCTTACACTGTCCCTCTCTTTCTTCCTTAGTATCCACTTATATCCTATCACATTCACTTTGTAGCTCTGACCAGAACCTCCTAGACATCTATAAACCAAACAAAAATATTGGCAAACTCCTCTAGAAAAACTCAGTGTTCCAAGCTTGGAATAGGCTTCCTCCTAACATCTGTAGCATAAATAGTACCAGCTGCTTCAAAACTGAAGTCAAAAACTACTTCCTGAACTCAGGATCCTGCCCTTGCCACAGTCCTCTTTAATTTCCATTTCCCCTCCAATTTACTTCCACCTCTCTTCTACTTTTCAAAATATGTTGATCATATTCTCTCCATTCTAGCATATGCAAAATTCACTATCTCATCCTTGAACAACTACTCTTTGTCTCTTTGTGCATGGCAACCTAAAAAACACTGAATCTGTAGAAAATTCTATATTGTTATTATGCTACCATGTAAAGGATATGCTTATATTTCCTCTGCTGCCTCACACTGTGCATTATACGTTTATATGTTGAAACCTTTAGTTCAATACTTTCCCATGTTTTTATACTTTTTTCTTTCAGTCATGTTTTTCTCCACTGTTGTATATTTTATGTACTTTGATATTTCTCTGTTTTCTTTTTTTTTCCTACAATGCATGTCAACTTTTATATTATTTGTTTATATATTTGCTAGTATGTAATTCATTAATCTGTATGCTGGAGTTTTTATCCTCAGGTCTCCACTGAAAACAGGCCATATGGCTCAGCCAGACTAACCCGGTTAACAAATGTCAAATAAATAAATAAATAAATAAATATTAATATATTAAAAAGACACATGCATGGTTTTATCATCTTAACTAGTATTTCCTAGACTTCCACATTCATTAAAAACCTTAAATAACAGTTCTAGTTTCTTATGTATTATAATAAAAACAGGGTAGTCTGTCTTTCCATGGAAAGGATGTAAGTTGTACCTTCTTAAGTGTTATTTTTAATTCCATCCATCACAAATGTTTATCTAATACAGCACTATGCAAAGTCCACAAAGAAGGTCCTATTTCCAAAAAAATTGTCAACAGTATTCTTTTTGCTTTCTCAGTACAGTAAATATAATAAACCTCTACCCATTCTAATAGTTGAAAGATATCATTATTCTCTGACTTTTCTGTTACATAAATGTTTTAATGCATCTTCTTCTGATCCGACATTATTCCATTTCACATGATATAGCCATAATGCTATTTTTTGCATTATATTTCTGTAACTCCTCTACAAAGAAACTACTATATCTTCTTATTAAAACTATTCTGTAATGTTCCCACACTATAATCTGATGTTCGCATTCTTTGATTTTACCTCTAGCTAAACACCATTTTACATTCTATTAATATCTTTTCTAAAGAAAGCCTCCATGCCAAACAAAATGCATTAGAGCATTTTAAATCTATATGACGTTACCAAACTCTACTCATTTAAGGTTTTGCTGAAATTATAAGAAAATAAACTTTCATATACCTGCTTATTGCTTCTCTCTCTAAACAGGTCCATAAAGTATTACAGACTGAAAAAAGTTCCCTGGAATTTTGCATTCTCCTTCATCCAAATGACTACTTGAAAAATGTACTCTATTTGTATACAACAATTATTTTGCTAAGAAGTGTTTCCATTTGGACCTGTAGAACAAAAATACTTTGTTCTTAGTAATTCCCAACATATTGTACATTCTTCCCATTTCTCTTTTTTCTCTGTACACAAAGTAGAATTTTAATCCTCGCTCCAAATTTGCATCACTTTGAAATTTAGCCAGATTTCCAAACTGCCCCATAACCATTTTCTTTTAGTGGGAATAGAATATGCATGAACATTCATTAGTCTCCGCCTATGTCGTTTAAGTGACAACCAAAATGAATTCCCTTTCTGCATCTAATACATTACTACATGATACTTTATTTTTAAATTGGAAGCAACTTTTCCAGACTGGAAGCCAGTACCAAATAAATATTTTGTACCATTTAAATATGTATATAAACACAGAAACTCTTTGAACAGGTTGCAATAAACAAATGTCACAATGCATTTTTTTCATTCATTTGTCCATACCTCATCTTCTAACATGGTTAATCAGAAGTTCGGTCTCCATTTACATTTGCTGCTCTATTGTTTTAAAATAACTACTCGAACCATTTTCATTGCTACCACATTATATCCATAATTTTTTGGCAAATAGATTTATTATGACCTGGTTTCTTCACATTTCATACAAGACAAGTCAGGACAGAATATCTGCACATAAAGTATCTGAACATCCCTAAAAAAAAAATAAAATAAAAAAAACAAATTGAAAAAAAGCAAGGTTTGGTTGGTTTGTCAGGTGTATTAAATACCTGTTTGCATTCAAACTTGATTGTTAATATGTTTTATATGTCCTTTAAATACCAATAAGTCCAAACTTCCTCACCCAACCCCCTGCCCACAGCCCCATTGCATCTTTAATTTTACATAAAGGTTTCATATCATCACACTTACTTACATCTTCTTTCAATAAACAGTGTCTCTAGATCATACTTGTATCTTCTATCTCAAACTTAATTGCAAATCACCTAGCTGGAATTGTGAACAAGTAGTGCTTGATTGTTTCTCAAATTCAGGTAATATGTGCCTTAAAACAGTTTCAGTTTCTAAGTTTAAATCATTCAGATTCCCTAGTAAAGTGAATTAAAGCTCTCACCTAAAGTACACTAATCCCAAGTAAAGCAATTACTTCTCTCCAAAAATAGTATTGAACGCTGTGCGGTCCATTTGCAACAAAACAAAAATGAAGGAAGACTATATCATCCCAAAATGTCAGCAACTTGTTCATAGCCCTCATTAGCATGTCAGCTCCACACATCAGCAAATAATCTGTTTCATATGTCTCTCAGGTTTATAACTTCATTTTGCATTCTGCTTCATATGTCTCTCAGCCTTATTACGTCTGTGAAAAGCTAACAAACGTGATAGCTCTACTTGTATTTTTGAAGTCTTTTTTGCACTGATCTCAATGTTGTCAAACACATTAACAAGAAAGTGGTCAGCAGTTTTTTTTTTCAAATTCTACTGATTTCAGTAATCTGAAACACATAAACAAGAAAGTTGTCAACAATATTATTTTCAAAGGGAAAAGCAGCTTCGATTTTCTGAGTGATCTTCGGCCATAATTTTTTACTATTTTCAACATCTGCAGACTGGCAATCCATAGCAACTGAGTGCTTAATCCGCCTGGCTGTAATGTTTCCATGACAACATCATCATCATCCTGCATCACCTCTGTCACTCCTTTAACTCCTTACAGTGCCACATAGAAAGCTGATGAATTTCCCAAGTGTGCTAGCCAAACTTCCCTTATCATCATGAATACTACCTCAGGCCTGGTTCTAAATTATTTCTTCGACAGCTTAGGTTGTCGAATGCACAATGATCAACACCTAAGCGTCAAAGTTTCAAAATCATGAATGGCCATATAAGCAAATTCTTTCCTTGGGAAAGAATTTACTTGGCTGTTATCGGGGATTTGCCCTTTCCCCAATGTAGAGTCATCTTGGAGTTGGTGTATTTAGTAGGGGTTGGGGGGCACAGCCCCCCACATCAGGGGGGATGGGGGGCAAAGTCTCCCACTATATTTAGGTTGAAAAGTTAATTTTATTTCCGGATGGCCTAGCGAATTCTTTCCCGAGGAAAGAATTCACTTATATGGCTGCTCGCGATTTTGAAACTTTGATGTTTAGGTGTCGATCATTGAGCATTCGACAAACTAAGATGTCAAAGAAATAATATAGACCCACAGACCTTCCCTGAAAAGAGACCACTGGCCTAGTGGGAATAACACAGACAACCAAGAGTAAGCAAAAATAACAGCAAATAATAATAGTGTTCCCCACCCACCTAATTTTTTACTCATGTTGGTAACCCTAACCTTGACCCTTACCATAACTCTAACCCCATAACACTAACTGTAACACTAATCGTATACAATAACTTATGAGAATCCCTTTCTGTAACAGTGTTTATCACCTTATTTTGCCCTAGCTCAAAACCTAAACTACAAACTCTCATATGAACTCTTTCACACACATACAACACCAAACACTTCCAACACTAAGAACCATCCCTTTACTCAGACTTTAGTCTAACTGTAAAACACAAACTGGCACACACTCTCATCCCCACTTACCTGTACTGCATGGACATTTCTTAAGTACAAGAAACTTTTGACATTGCTTTTTTGATTACTCCTACATTTGACCACTATCAAATGTGATGATTGGAGACAGCAATAACAGCTGTCCGCTTTCTGTACATTTGAAAAAAAGAATGATATAGAAATATTTTATGACTTCGTATCTCTGTATGCAAGACACTGTAGTCACTAGGTGTGGCAATTTCAGTGATCAATGCTACTTTTGTCTTCTTTTCAAGGACCACTATATCTGGTTTTCTAGCATCGATCTTTGAACTGTTGATAATGGGTGATCCAATATGATGTAGACTTCATCATTTCATATGATACTTTGTGGCTCATGTTTCCAGTGTTTTTCAGCCACTTCAATACCATAATGTCAACAGAATCCCCAGTGCAACAGTCTCAGCACATTATTATGCCTTTCAGTATACAGTCCTTCTGCCATTAGTATGTCACAACCAGCACTGAGGTGTGCAACTGTTTCCATTTCTGTTTTACAAAACCTACATTTGTCTGTTTCTCCCACAAGTTCAATGGATTTTGTAACCCAACGTATATGTAGCCCACTATCTTGGGCTGCCAATATTAACCTTTCATCTCTTGCTTTGAATTTGCCTGTCTTTAACCATTCCTGCATTCAATCCTGATCAACATGAGGTTCTTCCAGAAGTTTTCTGTACTTACAACTATATTTATGCTTTTTCCACATTTCTTGCCTTCTAATCTGGCCCTTCAGCTTATAATCTTCCTTTTGTATTTTTTTTTGGCACATTTGGTTGCTGCCTGATTTTTATCTACTTATGGCTTGATTTCCATTCCTGCTTGATGCCGATATGCTTCTGCTAGACTAAGCAGGGAAGTCATCTTAGATTTATTCTCCTCATGTTTCAAAACTTTCACTACATTTAGGTCTTGTGAGGTCAGCAGATATGTGTGGAGTCCCATGACTGCAGATCTGTACATTTAATCAATTTCAAGGAGGCCCACACCTCCTTCAGAATGGGGAATATATAATCTTGGTGTGCACTGATTTTTATAAATCATTTGGTGAGCATGAAGCATCCTTCTTGTTTTCCTGTCTAATCTATCCATCACCTTTGGGGCCAGTCAATCACTCCAAAACTGTAGGTTAGGGCAGGAAAAGCAAATTGATTTATAGCTCAGATTTTGTTCTTAGATACCAAGGCTGTTTTCAGGATTGATTTAAGTATTTTAAAGTATTCCTTACTAAGTTTTATTCACATTTGTTCATGTTTTATTGTTGATCCTTCATCAATTCCCAACTCCTTCTTGCTCAAGTTCTTTTATTTCACATTCTTGTCCCAAACTGATGTTTTCTTGGTGCTGCAGTTTTCCTGCTTTATAGGTTGCTTTTGCACATTTATCAAGACCAAATGACATTCTTATATCATCTGAAAAACTTTTGACAACTTGCAGTTGTGCTTTCAGTTCCTCATCTGATGAGCTATATGGTTTTAAATCATCGACAAAGAGAAGATGAGAAGTCTTTATACTTTGTTGTTTTCTAGGAGCCAAATTATAGCCATGGCCTAAGTTGTTAAGTAGACAGCTGAATGGGTTAAGGGCAAGACATACCAGCAGTAGTGACAGGGAGTCACCCTGGAATATCCCCATTCTAATTTTTATCCTTGGGGTCATAATTTGTCCTTTATCATGGCTTAATTGCAAAGTGGTCTGCCACTGTTTCATGGTCACTGTAATGTAATTGATCAGTGTAGGGTGTATCTCATACATTTTTAAGCATTATTTTATACATGAATGTGGGATACTATGAAATGCTTTTTTGTAGTCAATCCATGCCATACTTAGATCCCTCCCCTTTTTACAGTTCTCCAATAACAACAAATGATCCTTTGTTCCATATGACTTTCTTTTATTACCCTTTTGTAATATTGCCATAACTGAGTTTTCTTCTAAATGACTAAAAACTTTGGCAGCATCAGTTCCAGTATATAGTTTATACGTCATTGGAAGGCACGTTTTTGGTCTATAATTTTTAGGATAGCTTGCAGGTTCAATGATTTTCTTTTGTTTTAAGTTTATGTTTGCATGTGCCAAGGATGTTCCTCACAGATGCGTACTTCCCTGCTGGCATTTGCATTGTCAACCTTTTCTGTCTTGACATTATTGGCATTAGAGTTAAGCTGCCTAGATGCAACTGAGTACACTTATGTGTCTGTCTGTCTGTCTATCTATCTGTCCATCTATCTATCTATGTTATTTTTGCACTAAGCCTTTTTTTTGTTTGTTTGTTTTTCTGTCCGTTTTTGCCATATCACTTCTCTTTCTCTAAAGTTTGAATTAAACCTATTTGAAACACCATTACTGTGCCTTAGGAACTACTGCGTTGCCAAGAGTTCCAATGTATGTTCAAAGACCATAACAGAGACACATGGAACTGCAAGAATATCAGTGTGAATACAGAAAATATAAACTATCTCCAAAATTGCTTTATCTTGGAATATTTTCTCTTCTCCAAGGTCCAGTGATTTTATTCTTATGATATATAAGCAGCAGGATTGTGGGGGGGTTTTCCCTAATAAAAATGCGTCAAATGTTTAACAATCACTTTAAAAGTTCCCTGCTACTTACTTATACTTACTTGATTTTTATAGCTTTAAGACTGGCATGACTGTGTGTCAAGCTTCAGATAAGGAGCTGTTCTTCAACTCTTCTGTCCTTCTACTGCCTTGACGCATGTTACTGACATTGATTGTAGGTTTTTTTCATTATTCCATCCATAATCCATTAGTGCTAACATTATTATTATACAGATGTGCTTTCTACAGTTAAGGATCTACTGTTGCTCTCACTTTGTATCTAAATAAACAAAAAATTGAGTAATATCCATCCTTGACTAACTGTTACACATTAGATACCACATCCCCATCATCCTGACCAGGATGGGAGAAGGAAGATAGCTGTCACATCTCATTGTCAAACATCATTTTAGGTGGTACTCCCAATGACATGCATTTTATTTAAACTTTACAGTAAAATATGCACAGTATTTTTATCATTCCTTTAAAATGCTCTTAAAAGGTACAATGTGTAATCTGAGCAGCCATAAATGAGTTAAAATATTACAGTAATCTTTTTGAGAAAAAAAACCTGAATTCTCATAATTTAATGTGCTGATGCTAATGTGTACTGAGCTCTAACCTTCTTGACATGTTTTATTCTTGCTATTTATGTCTGCATTAGTCTTATCTTCACCACAAATATTCAGGCACCATACCAATGTGTGGTGTCCTAACATATTTGTTAAATTTACACAAGTATTCAGCTGAAATGAATGAGGTTATAAGCCAAAATGACCATTTCATATGCATGAGCCTAGCTAATAATAAAAAAAGCATGTATGGCAGCACGCATTTTTGTTAATCTGTCCCCAGGGATCCCAGAACATTGAATTATTGAATCCTGACGATATTTAAACAAAAATTAGAAATCATGAAAGGAAAACTGTGCATGGGAATAAAATCAAAATCCTTTATATATAAATGTATATTATATACTTAATGAAGTTTACACACACACACACAGACACATCTACATATATATATATATATATATATATATATATATATATATATATATAGGTCTACCTGAAAACACCGAACGCTGACAATGCCGACAACAAGATAATTGACACTGGAAGATCGACAACAGAGATGACCAACGATTGAAAATCCCGACTTTGAGAACACTGACATGTTAAGGTAAGTATGTGATAGTGACGGACGTTAGGGTCAGGGTGCCGGTAAGGTAAGTGTGCAATAGTGACAGACTTTAAGGTGGGGCAGGTTAAGTGAGTTAGGGTTAGAGTGCAGGTAAGTGTGCGATAGTGACAGACTTTAGGGTTAGGGGCGGGTTAAGTGAGTTAGGGTTAGGGTGCAGGTTAGGTGAGTGTGCGATAGTGACGGACCTTAGGGTTAGGGTTTAGGTTAAGGTTAGTGCATAGATACTTGTGTATGTAAGGTTTAGTGTAGGTTTGTAAGGTTTTTGGTGTGCTTGTGTTGTGTGTGTGTTTTACGGAAAAGGTATTTGTTTTGTTGATTGTTGGAATTGTGGTTTGTCGGGCATGTGAAGTTTCATGTTTTTGAACGTTCGGTTTTGTGGTGTTGGTTATCTCGTTGTCTGTGTTTTTGTGTGTCGGTGTTTTCAGGTAGACCCATATATATATATATATATATATATATATATATATATATATATATATATATATATATGCAATTATTGTGTAGAATATATTTTTGGCTTTGCCTAAACATATGTTTGCAATTATTTTACATGAAGATTCTTATCAAAATAAAAAATACATACAAGTAAATGACTGTCCCCAAAACATTTATTATATACTCACAAATGCCATTAAATTATACTACCTCTGTTTATAATGTCCCTCTTTTAGACAGTGACCTATTTTGATGAACTGGAATGTGAGTCTTTATTGAAGTAGTCTGCCTGTGGCTTTTCTTTCATCAGTTTCTTTTAACAATCTGTTTCCCCAGAAAGTAAATTGTAGAGCCATACACATGTTTCCTTTAAAGAAAGCAGTTAAGTGGAAGTAGAAGCTTTTGACTGACATGTTTCTAAATTTTAAGTAGCTTCAAGACATGTAAAGTTCTGTCTCAATAGCTTATAGTGGTCTGTGGACATCGTCTCATATTTGAAGACCATAGAAAATAAAATAGTACTTCCCGTACTAAACAAAAATCACCCAAATGAAACTCAATTTATTTTAACCAGCTAGTTTCTATAGCACACGTTTGATAGAGGAAAGGGGAATGAATGTAAGTAATGTGCCTGCTTTTTCTTGATATAAAAGGCAGACAGCTATTTCCCAGCATATGATACATCAAATAATAAAATGTAAGATATAAAGAATAACACTGTGCAAAATTCAACTTCCACAACACTTTTTTTGCTCAAATAATAATTAAATAATACTATACCATGAGACATACACATCTATCCATCAGCTGTATCTCTTGTGAATGCAAATATCCTTCCTAGCCATACTTCTCCCAAGTGCCTAAAATCTTAATATTACAGGTCATTGCTTATATCAGTTATGTTAAGATAAATCTAAGACCATGGCTCACCATCATGAATGGCAATCTGACACCTGAATCAATCAGATAGCTTCTGAGGAAAATTTTAGTTATACACGAAATACTATCAGTACAAACCATGCAAATGAATCTTAACTTATAAGCAAACTGTAACCAAGTAGTTTCTGATTATTTTATATATATATATATATATATATATATATATATATATATATATATATATATATATATATATACACACACACATCTTATAGGTAGTCAAGTCAAATCAAGTCAGATTTAAATTACTAGTAATTTTTAAAAAAAAATGTGTATTTATATTTACATTTATACTAATATTTTTATTTATTACATTAGTATTTTCTAGATTTAGTATGTTGTGTGTGTATTTTAAGTATTTAATTTAACATTAGGATTTTTTAAACATAGATTAGGATGTTCATTGGTTGTTATACTGTGATGTCAGTTTATTAACATAGGGCAGTTACTATAAAGGTGTTTTAATTGTGATTGTAAAATGACTCTGAAGAAGCCAGTATTAACTGGTGAAAGCGCTTAGTCATTTTTTCAATAAAGTCAGTATATTGTTTCCGCACCACCAGTGGTCGTCTTCAGTGGCTGTTCGTGCTCTTATTTTCGTGGTTTTTACCCTATTTTGGGTGTTTCTGTTTTGGTTGCTGTTTTTTCGGCCTTGGTGACGTCCGCTTGTGTGGCGGTGTTTGTACGTGACTATTTCTGATGGAGAGTGTTCTAAAAGAGCTTGCCCATGTGGTTGACAAACTCATTAAGCTTCATACGGGAGAAAAAGGAGAGAGTAGAGTGGTTTCGGCGGTTAGCCCCACTGACTCTCAGATTGAACTTTTTACCATGCATTCTCCCATTACCATTGCTCCGGGTCAGGAAATGAATGCTTCCACTTCGTATAGTGGAGCTGTTTCGAAAAATACTACCTTCAATGTGGTACCTTCTGCTTCTGCTCCTGTTCCGTTGCCTAAACCAGTTGCGATTGGACGACAGCATGATCTTTCTTCCTGGTTTCAAACACCGTCTTTTGGAGACATAACAGCAGTAGCAGATGAGAAGTTCATCGAGTTTCCAACTTTGAGGGAACAAATATCAAAATATGAAAAACTTTGTATCAAGTTTAAAGCAATTCAGCTCGATAATTTATTTTTGAAGAAATCTAAGGGACTAAACCAAGTGCCTAAAGGGTTACATATTTGGAAGTTACCTATGGGTATAGAAACTGGTACTGAAGCTTTTCGTGAGTTAACAACTTTGTTCAATCGAGCAGGTATGGACATGTTAGATATTATCATTCGCAACTATGACACAAAGTTGTCTCAAATGCAGGATGATATTAGTAAATTAAATAAGAGCATTACTAGTGACCTCTTGTTTTTTGAGTATCAAATTAATTTTGACAAGACGCTGAGAAACATTGAGGCGTTTATTAATAAAAATAAGATTACTAAGCAAAAGAAACTATTTAGAGATACAACTGACTATAAGAACAATTGTGCATATCCACCTGAATATAAATTGACAGTAACTGATTCGGGCAAAAGACTTAATGATCCTGTGTTTATGGATGATTATGTTGAGCAAAACAGCGATGATTTTTTAGTACAGCAGAATGGACCACGGAGGTCAGAGAGACTTATGAACAGGGGACAATTGGGAAGGAATGCACAGGTTGTGTATCCTCGCTGGGGTGGGGAGAGGGAACCGAAGGGGACGTCCTTAATTAGTAATGATATTCACAATGTTTTTTGTTTTAACAATTTGAATTGTGTGGGTGAAGATGATGAATTTGTGGATAGAACATGTTATCTGGTGTTGCTAGTGAGTTGGTTTCTGTAAATAATGAGATTTCAGTTGTACATTTTTATGAAGAAATGGATGCAGTGGGGCATGAAGTTTGTGGTGAAACTTTCTCTTTTGATTTAACGACAAGCAGTGACGGCTCGAATATGTATATTCATGATGACATTGACGCAGTTTACAGTCACTCTACAATGAGGCATGAGATTTTGAAAAAACAAGGTTTTTTCATTTACAATTACACTGACATCAAGATTTGTGATACACATTTTGATTTGTTTAGTAAGGGTATTAATTTTGTACCCAATTTTAGGTTGGATATAGCTCAGGTGCTTATTAACTTGAAACTTTACATGAGACAGTTAAATTTACAGATTTTTTTCTCTTCTAACAAACAAATTGAAGGGGTGATGAATACTGAAGTTTCACAAGACTTGAAAAGAAAGAGTACTTTTCTACCGCCCCCTAATGCTGAAGTTACCTTACTAGAAAAATTGGTTGAGTGTGATTTTAGAAGGATATGTTCACAGAAAATTCAGGTATTGGATAACCTTTCAGACAATGAGAGACTTATTTTGAGAAGTTTTAGGGCCTCCAACCAATACAGGTGTATGAAACCTGATAAAGGTGGAGGTATGGTATTAATGACCAAAATTGATTGTATTTCTAGGATGACTGAAATTTTGAATGATGAGTTAACGTATAGGAGGGTATCCATAAATTAGGTCAATAGGGCTTATGCCAAAATTGATTTGTTTTTATTGGATGCATTGTACCAGGGAGTTATAAATGAGATAGAGTTTAACTATCTCACAGTAAAATTTCCAGCAATGCCTACAATTTTTGGTATCCCCAAAGTACATAAAGGCACTGATTGTTTGCCTTTTAGACCAATTGTCGCGGCTAGGGGTTCAAAGACTGAACCACTTGCGGCGTTTATAGATGTGTTATCTAAGTCAGCTGTTAGTGAAGCAACACATATTTTGAGGGATTCTTGGCATTGTTTGGAGAGACTGAGAGAAGTTACAATCAACAACTCCTGTTTTGGCTTTCTAACTATTGATGTGGTTAACTTATTTTCTGTCATTCCACACCAAGTAGGTTTAGAAATGTTTTACGATAGTCTCCATGCTAGTTTTAGTGTGAACAAAGATCGGATTAATTTACTTCACGATCTTATGGAAGTTGTTTTAAAAAATAATTTTATTTTGTTTGAAGGTAAGGTATTTCAGCAACTTTCTGGGGTGGCAATGGGGGCAAAATGTGCCCCGGTTTTTGCTAACCTAGTTTTGTTGGCGTGGGAAAGACTTTTTGTTTTCCCTTCCAGGTTCAACAGCAATATTTTATTATACAACAGGTTTTTGGATGACCTTTTGATTTTATGAAGAGGTGAAGAAAAAACTGCGATAGATTTTGTTGATTACTTGAATGGTACCACAAACTTTTTTAAGTTCACTTATGAGTGGAACGAAGAAGGTATTAACTTTTTGGATTTAACTATTAATAAAACTAATGTAGGCTTTTCAAGTACTATATACAGAAAGGAGAGTTATTCTAATTCCCTGTTGCATTTTGAAAGTTGCCATCCTTTTCACCAGAGAAAAGGTGTAGTGAAGGGGCAGATGGTTCGAACATCTAGGTTAGTTAGTGATGATGATATGTTCAGAAAAGAGATTTTCAAGTTAATAGGTATGTTTTTGGAACGAGGATGCCCTGTTAAGCTTTTACTTAAAATTAAGAAAGAAGTGCTTAGGAAAAGAAGAACAGATTACATGCCAATTTTGAATATTAAAGTTCAACAGGCCAACATGGGGGGCATCAATAGCATTAATAACAATAATAAAAAAAACTGGAGCATTTTTTGTTTTAAAGTACAATAGCAGGGCTTCTGAATTGTGTGCCAGTTTGAGAAACACTTGGAGGTATTTTTTGAGTGATGAAATTAAGGGAACCTTAGGTGTTGAACCTGTGATTGTTTATAGCAGGGGTGAGAATTTAAAGTGTATTTTGGAAAAAGAAGTTAAGCCTCATAATAAATCATGCATGAGTAAATGTAGGGCTTGCAAACAGTGTAGGTTTATTGGGGAAGGTTCTTCATAGGTTCATAGGTTCATAGGTTGGTACTAGGCTATCAGCCCTAGGGCCTATACAAGCTTAGCCATAACAATTCCCTGGCTATTTCTTCCCACATTATTTACTTTCCTAGACCCCTGTCTAGCAGGGCGACTGACGTGATCCCTGGGGTGAATTTCCTTTCTCCCATCCAGTCGTCAAGGTTCCTTTTGAAGAGGTCCAAAGAGGCACTCTGCTTGATATGTATGGGCAATCTATTCCAGAGTCTGGGGAGTCTCTGGGTCAGGAACCTATCCCTCCAGCATGTTTTGTTTATTGTGATGACAAGGTTTAGATCCCTGGAGCGTGTAGCTCTGATGGATTGGGATTTCTTTAAGTGTAGCATGTCCAACAGCTCTGGGTTTGACATGGCCTTGTATGTTAAGCAGAGATCACCTCTGAGTAGACGATATGCGACAGAGTATAGCTGGAGTTTTTAAGGTGGTCAGCATAGGGCATCTGCTTTAGGCCTGTGATTCTTTTAGTGAGGTATTTCTGAGGCCTTTCCAGTTGTTGCAGATGTCTTGAGAGGTACATACCAAATGGGGCGTTGTATTCTATAATGGGTCTAATGAGGGATGAGTACAGTGGGACAATGACCTCCTTTTTTCTGGATGAAAAGCCCTTCGTGATGAGGTGTGCCACATAGAAGGATTTCCTGACTGTTGTGGCGATGTGGTTATCGAAGGTGAGACCACTGTCCACCTGTGTCCCTAAGTCTCTTATCACACTTTCTGTGTTTAGTGTACTGCCACCTATATGGTAATTCATGGATACATGTTTTTCCCAAAGGGGATAACAATACATTTCTTGGCATTGAGCTTGAGCCCATGGCTCTGGCACCAAGCATCTGTTTCTGTAAGGCCCTTTTGTAGAGTATCCACATCATTTGGGGATTCAATAATGGCTCCCAGTTTGCAGTCATCTGCAAACTTTGTTAGCCAGAGTCCCTTAGTGTTGACCTGTACTTCAGAGAAGTAGATGCCAAACAAGAGCGGCCCCAGGACTGAACCCTGAGGTACTCCACTTGTCACTTGTCTGGAGCTGGATTTGGAGTCAGCTACTTTTATAGTGTGGGTTCTATCAGTAAGCCATTTAGCAACCCATTGGGTGACATAGGGATTAATGCCCAACTTAGTAAGTTTGTCTATGATTCCAGAGTGGGGGATGGTTTCAAAGGCCTTGCCAAGGTCTAGATAGGCTGTGTGGACCACCTTACCCTTGTCCATGGCTCTGGAGACTGATTCAAAGAAGTTAATCAGGTTCAGGAGACAAGATCGGCCCTTCACAAACCCAAACTGGGTGGGGTCCAGTGTTTGAAGGTTGCCAATGTCTTTGTTTATAAGTTCCATGATAATACGCTCCATGGCCTTGCAGATAAGGCTTGTCAGACTGATGGGATGGTAGTTTCCGGGATCCAAGGTGGATCCCCCCTTGTGGATTGGGATAACTGTAGCTCTGCGCCACTCAGTGGGCACGAAACCTGAGGTGAGGCTATGATTAAACATGACACTTAGGTGAGGTGCCAGTTCATATTGTAGTTCATGTAGTACACAGCCCGGGATGTCATCTGGTCCCATGGATGCTGTATTCTTGGCTTTAGAGAGTGCGTTTTGTACCTGTGTGGCCGTTATTACTGGAATTTGGCAATCTTCCGGTATTGAGATGGGCCATTTAGGGGGTGAGAGGGGGGTGAAGTTGGCACTGAATCGATCTGCCCAGATATTGGCAATATCCTTTGGATCAGTATATTTAATGCCATTCTGTTTTAGCTCAGAGCAGATCTGAGCATTGCCATTTAGATTTTTGACATAGTTATAGAATGCTTTGTGGTTGTCTTTGGAATCTTTGGCAATTTTATTTTCATAACTAGCTTTGGAGGATTTTATGAGGCATCTCAGTTTCTTACTGAGGCTAGTAAGGGAGTTTTTTGCATCCTGGGATTTTCCTCTTTTCTGCAAAAGTTTCTTCCTTTTGTTGTAAAGTTTGTTTATGGCAGGGGACCACCAGATTGGCTTCCTTGTTTTGGATGAGAGCATTTTGGTTCTATTTGGGATGGCACGATTCATGCATGAGTGGATGTGCTCGTACAGTGCCTTAGTGTAGGATTCAGCAGTTTCAGTTCCGTCTGCATGGGAGTCATGAAGTTTGTCACTTCTGTCTTGAGTAGCATGAAGTTGGCTTTGGGGATGTTTTTACGGAGGTTTCTTTACTGGGGGTGGGGTGGGATGTGGATGTTAAGGGTGATTAGCTTATGGTCAGACCTGACTAACGAGGGGGGTGACCATAGGTATGGAGCATTGATTTCCCATGTTGGTAATGACCAGGTCTAGGATATTGGAGCCCCTGGTAGGACTATGGATTAGTTGATCCAGGGCGTTGGAATTTATGAATTCCAAGAACCGTTGCGTAAAGGTGTTGGGACATGAGTAGTTTTCCCAGTTAATGGCAGGGTAGTTAAAATCACCCAGTATTAGGGTGTTTGGTTCTATCTTAATATTTTCCAGTATGTTTAGAAAGGTGTAGTGAGAATCTTGGGGTATGGTGGGGGATCTGTAGCAAGCTACAATTTGGATTGCAGTCTTACCTAGTGTTAGTTGCACTTGGAGAATTTCAGACACATTGTGTTGGCCAACTAGCCTGGTGGTGTGAATATCCTTGGTGAATATTGACACTCCTCCACCTTTAGTGTTTCGGTCCTGGTTTGGTGGCCGAAAAGTGTGGTAAGAGTTGTAGCCTGGTATTGCAGGGGTGCTCTCTGGAGCCTTGAACCAGGTCTCAGTTACTGCACAGATATCGATGTTCTCCATTTTTAGGAGTGCCTCGAGAGAGTGCATTTCTTACCTTTGTGTCTTTGATTACAGATATACTATTGCTTGCCCTGGGCATTGTAACTGTAATAGTAAAAATTTAGTTTATGTAGCATCTTGTATGTCATGTGAAGCATTTTATGTTGGCATGACTACTCGAAGATTAAGAGACAGAATATCAGAGCATGTTAGATCTATTAGGAAGAAAGATATACATAATGCACTTTATTTGCATGCCACCATATGCCCCAATTTCAACAAGTTTTTGTTTTTTGTAGTGGATCGTGTTTCTTTACTAGGGAGAGGTGATGTGGCTAACAGAGTTGCTGTTTTGGAAGCAGGATGGCAACTTAAATTAAATGCTTTGAGATACCCTGGTCTCAATGACTGTGTGTCTCTGAAACCTGTTTTAAAATTCAAATCAAGTCAGATTTAAATTACTAGTAATTTTTTAAAAAAATGTGTATTTATATTTACATTTATACTAATATTTTTATTTATTACATTAGTATGTTCTAGATTTAGTATGTTGTGTGTGTATTTTAAGTATTTAATTTAACATTAGGATTTTTTAAAAGTAGATTAGGATGTTCATTGGTTGTTATACTGTGATGTCAGTTTATTCACATAGGGCAGTTACTATAAAGGCGTTTTAATTGTTATTGTAAAATGACTATGAAGAAGCCAGTATTAACTGGTGAAAGCGCTTAGTCATTTTTTCAATAAAGTCAGTATATTGTTTCCGCACCACCAGTGGTCGTCTTCAGTGGATGTTCGTGCTCTTATTTTCGTAGTTACTAGGCATGCAGGCCAGGACCCCATGGTAGAGTCATAGATTCTAGTAGAATTTGTCCTGAGCTCTGTCTGATAAAGTGTCTTGCTCAGAATCATACAATAATTGGTAAACAGAAGCTGAGATATAGGATACACCCTATTAGCAGCTCATAACCTTTATTTTCTGCAATACTTACTGGACATAGTCATTTATAACTTTGCTTCACATGCTGAATACATACACTGGCATGATGAGGATTTAATTTGATTAATCAGCTACCTTTCGAGCAGGTAAAACTGGTAAACATTAAAAAAGTATCAAAAAAGGAGGTCTCTAAAGTTTGATAGTTTGGCCATAACAATTCATTTCCCACAATACAAGCAAATAATTTATTCTCCCTATGAAAAGGTAATAACATGCATGAAATTAGCCAACTGCAAGGCCCACGATTTCCTTCAGGCTTCTCAGTGGATCCACTATGTATATAATTTAACTATGATACTGCGGTGGTGGTGCTGCGATAGTGTTGTCGCCTCTCAGTTAGACGTTGCCCGTTCGATTCTCAGCTAGAGCGTCTTGTGTGTGGCAACATGCGTGAATGGGCATTCCTTCGTTGAAGGTTGTGCATTAGGCCTGGCAAGCCAGCACGTAAAAATCTACTGCCAATCATTAGCGGACCAGAGTTCCGCTGTGGCGACCCCTAACCGGGAAAAGCCGAAAGACACAGCAACAACAACACAACAACAACAACTAAATCATTTTATGTTTGAAACTTCATCTTGTTTGCATAATCTAACCACTGAGTGACACATTACCTGTATCAGTAACAGCACTACACATTTTCATGTGGCTTGGCATATGTTGATCTCACCCTCTCATTTAAGCTTGATGTCCACATTTATAATAATTTGTGAAAGATAAATTTTGAAATACCATCAGTTGACTCCTACTGCCAGATCTGTCCATAATTAATAAAGAAACTCTTGTACCAACTTTTGTTTCTGAATGCCTGCACCCTGCTTGCTCCCAAAATCTGTTTCACTAGACCATCTTATGTATTCACTTCAGTGCTCAGAGAACACATAAATCATCCAAGGGCACAATATGTCCTACAATGGAAAACATATTCAATAGAAGACATGTCTTGTATTATTTTACTTTGTTTATTTATTAACTAAGTTGTTGTCTAGGACTAGGGCTTTATTAGCTACAAAATTTTCAGTGGCAAAATGTTATGGAAAAATAAAGATTTTATAATATAGTAAATAAGTATTGAAGTGAGAATATGACATTCACCATTACTTTGCAGGTAATTACAGCTTTATTAATAAAACGTAAACATATACAGTTCAAGCTCTGAATCTATTTATAATCCAGAGTGTTTGCAATAAAAAGTGGGTAAGACAACATTAAGTGGCTAGGGAAGTGATACATGAAAGAAAATGCCGAGGCATAAAATGGGAGTAAATAAAAGACTAACAGGAATGTATCACTCTATGGAAAAAAAAATATTTATGTATTTCTACAGTACTTAGTTTGAAAAAAAAAACAGATTGTTATATAACAAGATGAGTATTTTGTTCTTTAAGACTTTGGAATGCATTTACCCACATTCTAGAACCATTCCTGATGAGACAGTTTTTGGACACATTGCTTCTATCTCACATAGCCTTCAAGTTTGTTTCTTATGATGTAAATATCCCAGTCCATTTACTTGGACATATTATTCCACTCCTTACACATGAGGTTTGGTAACAAACCAAGTTGTCCTGGGACATCTTCAAAAGAGGTTAGGCTGATATATTAATGGGAGTTAAGTGGATTGGGGAGGTGAAAGGGTTAAATGGAGGGAGGGATGATTGGGAGGAAATGAGATAAGGGTGGGGAGGGGCTTAAGTGGTTTAGACAAGTGTAGCTGGGTAAATAGTCACATTTTGGTGTGAACTTGCTATAGTGCAGGTTTATGTTCATGATGACCAGGTTGGTATTAAGGGATCAGGTAGGCCCTGGATTAATAATGTGTGCAGGGAGCAAAGTGGGTAAGGTTAATTTATTTTTTCTGCTTTCCTAGTGGTTAGTATTGAAGCATGGGGGTTTGAGTATTTTGGCAGTGGAATGGGTACTTTGGTAGTTTTATGCTGGGAGGGAGGTCTGTGGTAGAACTATATAATAATGACATACCACGGTAAAATATATATATATATATATATATATATATATATATATATATATATATGTGTGTGTGTGTATATATAGAGATAGATAGTAAGTCAGCTGGAGGCTAGAGGCTTAATAGGGCCACTTGTTGGTAGGGCTGCTTGTTTTCTGATGCTTGTTTCTAACTCAAAAAAAAAACAAAAAAATGGTAGTCATTAATGATGATAGGGTTTCCATAGAATTCCCTGTGTTGTGGGCTTTGTTCCCCCATTTTACTGTGTGAATTTTGTTTTTAAAACTCCTTGCCTGGCAAAGTAGTCGTTGGTGCTGACAGGGCTCTGTATTGTGTGGCTCCATTTAAGCCGTAAGTGTTTTTTGCGGGCTGGGAGCATGCATGGTACAATAATTCCTCTATGGTGCACTTGGATTGCTTCATGTCAGGGTATTTTGAGGCATCGGAAGAAAGAATTTGGGTTATGTTTTTCAGTCACTGTGTTGTTGGTGCAGGCGTCGAAGTAGGTGCTTCTTTATTTATCCGATTTTCTGCCTCACAGTTTCCAATGTTTCTCATGACACCAAGGAGGAGAAAGGCAAAAAGATGGAGGTACGAAAGAGTATCTCATTTGTCAGTTCTTAAGGTGGTAGGTCCAGTACCTGTTGTGTTATAACAGGGGATGTTATCATTGGTGGGTGGATGGTTTAGGTTGTTTACTTTGTAAGGAACTTAGGAACTCCGTTTCAGGCATTTAATCGAAGTTTGGCATGTGTTGGTAGTGGGGCAGGCTACCACAGCTGTTTTTCAGGTAATTACCTTAGCCGCAGTAGAGGATGGCTTTTCACGGGCTTTGGGTAAGGTAGCAATAGTAATGACTGCTTCGGCACATGCACGGTATGTTGTTGCTATCCCTCCGGAGGATTTCAGGTTTTGTTTCCTCGTAATATGGTGCCTGGCAGATGCTCGTTAGGGAGTGGGATTTTTTTGTAGAGCTGCTGCTGGGGTTTTATTAAATGGTCCAAGGCATTGTGCTTGGCTGCCTTACCTATATGAAGTTTCATTTGTTTCACCAGAATGTCAGGACCTTGCAGCCCATTTCTTGCCTTTTGTGGCAGCTTTACATAAATAAATATATACAAAAAAAAAAAAAAGACAAAGGGACTCTTCATTGCCATGCATTGGGATTGCAGCATTAGGGGTTGGTGATGACAGTGGTGATTCATCTGTTAGTGTCCTGGCACTTGGTTGCTATGTAGTGAAGCTGCAAACACCTTTCTGGTCAGGCTGGACATGTTTTGTTTTGGGAAGTTGGATGCTGTATGCTTTCACGGTGTTCCATATTCCTAGTTGCTGGTTAGGGTGAGGTAGTCAAAAGTGGATAGTTTGGTATATTTGAGAGGGCCTCTGCAGAGTCGTGTGTGTGTGCAGTAGTGTATGTGGGTCCGGAATGTCATTTTTTTTCTTTATTTTTGGTCCAGGAATTCGGAGTGGATCTGGGGTCACCGGGGGAAAGAAGATCTGTGTCAGAGCTAGTTTTGCTGCATTGCTGATGAAGAGGGAGTCTGGAACTGTGATGTTCGTCACTGTCCAGTGACAGTATTTTTTGCTGTGTTACAGTACGCTAGTTTAATTTGGACCTAGGTACTTGGGGGGTTGTTGATGTCCATTGCTGATGGGGTGTTTTCACCTAAGCCACAGGGAGCTTTTCGCGGGCTTGCTGTTATGGTGGCAATAGGGGTGTGGTGCACATCTGTGGCAGACTGATGTCTCCCATTACGAGGCTGAGCTTTCTGAAGGTGTTTATGGTAAATGTGGCCACAATAATATTATATATTACTTAAATATTATATTTTATATAAATACATACATATAATAAAAGTTCTGGAGGTTTATTTTAGCAGTACAGGTTCAGTGCAGTCATGAATTAGTTCACGTCAGAGGTCTGAGTCAGTGAACCACTTCTGGCCAAGGCGCACCTACTTTTTCTCTCTCAGAAATGGTGAAACAAGATGGTGGGAGGGGTGAGCCAACATGCTGGGGGGTGGGGGGGGGATAGAAAAAAAAAACAAAAAAAACATTTACCTCGTTGTCAGCGGGCCATGGCTGAAGATGAGGAAATGGAAGTTTGGTTTAGAGGCGGTGATGTACTTGTATGCCAACATAAGCAATTTGTTGAAGGACAGGCTTTCCGTGGCTGACAAGTTCTTTGGGCTTCCTTGGAAGTAACCGTTGATTTTGTTCCTTATCCTACATGTGAGGTTGACTGTCATTGAAGTAAATGCAACTATTTCAGGCAATTACGGTGATCCTGCCGTTTTAATAAAGGTAACCTTAATATGTTAAAAAAAAAAAGGGGGACATGGGGCTACTTCACATGTCATTTGTGACCTGTATTGGTAGATCCACCATACCTTTCAACTGTACAGATTTTCGCAGAACGTCCAGATTTTGCCTCAGTTCGATGCGTTCATCCTAAAACATGTATTTTTCTAGGAAATAGGGTTGAAGTCATTAAATAATGACAAACGTGAGTTTGAGACTCCACAGCCTTCAGAAATCCATGCTGATGCAAACCTATTATTCGGTCAACTTTCTAATTCTCTAAGGGCAATATCTAAAATCTGTCCCTAATTGGAAGGCTGCCACTATAATGGGGAACAAAGGGGACCCTTACTTATGCATGTCAGAGGATTTACATCTGTCTTTCTTTTTGCAGATGGTGGTGTGGAGATAGGTGTCCGAATTGGAGCAGTGCTACGGAGGGAGTTCGCAGATAGTGGAAGTAGGTCACAGTGGATATCCTAGTCGATAAAGGTAAGGGGATTTCAATGGGAAGGGATTCTGTGGTGATAGAAGTTTGGGGTTCTCACAAGGGGTGCGATGAAGCTACAGGTAATTCACTTTATTATGGGGACATTAGGACACGTCACTGTTGCAGGGGTTCAAGTGGGTGAGGAGGAGTCACAACAAGCTTAGGATCATAGGAAGATACTAGACCTCTGGTTCTGGGGTGCTGTTACCCATCCACTCATCAGGTTAGCATCTGGGGTGGACAGTAGCATGCTGTATTGCAGAGACTGGTCAGGCTCTGGGTAATAAGGTGTCTCCTTAGCAGTTGATAAGGTCATATATGACAGTTAAGCCTTTGGGACCCTAACAGGATTTAGACTTACTCATACTTTGGTCAGTGGAAGGAGTATGGTGGCAGGTTACCCGGATAACATTTAAGATTACCTACTTTGGTTAGGGCAGTGCATTAACATTTTGCTTTGCTTTTACAGCTCAATGAGGGATGAGCATATATTGACCATTGTGTCCATAACTAGAATGGTGGGTAGTGCAGTCGTGAAAAAGGGGAGAGTCACATCAGTTGGTGACCTGAAGGTGATGCATGATGTTTGGCTGCAGTGGAAAGTAATAACAGCACAGGTGGATTACTGTTAAGTAGGCAAAGGCTGTTTGAGGTTTACAAGTGGATTTCTAAGGTTGAATTCATTATCTGGGGGACAGAGGGCATATTGAGAGGAAGCCTGAAAGGAGAAATCCAAGGGATATGGTTTTTGGTGTGTGTGTGTGTGTGTGTGTGTGTGTGTGTGTGTGTGTGTGGGTGTGTGTGTGTGTGTGTGTGTGTGTGTGTGTGTGTGTGTGTGTATTTGCAAGGCATCATACATTTAGTGGGGGAAGTATGAAGGAATAAGGTAATTTTCAGGGTTAGCATGGCTGTGGTACAGTTTCTGGTTGACAGGCTGGGTTAACATGACCAGCTGCTGGTTGCAGGAATTTGGGGTAGCTTTATAATTCAAGTAGATGGTGGGGGTTTTAGCTTGGTTAAGTGTGTTCCAGTGTAGGAGATGGGTGGACAGGGGGGTTGCATATTGGGTTTAGGCTGCACACAGGGCAGAGCGGGGTAGATGGATAGTGTTGGTCATGGAGTTTGGCATTTTGTTGACAGATTCGGTAGTTTTAACTTCCCTGCCTTATTTAACAGTTAACAGCTTGGTTGAGAAACCTCATGAGATGGTTAAAGGATACCAGAATAGGCCTTTTGATGCAATGAACTTGGTATTTTTGTATGTGTATCAGTCGTATCATGCATATGGGTGGTAATAAAAAAAAATTTGCTAGGATATCTTAAGTCAGGGGGTTTACATTCAGTAATGCATGCATTTCATACAGCTGATGAAAGAGCTGTCCTCTTAGTAGTGCATAATGTCATTAAGAAATGGGCTTTGCAGGTGTAGAAGATTTACAGTTTTTCTTTTACAGATCACACTGAGGTCACAGATGTGGACTTGCTGAGCTGGCATTTTTGGTGGTCTGAGGGAATTTGGACTCGACAGGTGAGGGAGGCTGCTGAGGAATGTATCGGCTGATGGAGCATTAGGAATGAGGTTATGGATTTCCAGCAGAGCAGCTGTATAGGGGTTTGATTTGTTCATTGCTGTGGTAGCATCGGGGTGAATTTCACACTGTCTTGTTGATAGTTGGGGTGTGTTTTTTCCTTGAATGGATTTGGTGGGCAGATTACTATGGTAGCATACCAAGTTATGTTACTGTTGAAGAAGATATTAGGTGAGCTGAGGCAGGGAAGATGATGGTTAGGATTACATGATTGTCCCATCCCATCTCAGGAAAATTCCATGATTGGAGGAACTCTGTGGTCAGCTTCAGTAAGAAGCTGAGATCCCTCATAAAATCCTCCAAAGCTAGTTATGAAAACAAAATCATCACTGTTTCTAAAGACAACCACAAAGCATTCTATAGCTATGTCAATAATCTCAATGGCAACACTCAGATCTGCTCTGAGTTACAGCACAATGGCCCTAAATATACAGAACCAACTGATATTGCCAACATTCTGGCAGATAGTTTCAGTGCTAACTTTAACCACCTCTCACCCCCTAAAGGGCCAATCTCTATACCGGAAGAATGCAAAGTTCCTGTAGTCATGCCTGCACAGGTAAAAAACACACTCTCCAAAGCAAAGAACACAGCATCCATGGGACATGACAACATCCCAGGTTGCGTTCTACATGAACTACAGAACGAACTGGCACCCCCCTAAGTACCATGTTCAATCATAGCCTCACCTCAGGCTTTGTGCCCACTGAATGGTGCAAAGCAACGATTATCCCACTCCACAAAGGGGGAGCCACCACGGACCCCAGGAACTATTGCCCCATTAGCCTGATGAGCCTGGTCTGCAAGGCTATGGAATGTATCATCATGGAACTTATAAACAATGACAATGGTAATCTCCAAACTCTGGAACCTACACAGTTTGGGTTTGTAAAAGGCAGATCATGTCTCCTAAACCTGATGGACTTCTTTGAAGCGGTCACCAAAGCAGTAGATGAGGGTAAGGTGGTTCACACAGCCTATCTAGATCTCACCAAGGCTTTCTACACCATCCCCCATTCTGGAATTATAGATAAACTCACTAAACTAGGTATAAATCTCTATGTCACAGGATGGGTTGCCAACTGGCTCACTGACAGAACCCACACTGTGAAAGTAGCAGACTCTAAATCCAACTTCAGACCAGTGACATGTGGAGTACCACAGGGTTCAGTCCTAGGTCCTCTCCTGTTTGGTATCTACTTCTCTGAAGTACAGGCTAACACAGAAGGTCTTTGGCTAACAAAGTTCACAGATGACTGCAAACTAGGAGCCATAATCAAAACTCCTAACGATGTGGACATCCTACAAAAGGGCCTCAATGAGACAGATGCCTCGTGTCAAAGCCATGGCCTCAAGCTCAATGCCAAAAAGTGCATTGTCATCCCTTTTGGTAAAAACTCTGTACCCATGAACTACCACATAGGCGGTAGTCTACTTAACACCGAAAGTATGATGAGACCTTGTGACACAGGTGGACAGTAGTCTCTTCTTTGATAATCACATCGCCACAGTAGTCAGGAAATCCTTCTATGTGGCACACCTCATCACAAAAGGTTTCTCATCCAGGAAAAAATAGGTCATTGTTTCCCTCTACTCATCACTCATTAGACCCATTATAGAGTACAACACCCCTTTTGATATGTACCTCACAAGACATCTACAACAACTGGAAAGGCCACAGAAATACCTCACAAAGAGGATTACCGGCGTCAAACAGATGCCCTACACAGACCGTCTAAAAAAACTCCAGCTTTACTCTGTCGCATATTGCCTACTCAGAGGCGATCTCTGCCTAACATACAAAGCTATGTCAAACCCAGAGCTGATGGACATGCTCCACGTAAAGAAATCCCAATCCCTAGGAGGTACACGCTCTAGGGACCTAAACCTTGTCACCACAATAAACAGAACACGCTGGAGGGATAGATTCCTGTCTCAGAGAATTCCCATACTCTGGAACAAATTACCTATCTATATCAAACAAAGCTCCTCATTAGTACTCTTCAAGAAAAATCTTGATGATTGGATGGGAGCTAGGAAATTCACCTCGGGGATCACTTCTGTGGCTCTGCTTGACAGGAGCACAGGAAAATAATTTTCTTGGATGGCAAAAGCCAGGGTACCATTTGCTAGGCTTATATAGGCCCTAGGGCCAATAGCCTAGTACCTACCTATGAACCTATGGTTAGGATTACATGATTGTGGCAGGTTTAAGGGGATGGTTATAGGAGAGGTTTTGGTAAAAGGGGTGTTGTTTTAGTCGGGATTAACAGGTTGCATTGAATAAGTGGATCAGGATGGTGAGGTGGGTACTGCTTTGTGTATAGGAGGAATTGGCTTTGAGTGGCAGTTTTACAGGAGGTAGGGTTGAATTATTTTCCCACATTTTGGAGGGTGAGGGCTAGTCATTGACCTGGTGTGGCTGGGGCCAGTAGGCATTTCAGACTAGTAAAGGCTTTGTATGGTGGTGTAAGTAGCTTGTCTACATGGGCTACTTTATTTAGTTTCATTACGGGTGTTTCAGTGCTGGTATGACACAGTAGGTTTGTGACAGGATTCTAAGGTGATTTACAGCACCTGTGCCCACCTGTATGAGAGGCAGGGGTATGGAGACCTGTAAGAAGATTATGGAAGGAAGTGGGTAATAAGAAGATTATGGAAGGAAGTGGGTAATAAGAGAGTGGAAGATAGTTGATAGTTCTGTTTATCTGTGATACAGCAGAAAGTACTCTGATGACAAGAAGAAGAGTAAACGAGGAATGTGTTAGTGCTAGAGGAATAAAAAAAGAAACAGGTCAAGTTGGAAATGTGGTGGCAGAGAAGTAGGTAACAGCTTTACATTGAATTGGTTATGGACAACACTGAGAGAAAGTTGATGAAAGGTTGGGAAACAGATGGGCATTTTCTAAAGACTAAGATGGAAAAAGAGATCAGTGAATGAAGAAGGACATGGGGAGAAACATGAATTAGTAGATAACAAAAGCTAATATAGGGTAAGTACAGACAGAAAAGAGAAAAGTGATAATTGACAAGATAGGGGGAATAAATATTATAAAGGGGAAGTCTGAAGATGTCAAGACTATAAAGCTTTTCCCTCCAGTAGATGAGATAGGATAATATGAAGCTAAAGAAATGTAATTTTAATGCAGGAATCTCTATTTAGATAAATCATAGGAAGGGAAATATGTACAAATTAGACGAGTGTGAGGAGAAAAGAGATATGGTGGCAGAAGGCCTGGAATTATAAAACACAGTGATGGAGAAAACTCTCATGGTCTTTAGGGGCAATATTGATGTGAGCAATAGGAAAATGAGGGAACCCTCATCAACATGGATAGAATATGTTATAATGGTTGTAAAATTATTAGGCAAATGGGTTTTAAATGCTGTGTTAATGATGTCAACAGAGTGCATCTCAGTGAGAACGGATATTAGGTTTTAATTTTTAAGCTACACAACTTAAAGAAAATGAAGCAATATCAATAGTACTATATGTTTTGTCTTGTATTGTCTAAATATGTAGGTGCCTGTTTTTCTCATTAATATTTAATATTTCAGGCACTATGATGTTGATACATATAAAAAGATTTTTGAAATTGCAAACTTCTTGGTATGAAGTTAGAGCAGGGATTAAGACTGATCTGTTACTTTACTTCTAGTAGTGGTGATTTGATTCCTTCAGCCTGCATTTGCCTAATGTGTGACTCTGAATATGTCACCTAACCGGACATTGCTCTGGAGTATTGCAAACTGGGCTGGACTCCTCAGTGGTCTCCTACACCACATGCCTAATAACTGTCTACGAACCTATATGATACTTTACTGCAAATATGAACAATGATGTTGGAAACTTGAGTAAAAATACACAGAAAAAATAGTTGCCAGTTTAAATACCCTAGATTTGAAGATTTGATCAGATTTGAGATTGTTGCATTGCTAGAGGTCACAGCTGTATTAGCTTAACAATACACTTTTGCAGCCACTGTATCACATAGTGCATCATTGCCCCAAGATCACAGAATGATTGAGCTACAGCTAGCCTCCAACCAACTCCATAACAGAGCATTACCAATGCTATTGCTTCTAGAGACACACCATACTGCCTCTGGCACACATGTCCATGGAAAACATTATGATGTGTGAAATACTGATCCTTATGGCACTAAGGTGTGTGTGGATTTGGCAAGCCTTTCTACAGGATCCTTCCAGTGACCCAGAAGGGACATGGTGGGTGTATCACAGGCACTAGTGTCACAAATACTGTGCCAATTCTGTGATATTATGCTGCATCATTAGGAGAAGCATGTGCGGTTTGAAGAGGGACAGGAAGAGGCTCTGTTTCACATGAATTTATTTAGTGGGATTTGAACCCTCAGACAAGCAATCTTCATTTATAATGCTACATTGCTTAACACGTTGAGCTAATGGAAATCAGAGTATTGCACATGAAATGACATGTAAAACTTCATCATCATCATCAACCTCAATTTTCTACATGGGGTCAGGTGTCATGTCAACTGTCACTATCTCAGTCTCTATTCAATTCCACTTTATTACCTTCCTCCACACTCATGCCTGACTGCCACATGTCTTCTCTCACATAATCCATTCACCTCCTTGCTGGATGCCCTATTTTCCTTTAGCCTTCTTTCTATCTGACCCAACTCTTCTTCACCAGATTGTCTTCTGCTTTTCTGCACATGTGCCCAAACCACCATAATCTGTTATCTTTGATATTTTTCTACAACTGCAGCTACTTTATCTTCTGCTCTTATATCCTCAGTTCTTCACCTGTCCCACAGTGTGCATACTATGACCCATCTCAGGCACTTCATTTCCATAACCTCTACCCTCGTCAACTGCTCTGACTTTACTGCCCAGGTTTCTGTGCCATACAATAGTATGGGTCACATCAACATGGATGGGTACAATATGAGGACTTTAAAATTATAAGCAAAGGTTTCCCAGAATTTAAGATGGCCAACACACGGTCAGTGCACTGAAGTCTGGGTCTGGGACATTGAAAAAGTGACCCAGAGTGGTTTAGACTTCTTAGATTGTAACTGGTGGGTCATCTGAAGAGGTTGGAGACAAAGGAAGGACAGAAGTGTTCTTTAAGGATCTTATAGAGTTGGGATCCAAGAAGCAAGTTGGCACATTGTTGGACCAAATTGGTTTTATTAAGCATGATAGAAGGATGCTCATTTATAGGGGAGAGGGTAATGAAATGGTAAATAGAGTTTCTTATAGTTTGGATAGTGAAGGAGTTTTTTTTTGGATACTGCTGCCACCAGTGGAAGTCCATATTCATGCTGTGTTACTAACATGCCATTGCCTAGGGTGTTCTAGGTTGGTCAGGAGAAAAAGGGGGAAATGTTATAGGACCAAAATAGGAGAGAATTAATTTTCTTCCATAATTATTTAGTGTGGGATCAAGTCATACACCAAGGTATTTGAAAGAGATGGCTTCATCAATGGGCTTGTAGAGATGGTCATGTATATGAAGTGCTTTAGAGTTTTCCTGTTATTTGGGGAGGGACCAAACAGCATTGCCTTAGTTTTAAAAGTATTCAGCATTAGCTCTTTGTTATGAAATCATCTGATAAGAGAAAGAAAGTCAGCTTGTAGTAGTTGTTGTTGTATGAATAAGGAGGTTAGGTATGAGTGAAATAAGACCATGTCATCAGCATAAAGCAAGGTAAAATGATGTGGGAGGTCAAGTGGTAGTTTATTAAAGAAAATGAAAAAAAAGAAGTAACTTTTTTTAGGGAAGGGGTGGAAGCAGAAATGGTGTTCTGAAACTGACCAGAGAAATACTGATTGGAGAAATAATTTTTAAACCAGGGAGCTCTATTGGGGCTAACTCCAATTTCAGTTAGGTGATCTAACAGAATGTTATGGTCAACCATAGTGAAAGCTCTGTTGAGGTCAATAAAGATGGCTCCAAGGGAGAAGGGCTTTGTCCAAAGCCAAGAGAATGTTGTCAGTAAGCGTGAAGATTACTATGTAAGTGTTTCTACCAGCCTAACATCCTTGTGTTCTGAGAATAGTAGATGATACTGGGAGGTGTAATGGGTGAGTTTATTGTAAACTTATTTTTTCAAGGATTTTACCAATTATGGGAAGAATGGAGATGAGATGGAAGTCAGTGGTGTGGGGTGGGTTAGTCTTTGGGGGGGAGGGGTTTAGCAGTGGCTGTTTTTTAGATATCAGGCATGGTGTTTTGAGTTAGTCAGAGATTATAAATGTAAAGCAGGAGTTGGACTATAAAGTCCTTACATAGAAATAAGAAGCATGGGAGAGGATTGTCAGGACCAGCAGGTGAGTCAGGTTTTAGTTCTTCAAGTAGTGGCACTATGTGTTTATCTTTGATTGGGTAAAGAGGTCATAACTCCCCTTTATTCGACCCTCATCAGGTCAATAATCTATTAAAATGCTCTCTTTGGTATGTACCTTTTCAGTCACCTGCAGTAACTTGAGAGATTTCTAACCAAGAAAATTCATGGTCTCCAGCACATGTCGTACATTGACAGACTGAAGTCACTTTATTCAGTTGTGGACAGACTACTTAGAGGAGATCGATCCCTGGCCTACAGAGCAATCTCAGATCCAAACGTCATGTAAATGCTGCACATCCACAAGTCAAATGGGACAAGGGTCACCTGTTCCAGGATTTTTAAGTGCTTTTTACTTTTCAGTCTTACTAAAGCTGGATGATCCATTCTTCTATATGACCAATCATTAAACAAGATTTAGACAAGAAGCTGAGGTAAGTGAAAGATAGTATGCAGAACTGAGATGCAACCTGTACAGGGAAAGGTGAAGGCATAAACAGAGAAGAAAGTCCAAAAAATAAAATAAAAATAAATAAACAAATAAGGAAACAGTAACAAAGCAGAAAAGCATTTAAACACAGCAGGTAAGAAAGCAAAGAGGAAGTACTTACAAAAAATACATTTCCCAATACAGAAAGATGTGGAATAAATAAAACATAAATTGCATTCATTTACTGCAGGGCAGTTAGCAAAATGTGTAATATAGCCACATTAAATCAACAGTTTATAAAAAAACAAAGTGCCATTAAAATAAGATTCAGAGCAGTCATATATCAAATGTTTCTCCTAATATTTTTTCAATGTAAGTAGCTACTTACTACAGGTTGGAAATCTGAATGTGGCTGCACAGGTAGGAGAAATACAAAGCTCAAGTAAATATTTCAAGTACATAAAATACTGATTTTAACAAATGAATAACAAGGAGAGAAAAGGCGTAAGAAATTAGATGTAAGTATTGCATTTCCAAGATGGGAGAGATAGACTGTATATGGGCAGAAAAATATCTTAATTTTGAAATTGCTGTACAATGAATGCAACTAGCAGCAAACTGCGCCATAAACCATAAAAGAATGGAATGTTTTATAAAGCGTACACATGAGTGATTGTAGTGAACCAAGAAAAAAGGGTTAAGAAAACAAAAATTAAAAAAAGGGGGGGGGGGTAGTTTGGCTGCAACCTATAAACTCTGCCCAAAGATCAATTTAAACATATCAGGAAAAATGTAAACTGACCAGACAATGACAGGCTAAAAAATAACCAGCTTTGAATATAGAAAAACAACCCCCAGGATTCATGAAGCCTCTGTGTAAGAGTTATAACTCTTACACGGAGGCTGCAGTTAAACTGAGTGATGTCAGCATGCTCTGCATATTCATGAGAGCATGCTGAATCACACCTAAGTCGAACACGGCCGTGTAAGACAGTAGGGGGCATGTCCGTAGGCTGAGCCCTGCAAGCGGACACGCCCCCAGAAGTTTAAAAGTGCCCAAAGTACACACCCACAACAGAGTCCACGGAAATGTGAATAAACACAACACAACACATGCCCCTACAGACTATTAAACATAAAAGAAATATAAATGAACATGTCATATTTTTTTTAAATTGTAAAGATGTTTAACCGTGAGTGCGCTCGTTTTGGCGTGCCCGTAGCGCAGCTACAGTTAGCAGTCAGTGGGAAAGCATATAAGAACTACATATGCAAAATAAGCCAGGAAGCAATAGCGAAGCGGTAGAGATGCCGGCTGCAGAGCAGGCATTCATGGTTCGAGCCCCCACAACACAAATTTTTTTTCTCAAAATAAGCAGGAAACAAGTCCCTGACACATATATGTACACATAAAACCAGAATATATGTAAAATGCAATGTAATAGCCTATTTATATTGAATAAATGTCAGCTAAGAAATGAATATAAACTGCCAGATATGCCCATAGCTGAGCTACAGTTCAACAGAGTGAGGTTATGTGCCCGTAGATAAGCATAGGTTTAACTGGTGCAAAATGAGTGCCTGTAGCCGAGCAGTGGTTTACCACGCTAAATATATGTGCTTCTAATTGCGCTAAGCGGCATATGCGTGCCAATAGCCAAATTAGTGTTAAACTGGCGTACCCCGTTTGCGCGGAGCTGCGCACCGCGCAAACGAGCTAACCGACGGGCAACGGTGAGCAAGCCGTATCCAAAATGCCTTTACACAGACACACCCCTCAACATGTCTAGACAGTCATGAAAAATAAAAAGCAGTGGCCAGGTTCGAACCCAGGATACTATACACCATAGTCAAGGTACAGAACCACTAAGCCATGACAGCAGTTCCTAGAAATGCAATATTAGCTCATATATAGGAATGAATACAAACTACAGCATGACAATGCAGGTTTACTGAAGTTGATACAATTCCAAACTGGCCAATCACAGATATGTGCGGGAAAAACGGACTATATAAGCCCCATAGGCGGGAATACACAGCATAAACGATTGTAGAACAGACCTGCAGTTAGAATGTCAGGTGTAGGTGAGGGTAGTCGCTTTCGAGCGCAGAGGTGGGGTGTTGAGGAGTCCAGGTACATGGCCTGGCTCCTAGTCCACAACCATGAGGCCCAACTCATGCAGGGCCAGGTCCTTTGGGGAGCGTACAAGGCTGAGGCGTGGGACCAGTTGGCTCATGAACTCACCAGTGCCACAGGAATTCCTAGGACAGGTGAGCAGGTCCATCACCACCATGCGGACCTGAAGAGACGTAAGCAGGACCAACTGAATCGTTGGATCCAGGAGGCCCGGCAATCACCCAACGCCCCTCCACTGAGTAAGTATCAATTAATTATGTTTGTAGAAAGTTAAACTACCTGAAATCATGGAGATGTGTATTCCAATATTACTTCATTTATATTACAGCTGCAGGTGTCCGTTCTGCGAACCGCAGAGCCTATGCCGATAGGCTGGTGCGGTTGCGCCACCAGGCAGGTCAGTAATCCACTACTAGTAACTGTAAAGATATATAAATGTATGACAGTCAGCATAAGAGTGCAGTGTAGCCAGGAAGGAATTAAATCTGCAACTCACAGAGTGTGAAAGTGTATGCAAGTATTGCCTGATTACAACAGTTCCCAGCCTGTAAGTTGAAACTAATCATGAGACTGTCCAACACATATTTTGAAATAAAACTGCCCTGCCTGTAAGAAAATAGTACACAACCTGCAGCAGCAGGTAAAGTATAGCTGCAGAAGAGGATGGAATCACATGTGTGAAATATATTCCTGTGGAAATACTGAAACATGACAGAAGTGAGACTGCTGGAAAGAACTGTAATAACTACTGTTAAAACATGTCAATAAAGCCTAGAAGTACCAGTCTGAATAGTAACATGAAAGCAAGTGGGAGAGTGTGAGAAAGTGTCAGGAATACAGCACTACAGTAGTAATAACCCCTGAAAAAACTATACTGCAGTCAGGACATAATTAAATGCATGTGAGACCCAGAACCAAACAGAAACATCTGTTCAAAGTGTTGCTGCATGTGGAATGTGTACACCAAAATCTGGATATGTTGCTCCCAGTCTGAAATATGCAGATAGGATGACTGTCTGATATACCAAACATCCACACCTGTCTACAGTTATAGAAAGCACAGTTAACAGGATGATGTATCTGCACAAAGTTCGATATGAATCGTGTATGAACAGCAATAAAATGTAGAGTTATGTTGCAGTAACAGTCCCATCTGCAAGGTTAAGTAGTTAACATATAGGACACTGTAGTTAGAACAGTAGTGTGTATATAACTGTAGCTATTAGAAATGTACAGCATATGTGGTTGTATTCGAAGGTGTTAATAATATGTCTGATTTACCCCACCCTCTAACCATCTATAATCCATTCCACTGGAAAATGGTATGTGCAATCACAATTACCACCCCTGGACATCTGTCCTGTTGGGTCATATATATTTGCATGTCTGTTGATGCATCCGCCCCGTTCATACATCCACACCTGATGGCCTGTTGCCATCAATCAACACTGCATGTTGTTGGACTGTGTATTACTGTTCAAATTATGCATGTGCTATGCACGCTGTTCAATGGTGTGAATAACTGGGTGTTTGGTTAATGGGAATACTAATGCATGCTGTTACAACTAACTGTGAATGGTATTTATATGTCACTAACCCAAACTGTCATGACATAATGCAAAACATAGAACGACAGGGAAGGCAGGTTCCGGCGGACCCACCTCTCCCACCTCAGCTGGCAAGTGCACCTGGCACTAGTGCCCAGTCCGGACTCTCCTCGGGTGGCCCTGTGCCACCTGCGGGTGGAAGCGCTGCAGGGGACGGGGCTCGCCCCCCCTCTGCAAGTGTGGCCGGAGGAGATCCACCACTCACCCTCCGTAGCGTCCGGACTGTGGTGCGTAGGGAGATTCGGGACTCTGTCCTTGAGCCCCTATGCCAGCTCGAGGCACGGGTGGCGCAACTAACGGGCATGCCCGTTGCCCCGCCTACACAGCCCCCAGCACAGCCCTGTCCTGGGCAGTGAAGGAACAGTGGCAACTGCCTATGGGTGGGGATATCAGTTCCACTGTTGCCATCTGTGGGCTCATGGGCTCTGGACATCCCAACCTCTGTCCCCGTCAATTGTGTAACCCCCCCACACATGTCATACACCGCCCCTGTATGCGTCTTGTTTGTCTTGTCTGTTAACCTACCCAACCTACCTCCCCAGCTGTACCGACTACCTTCACCTGACATACCACTCTCACCTGAAAAAAAAAAAAAAAAAAGGGCACTCTGTACCCACAAAAAAATTACGCCCCATACATAGCTGCCCATTCCGCACACATGTCTACTGGACATGGAACCCATCAATTCCAATTGGCTGTACAACAGGTATTATTGTTGTCCTGACACCTCTCTCAGGGATGGAAGGTTTCAAATGTCACACCAAATGACATACATATGCACAGCTGTTGCTGCTGAAGAAATGGGCAGCTATGGGCCTTACCTACATCCCTTCTGCACATCCCAAGCTTGTTTCCCTACTGTCTTACCCTCTTTGTGACCCCTTTTTCACCACTTTCCTGTCTCCCCGTTTTCTTTTCTTTCAAAGAAAATAGCGCGGGTGTGCGCAAGAGTAAGCACGTTTAAGCGGTTGTAAGCGGGTGTGCACTTGTGTGCGCGGAGGTAACCGCCAGTGCGCATGCGTGAGCTCCGCGCAAACCAGCGCTAACCCGGTTACAACTGCTTAAAAGTGCCTTAGGCACTTTGATTGACAGGTCCTGTACTCAGTTCCAAAGAAAAATAAAATCCCACTGTGAGTCCCGAACCCAGGACCTTGGCAACTATAGTCTGCATGACTTACCACTAAGCCATGACTCTGATATAGAAACACTGTGCTAAAGTAAATATATCATTTAACAGTAGGAATGAATGTAAAGGGAATATAGATGTGTAGTACACAAAGCATGACATTTAGAAACACAAACAAAACTGGTGGATTTCCATAATAGTAGTGTGTGAACAGAAACAGCCATGCTAGTTGGAAGCTAGTAGGTAATAATGTCACCATAGCACCTTGCAAGACACACACATACTCATAGCAGGATAAGCACTGCCCATACCCCACAACCTCCTACAGGAACACATCCGGACCAAGTAATAAAATATGTGGAGCAAAGGCCCAAAACCAGGGACACATTACAAATAAAGTTACAACAAATGCAGACAGTTCAGAAAGTAACAGGGTCTACACCTTGTGGGATGTTTGGAAGGGTATGCAGTCTGGAACTTGAATGTTCGTCACCATATTCTGACTTGAGCCCAGACTGACTTGCCAGATAAAGGTGTGCATGAGATAATGACTAAATTATGAGGCAGAAATGTGGACAGCCTGCAAATATCTGTACACATGACGGGTCCAACACCACCATATTTGAATAGTTAAGAACCCAGACATAGCAACAGTGAATGTCTTACAGGGATGCCCCACAGACCCCATGTGAAATGTACAAACAGTAGGCAGAAAGGTGTAACCCATGCAATGGTAACTATGGAGTCCGGAAAGTATTCACCACTGCATGGCAGAAAAAGTGTAGTAATACATATGCTCATGCTAACCCACAGTCACAACTGCAGCATACCAGACATTTTAATGGGTGTACCCCACTGATATGTACCATTCCATGAGGCACATAACTGATGAACCTGAAAGCCTCTGGGGCCTGCTCAGCAGCATACTCACATACCCTAATAGATGTCAAGGCCCACACCATGGACAGACCACACTGCATGCTGTAACACCCTAGCAGATATAGCAAGCATTCCAGGGTGTGAATGTACATGGAAAATAGGAAAGCTACAGCAGCACACTACAGTCAAGACACCTAGCAGGCACACCAGTACTGACAGTAAAGGGCAACTATTGAAGCCTTAGCAACAGAGTGCAAGCAAAGGTGAAAGGAAAGCACACACACACACACACACACACACACACACACACACACACACATTAACAATAGTAGTAGTTGTAGTTGTTAGTGTACATACACAGTCAGTACAGGAAACTGGAGAAATGAATGGAGGAATGTTAATCCACAACCCACCGAGAAAAATGAGAGATACCAACCTTTACAGTCACAGAATGTTGTCCACAGCATAACAGCATGGTCCCTGCCCTTAACATCTGAAAGGGCTACGCCTATTTCACACACCCTTTTATAGCACAGTTCTGAAATCACAGTGAGAACTGCAATCAGTACACAACAGGCTGCATGCAATTAGCAAATGCTGGCTAACAATTGGTGCAGAGGCCATCACATGGGCATATGCAGATACCTACAAAAGTATGCTGTACTCCATGTCCACATGCAATACTTTCATTGCACCCTGAGAGAGAAAGAGAGACAGAGAGAGAGAGAGAGAGAGATATAGAGAGGACTACACTGCAACTAAGCAGACGGAAAGGAATCCCTCAGCAACAGCTACCTAGAAGCTGACAACTGTGAAGTGGAGCAGCAGGAAAGAGAGCCAGACAGTAGCAGAAGCAGCTGGGACAAACACAGGTACTGTAAAGTAATACTATAAAGGTGTACATACTGTAAACCCTCCATATGTGCCATTGGTCTGTATCCATATGTATATGAAGATGTGTAAAGGGCAGGAGATATACAGCACCTATCAGTGAAGGCTGTACATACATTTGTATGTGTGAGCATCTATGTGCACATATAAATGTTGTTTGATTGTAGGTTGTACTGCCATGTACAAATTAGGTTACACAGCTATGTATGTTTAGCAGTATGTTAGTGTGTGTAAACAGTAAGGTAGACAAATATGCTGATATACCTGTCTAACATATGGCTATGTATGTATGTCAACATATGTATGTGTATATATATATATATGTATATATATACATATGATATGCATATATGTATACATACATAGAGAGAGAGATGTAGGACTACATAGACAGATGTCGATAAAATATTGTAGCAACATATCTATGTAATGCACACATGCAGAGATAGATATATGTAGATACATATACATAGACAGACTGATCTGACCACCTAGAGGTATGATTGTATATGATGACCTGCAACACAGCCTGCCCCCCCCGTCGGCCACACCCCCTCTGCCCCCTCCACATCTACAGCAGAATATGTACATCAATATATATATATGTGCAAATGTATACAGACATATTTACACATATATATATATATCTATATACATATAGACATATCTTAATACATATATATATCTATAGAGAGAGAGAGAGAGATGTATATAGAGTCTGAGTGAGGCACATGTGTACAGATGTATTGCAACAGGTGCCTGGTGACAAAGGCACGGAGTGAACACCAGTGTCAAATCCGGAGTAACATACCACATTCCAGATCACCTACACCAGTAACCACCATATATGTGAGTGTCCGCCCACCACTGCATGTGTCAGGGGTGGGCAGGGTCAGACATGTGTACAATAGTGGCCCCAATAATAGTCACAGTGGCACACCATCCCTGGAATAGCTGCACATGGTATGTGTCCGCAGACATGGTGAGTCAGGCATGGACATGTAGGTCGGTGTACCCCCCACAGCACATAATGGATGCCATGGTATGGACCTCACATGACAGCAACAGATATGGAGAAGGACACAGTGACATGTACAACACTGTGACAATGCACCCAAACACAGTACCAATGCACAGTGACTGACAACACCACAGAGTACACATATGCTACCCACGTAGAGGTTACCACCCTCAGATGCACTTATGGAGGTCACACCCATGACAGATGTCCAACAACCATTGTAACACCACCCACCATCCACAACCTAAATGTCTGCTGTGTGTCGTCTGTGCCACTGCAATAGTGTGCACATGTGTAGGTACGGGTTCCAACTCACAGATAGGACACACCCTGCAACAAACCACACAGTGTTAAGAAGCGAGACTCCCCATGTGTACATGTCACACATACCCCTGCTGAATGTTAGTCAGATAGGTAATATGCCATATGAGTCACCCTGTGTGACTGTGTGATGGCAGCAGGTACCATCACACCACATGTGTCACAATGGTCAGGTTAGCAGAACAGTACGCTGCTGTAGACACAGGGGCATTAGCATATTGTATAATATTGTATTACAATGTCATGTATTGTGTTGTATTGTATTGGTATGGTGAGGTGCCCCCTTCATGGAGTGGAACCACTGGTGCTGTGCGCCAGTGTACGGGTGCATACCCTGTAGTCAAGGTAGTGTAACATAGCACTTCTATATGTGTGTTTAGCTCCTGTCAGAGGTTATGTAGCATGCAACTGGGGATACCAGCAGGTCCCATCCATGTCGTGTATTCTGCTGACCTGCGGGTGTCTCTCACCTGGACATCTGTGATGACTTGTAGGTTAGGGTCAGCTGGGATAACTATGCCTTATGACAGGGGAGAGGGCGGGGTGACACCTGCACTGAACCTGTCCGCCACAATGTTGTCTAGCTGTGGTGTCAGTGAAATATGTGTTGTGTGCTACCTATGGGCATAGAGGATGGCTCCTGACCAGGTCGCTAACATAACTCAGGTAGGCCTCCTGGTCATCTGTAGTGTCACGCTTGACGTCTCACTCAACATTGCCCATGTAGTCAGTATGATGGGAAATAGATCCTTACCAGTGCTGCTCAGACATGCCCTCCCTTCAGTGACTGATGCTCTGTCTTGCAGTAGCTTACATCTTCTGTAATACAATCTGTCTATGGCTGGGGTCCGCCAGACAGGATGCTGTCCCTTTGTGGATAGTGTCTTGGCCATATATGTGAATGCATGAGCCATGCATTCTTGGAGATGTCTGTAGAAAGCAATTGTGTAGGGGTCAGCATTGTGGGTTGTCTCTGCCACTGGCCCAGTGGGCTGTAAGGATACCATATCACTGTTACAAAGTGTAATGTCTGTATCTGTAATGTTGTGCACTGTAGCCATCTGTGCTGGTGGTGGAGGTGGGATATGTATATCCAGGGCAAGCAGGGTGTGGTCAGCCCACAGTACTCGCCGATGTACGCCATACAGTACCTAGATACAAACCCCCAGAGTGAGGAGGTGCTCCTGACCTGGATTGGTGTTCTGACTGCTGGTGTTTGGTAGTATGTCGTACGGAGCCTGGCAGGTACTGTTGCACAGTTGCTGGCCGAGCACTGATACCTGGCCATCTACATGTGTATCCACCAATAGACAGACAGATGCTACATATGTGAGATATGTGGTATCATAACAGTCAAGTAGCATGTGTAGTATGTGTGCCAATGTCTGCTGACATATATTGCTGATACCAGGTTATCTTCTTTCTCAGGTACATGGCCCACCCAAGGCATCCCACCTACTCCGCGGCTGAGGATGAGGAGATACACCAGAGCCTGGTGTGGGACTATGCAGCACTCTTTTCCCGCACCAGCCAGAATCTGCAGGTGAGGGCTGCACTGTGGTAGGACCTTGTCCGTCGGGTAAATGATATAGGCATGCATAATAGGACATATGAGCAGGTACGACATCACTGCAGTGATTTGATTAGACATGTCCGTCAGCGTGTGTCAGATATCCACAGGCAACAGGTCGCCACAGGTGGTGGGGTGGCTACACATCCCCCACTCACCAGACTGGAGGGACTACTCCTGAGTGTAGTGGCTCCAGTCCACCTGCAACAACAGCAGCAGCACACATGCATCATGATGGAGGCTGGAGCCACACAGCAGCAGGACAGTGAACGTGCAGGTAATATGTCATATGTGTAGTTGACTGTTGTGTATACTGGTAGTTAATGCATGTGTGTGGTGTGTCCTTGGTTCGTAGCTGCCACCATAGTATTTAATGTGCAAGCGTGATATCCTCAATATTAGCTGCAGACCTGTGAAAGGCGACTGTTGTACTCCTGACCTGTATCATACTCAGTAACATTGGCACAGTTGTGCCCACTAACATTAGTTTCCTCATGTCTGCAGGACCCTCTGGTATCACTGCATTGCAGCCTATCCATGCTGGTGAGTGTCTATTTACAATACCTGTAAAAGTGTTGATAGTAATAGTACTATTTGGCACACTTAGTAGTGCTCTTTGTATGCATGTAGGTGTGTCTGTGTCTGTGTGTCGATATCATGCATACTGAGTACTGTACAATTGTGTGAAACTGTGTGCATGTGTGCATGTGTGCATGTGTGCATGTGTGCACCTGTGCATGTGTGCACCTGTGCATGTGTGCATGTGTGCACCTGTGCACCTGTGCATGTGTGCATGTGTGCATGTGTGCATGTGTGCACCTGTGCATGTGTGCACCTGTGCATGTGTGCATGTGTGCATGTGTGCACCTGTGCATGTGTGCATGTGTGCATGTGTGCATGTGTGCACCTGTGCATGTGTGCATGTGTGCACCTGTGCACGTGTGCATGTGTGCATGTGTGCATGTGTGCACCTGTGCATGTGTGCACCTGTGCACCTGTGCATGTGTGCATGTGTGCATGTGTGCACCTGTGCATGTGTGCATGTGTGCATGTGTGCATGTGTGCACCTGTGCATGTGCATGTGTGCATGTGTGCATGTGTGCACGTGTGCATGTGTGCATGTGTGCATGTGTGCATCGCTGGTAATGTGTAGACATTGTAAACTGTGTTTCCTGTTTCCTTCCCACAGGTTCTGTTGCTGCTCTGGTGTCATCTAGCAGGGAACCTGAGTCAGGTGCCGTGGGTACTGATAATGATGACATTGGTGTAATGGCACAGGAAGGTATGCCAGGGTCCGCCATTGGTCAGCCAATTGACAGTACACAGCTGTCGACCCCATCAATGCGCACAGTTATCCTGCCAATACACCCCTTGTCACCACTGTCCCTAGGTGATGGACAGCATGCAGTGGGCATTGACCAGGGTAATGTGGTATCTGCGGCACATGCTTCCCCACACAGCAGCCATGGGCATGGCCCAGAGATGGTACCACACAGACAGATGTCCAGGGGTTCTCGTGGGAGCATCCATGGGCGTACTGCCCCTGGCAGACATGCCCACAGAGGTCTTACAACCTCAGCTATGTTTCGGACTGTCATGCAGGCACAGTCACGTATGGAACGGTACACCAGACAGGGTCTGAGGGAGCTGGCAGCATGTCGCACAGCCATGACCGACAGTATGCGTGACATTGCGGCCGCCATCCGTGATTTCACCGATGTCGTAGACAGGCGTTGTGGGGACATATTACACCGGATCCACAACTACATGTCCATGAGCCAGGGTGATGGTGGGCGGTTGAGGCGTCGACGTGGGCCTATGCCAGGAACAGCAGCAGCTGGCAGTCGGCGCGACAACAGGGCGCTGCGCCCGTAGTGCCAGCAGCAGCCCCAGCAATGCTGGGTCTGTGCTGTCATCAGACCGCCCCAGGAGACCACGTGCACGTGGCTCTGGCCAGGCCCGACAGGGATCTGTGTCCAGTCAACGAACACCTGCTTCTGATGACAGTACCCAGTCTGGGTTGGTACCGGATACGGTCCGTAGCACCCCTACAAGGCACAGGTACCGTGTCCGTGGCCAGAGACACTGATCTGTATGACCTGGCAGGTACAGTCTGTGGCTGTCCACAAACACCAGTATATGGCAGCCATGAGGTGGAACTGTGTGCATCCATACACACATGCAAAATAACAAAACCTAGGGCTACTGCATACACGCACACACTGCATCAACATTGCCCCACCTTCTACTGCTGTCCCTCACCAACACACATACACATACATGTCAATTGGTGGTATGGGTGGCTGACCCAGGCATACCAAGTTCACACCCTGTGCATATGATGAAACTGTGCCACCTCCTGCATTCTGTAACAACTGTGCAGGTACAGGTTAACATGTTGCTGATGCACAGGGTGACCACATAAATGTGTAGTAATAGTATCATGTTGTTAACAGTACTGTGTGCTGAATTAATTGTGGGTATATCACAGCATGCCTGATGCAGTATTTGTGTGATTGTCATGTCCTGTTGTCTACACCCATGGTAAGTACCATAGTGTATCATCTGCACATGTTGGCATACTGGTGGTAATGATGTCAACAGCAGGCTACATACATAGGTAGCACAGGGATGGGTAATGAATGTAGTAATACACAATGATGGACATGTAAATTGCAAGTGGCATGTTGCCCACACTAGACTCTGCAATGCAGATGTGTGAGGATGTTGATATGTGTGCAGAACTACACAACTGGTACAGGACACACAGGAGCACACTAGCACTGCATGCACACATCTCATACCATGCTAGACAGCACCAACACACATAACTAACTGTCACAGGAGGGAGAGTCCCCATATATGTCAGGGATACTGTGGTGGCAGGCCAGGAGCATACATCCTACTAAGTATGGCACCACTGAGAGAAGGCTCGGTGTCTGTTATTTGACATGTGTATTACTGCAGGTATGGGCACATGGGTTTCTATCCAGTTATTGTACATCCTGACAGTACATGCATGTTCCGTACACTTGTGTGCACTGAGACTGGACCCTAGACATCTGACCAGTGTATTTCCATGTACATGTGCATAGCGCCTGCATATTTGCAGTGTTACCTTATGGAACTGGTACAGCTTGTTTGTTGTACAATGGACTACATGGAGCCCTGTTCACTGTATCTTTGTTTGCATGCATGTTTGCTTGCAATTACCCTGGAATACCGATCACACCTGCAATGCATAGTTATAGAGCTTCTGTGGACTCCTAGTGCCATCTGCATAGCCTACTATATGTATGGCCATGTCCCACTTGACAGGTTGCCACTGTTTGACCTGTTCACATGTACATTGCCTGTGACACAGTGCATATGACCTGCCTGGCATGTGTCCACGTGAGCAGTCATATATGCTACTGCTAAGTAGTCACAGGCACTACACCTTCACACATTCATCTCCTGTTGAACTACCTGCTTTGCTAGGGACAGCCTGCACCTGTCACCCTGGCCTATCAGATATTGGCAAAGCCTCTTGCTACCCCATAGTGCCTATGTTAGGCAGGGCTCACATGACAAACCCACCTTCATAGGTATCACAAGGGATAAGACACTAAGAGCAATGCTACCCAATGCCAGATGTCTAAACCTCCAGATGCATGCACCCAAAACACTCCTTGGCATGGGAAACATCGATATCTGTGCAGTAACAGATGCCTGGTTCAGGGCTACTGAGAGCACAACAGCACTACCGGGTGTAACCGGTTGATTTCTTTGCTACAGTCACCAAGGCCATTGCCGAGGGAAGGTGGTTCACACAGCCTACCTGGACCTTGCAAAGCGCGTCGCAACAATACCCCACTTGGGCATTCTAGGAAGCTCACCAGCTGAAATATAAGCCCCTATGTCACTAGATGGATTGCACAGTGGCTCAAGAACAGAACCCACATGGTTAGCATTGCTGGAGCCATGCCAGACCCCATAACAGTTACAGGTTGTGTCCCAGAAGGCTCAGTCCTGGGACCCTCTTGTTTGGTACATATTTATTGGAGGTACAGGCCAACACGGATGAACTGTGGCTGTCCAAATATGCAGATGACTGCAAACTGGACACCATAATCGACTCCCCAGCTGACACAAGCATCTTCCAAAGGGGCATCATAGCAACAGACAACTTGTGCCAGAGCCATGGCCGTCTGCTGAACAGTGTGTAGAAGGGGAATGTGCATCCTGTAGTCTGTCCACCTAGTTGCCAAAGGGACATTGTCCTCACACACACTAACCCCCCTCAGCCAAAAACACACACTTGCCAATTGCAGGATTCAAACCCTTATCTGACTGTTATGACACGTGAGACGGGCGCATTAGCAGCACACGCTATTTGCATTACTGGGGGTTTTCTCTTCCCCTGCTATACTTATAGAGTGCTGACATCATCAGTGTTTAGAAAAGGGAATGGGCATCCTGTAGTGTCTTATCCTATTTGCCAAAAGGGACACTTCCCTCACACACTAATCCCCCTCAGACAAACACACACATTTGCCATTCATAGGAATCAGACCCCTACCTAGCTATGTTATGACACTTGAGACGGACGCATTAGCAGAGCGCGCTATTCGCATTACTGGGAAGATCTTTTCTCCTGCTCTATTTATAGGGTGCTGACATCATCGGTATTTAGAAAAGGGGATGGGCATCCTGTAGTCTGTTCACCTAGTTTCCAAAAGGGACATTTCCCTCACACACTAACCCCCCTCATACAAACACACACACTTGCCATTCACAGGAATCAAACCCCTACCTAGCTATGTTATGACACTTGAGACAGACGCATCAGCAGAGCGCGCTATTCAGAATACTGGGAGGTTTTCTTTCTCCTGCTCTACTTATAGGGTGCTGACATCATCGGTGTTTAGAAAAGGGGATGGGCATCCTGTTGTCTGTTCACCTAGTTTCCAAAAGGGACATTTCCCTCACACACTAACCCCCCTCAGACAAACTCACACACTTGCCATTCACAGGAATCAAACCCCTACCTAGCTATGTTATGACACTTGAGACAGACGCATTAGCAGAGGACGCTATTCGCATTACTGGGAGGTTTCCTTTCTCCTGCTCTACTTATAGGGTGCTGACATCATCGGTGTTTAGAAAAGGGGATGGGCATCCTGTAGTCTGTTCACCTAGTTTCCAAAAGGGACATTTCCCTCACACACTAACCCCCCTCAGACAAACACACACACTTGCCATTCACAGGAATCAAACCCCTACCTAGTTATGTTATGACACTTGAGACGGACGCATTAGCAGAGCGCGCTATTCGCATTACTGGGAGGTTTCCTTTCTCCTGCTCTACTTATAGGGTGCTGACATCATCGGTGTTTAGAAAAGGGGATGGGCATCCTGTAGTCTGTTCACCTAGTTTCCAAAAGGGACATTTCCCTCACACACTAACCCCCCTCAGACAAACACACACACTTGCCATTCACAGGAATCAAACCCCTACCTAGCTATGTTATGACACTTGAGACGGACGCATTAGCAGAGCGCGCTATTCGCATTACTGGGAGGTTTCCTTTCTCCTGCTCTACTTATAGGGTGCTGACATCATCGGTGTTTAGAAAGGGAATGTGCATCCTGTAGTGTCTTTTCCTATTTGCCAAAAGGGACATTTCCCTCACACAGACTTACACACACACCAACCTCACACACACACACACACACACTGAGCACTTGCAGGATTTGAAACCCCTACCTAACTATGTAATGACACTTGAGACGCATTAGCAGAGCGCTATTCGGATTACTGGGAAGTTTCATTTCTCCTGTTGTACTTATAGGGTGCTGACATCATCTGTGTTTGGAAAGGGGAATGTGCATCCTGTGGGGAGGCAAACACCAAGCACACTATGGCTAAGCTGTCATTCCCTAGGGCAAACAGCCTAGTGTTGACCTCTACACCATTATGTTTAATTGTCAAATGCACATTATTTGTTGCTGATAGACTGTTTGCATATCTTTATTGCCATAGCATTCCCTGTTGGTATGAACAACTTCTGCATCTGTGGAAACTGTTTGCATATGGGAGGGATCCACTATATCACGTATGTCTCTGTAGTCATTTAACTGTGTGCACTGGGCAGACTGCTGTAATGTGGTTGGTTCCTGGCATAACACATAACAATACCAGATATGTGTGTCCCACTGCTAAACCAAGATTTGGACTGTGTGAGCATGCCCAGTTCAGCCTTCCCATGGCATGTTGTCAAAGTGTGTGAGCATGCCCAGTGTGATTATTCCATATGTTGGACTCTGCAGCCCACCACATTTGTGGATGTGTGAACTTCACAAACTAAGTGTGTGAGCATGCCCAGTTCAGCCTTCCCATGGCATGTTGTCAAAGTGTGTGAGCATGCCCAGTGTGAGCATTCCATATGTTGGACTCTGCAGCCCACCACATTTGTGGATGTGTGTGAACTTCACAAACTATCACCCGTTCATGGTTGTGGGTTGTGTGTCATGTTGTGTAGTTACTGTACAACTGCTTTGTGTGTGAACACAACAGGATTATACTGTGCCTGCAGTGTTTGCATGGGATACTTTGCATACAGTTGTCAACATCCTTTCACACTGACCTAACACTGTAGTACTGTATAGTGTACTGGTAGTACTTTGACTGTGGTGGACAGTAACCTGGGCTTTACTGCTATCACTGCTTTACATTTCGATAGTGGGCACAACAGCCTGGTTGGGGCCAGTTGTGTACATCTGACCATGTTGCATTCTGTTCAGATATGAACTACTTACACCAGGCTTGTCCAACATTGTTAGTGTATTCCACAACATAGGTGTACAATTGCAAACACTAGTGATGTGCCCTAGTCCATGTCTAATGCAAGTTGGAGAGTGTGTTTGTCCTTCAACACACATTGTAAGAGGAGTTTGCCATGACATATGTCATGGTTAGTATACTGTGCCTCTGTCTACCTGTGACATGACAGTGATACCCAGGATAAACCTACCATCTCCTGTCCACCCATCAGGATTCCTATTGAGGAAGATTGATAAGTGACTCTATGGGTAGCCTGTGCTGAGGGTTCACTCATGGGTGGGAGTGGCTTCTGTGTTATGGATCACACAGTACAGCTTGTCCTATGTAAGTCAGTGCTGGGGTTCAGGTCTGTCATGTGCATAGCTCACTGCCATTCAGATTGTACTATGTGCAGCATGTTTATTGATGCCAGCAACACAGGCAACACATGGCATCTGTGTAGGCTGTTTGATACTCCTGATGAGGTACTGTTGGGGACTTTACAGTTGATGGAGGTGTCTGCTGAGGTACATCCCACAGGGGCTATTGTAGTCGATTGTACCACTGATGCAGGACGACTGCAGAGCCACAATGACCTCCCCTTATGTAGATCTGACAGCCTTCATGATTAGGTGGGTATATGGTATGTTTCTGTAAACACTACAGCACATGTTTGTCCAATGCAGGATACCTATCACCCTGTGTCCCCAGGTCTCTCATTACATGTTAACTACATAATGGGTTAACACCTATGTGGTGATTGGTGGGCACTTACTGTATATCCACGGGGGTTGACTATACACGTTTCTGCACTTAGCTTGCTGACATAGCTATGGCACCAGTTGTCTGTCTCTATGTGGCCCTTTTGTGGGATGCATGTGTCAGCTGGTGGATCATATGTGGTGAGCGGTTTGTAGTCCTCTGCAAACATGTTAGGACACAGTCCTTCCATGTTTGCCTGTACCTATGGGACATATATACCAGACGAGGGAGATACCAGGACAAAGCCTTGTGGGATGCCAGTTATATCTGGTTTGTAGTCTGACATGGCTGAAGCATGTCTGACCATGTCTGTTCTGTCCTTGGTCTGGTTTGCAACCCCTCTACTGACATGTGGGTTTATATTTACGCTGGTGAGCCTATCTATACTGAACATGTAGGGTATTGTATAGAAGCCTTTGCAAGGTCCAGATACACTGTGTGGAGCACATTGCCCTCATCAATGACCTTAATGACTGTTTCAATTGAGTCCAACATGGTTAGGGGCAGGATCTGCACTTGAGAAGGCCACACTGGGTTGGGTCCGGTGTCAGTAGGTCCCCAACATCCTTATGTCTGTGGTACATGCTGATCCTTTCCATAGCTGTGCAATCTGGGCTTCTCAGGATTCTGGGGTAGTACTGTTCAGTATCCATTCAGGCAACACCTTTGTTGAGAAGGACCACTGTTGTTGTACACTGCTCTTTGGGTACATATTCTGTGGTACGGCTGACATTGAGCAGTAGTGTGGTTTGGCATTCCATTCATCTTAGACTCCATGTTGCACTAAGCCCAGGTCACCATCTCATACCATTGCTGCTGTGTGTTTTGCTTTGGAGATGTTGTCTGTTACCTCAGCATCTGCTATGTCAGGGGGCCAGCAGTCTGCTGGATAGATATTCTGCATTCGTGGGGGTGGGGGGGTTTGCACTGCACCTGTCGGGATGTATGTTGGCAATATGTGTGTGTGTTTGTGGTATTTGTGTGATTCAGGGCATATCTGTGAATTCCCAACATGGCTCCTACCATCAGTTGTGTAAGCCTTGGGATTATCCTTCGTGTCCTGTACAATTTGTATCTACATAGGTTCATAGGTTCATACTAGGCTATCCACCCTGGGCATTTGTTAGCCTAGCCAGAGTGTGTGTGGCTTTTGAGACCCCTTGCTATGTGGATATTATGGCCATGTATTATTTGCTTTGCTGTGCCTCTGTCTGGACATGACACAGTGAAGACCCCCACTGTAACTCTACAATCATCCATCCACTTGGCAAGATTCCTGTTGAACAGTGTCAGTGAGGGGCTCTGCCTAACATGGGGTGGGATTCTGGTCCAGGGTGTGTGGAGCCTCTGGATTATGTATCTGTCCCACCGGCACATCCTATTTCATTATTTGTTGAGGTTGACATCTCTCACTCTCGCAGCTCCAATGGATATGTGTTGTCTGGGGTGGAGCATGTCCATTACTCCTGTGTTGGGCATGGCCTCCTACAACAGGCATGCAATGCCTCTGTGTGGGCAGTCTGTGACTGGAGTCAGCTGGGGTGTCTACAGCCAGGCAGCATATGACATATATGTGTGACACTTTATCCTCTTGGTGAGGTACCTTTGCGGTCTTTCTAACTGCTGCAGGTGTCAGGTAAGGTAGATCCCATATGAGGCATTGTACTGGATTATGGGTGTGATTGGGATAAAGTATAGGGGCACAGTGACCTCTGTTGCCATAGATGTGACTCCTTTCCTGATACAGTGTCACATGTAGACAGTCTTCCTAGCCACATTGGCAATGTGGGTGTCACATAACAGGTTACTGTTCACTTGTGTCCCTAGGTCCCTGGTTACTCCTTCCATACATAATGGTTTACCACCTATGTGGTATTTCGTGGTACCTTGTTTGGTATTTGGTGGGACATTCATACTGTCCAGTGTCTTCAGGACGGTTGGGGGGGGGTTATTGTGTGTGAGAGTGCGGTCTGTAGCATGCTACAGACTGCACAGCAGTCTTGCCTACAGTTAGTTGCACATGGGTGAACTCCACTGCCTTGTGCATTGTCAGTTACCTGGACGTATGGGTGTCTGTGCTGCCTATGGTTACTCACCTCCTTTTATGTAGTGTTCCAGGTTTTGGGGCCATGACACATGGTACGTGGTATAACCTGGTAGTGCTGGTGTGCTGTCAGGAGCCTTGCAGCAGGTTTCTGTCACTGCACAGACATCGATGTTCTCTATTCTGGGGATGGCCTCGGGAGCATGCATATTGGGGTGTACACATCTGGCATTGGTCAGCATTTCCCTTATGTTTCTTCCCACTTATGTTTTCTCGGGTGGTGGGTCAGTCTTTTCAGCCTTGCCTACAGAAGGCTGTATGGAGGTGGCCAAGGCCTTATCCACTATTCAGACGCCCAGGGGTAACAGGTGCAGGCCATCCCAAGGGCAGCTGCATGGCTTGTCAAGCATGACATCCCAAGCAGACAGACATTGGATCCCCTTGGAATGACACCAGTAAGTGTGCTACTTGCTATGACTGATCATTCCGTGTTTCTACTGTGGCATTATTCTTGGTAAGGGTAGGTTGCTCCAAACGGTGAGTGTCATACCAGCCTGGACTACATAATCAGATAGCTCATCTGTGTCTATTTACATGTAGTCTAGGGCAGTACATCTCGGGTCATTCACACCAGCATGGACTATGACTGCATCATATTTCTATTTGCTTTGGAGTGACCTACATATTTCTGTTATGTGGCATATTGTGGCGGCCTACAGGCAGCTTACTGTACCCTTTCCTTTGTTCAGTCTGCTGTGCGGGACAGCAGTGTGTCTGACTATGGAGTCACCTATTACAACTGTATCGGGCATGTTGTTTCTCCTTCTGGCCTGTGACTGTTTGGCACACCAGCTTTGTGTGCTATGTGTTGCATGTGCTATGTTTGGAGGCTGTTTCATTGGGTGTCTGCTTTAGTGGCCTCTGTTGGTGTGCTGTGTGTGTGATTTCTGCCACCGGGAATGTATTTCTGTGTTTATGTGTTTGGTTTGCAGTTGTGATAGGTCTATGTGGGTATGTGTTTGTGGTGTGTGTGGTTACCTTCTCCTACTGACTTGTTTTGGGTGTACTGAGTTGGGGAGCTCTGCCTCCGGTTTGGATGGATGGTTGCATCTCTCACATATATTTGTATTTCTTGGGTGGAGTTGGTGGTTGTCTGTGTACTTGGGGCAGGTGTAACATTGCCTCAGGATTCACAGATTCCACTTGTTGTGCCTGGCCTTACTGGATTGCATGTGTGGACAGATTATATTGCCATACTACTGATCAGTAATTACGTCATTGTTCATGCTTGCTCTATCATGTAGTAGCTTCCTCATTCTCTTGCATGTTTTGGTTATGGCTGGTGTCCACCATGCCAGATTTAGGCACTGTGTCTTGTTTTAATTTGGGACTGCATAATCCAAGCATTCCTGGCAGTGTTCATGGAATGGCTGTCTTACAGGTTCTGAGGCGTGGCCCATATTTTGCACCTGCACGGGACCTTTCATGGATTCCACATCAGTTTGGAGGTGTGCAAATAATGCTTAGCACATGTTTTCCACTGTGATTTTCCGGACAGGGACTGTGGTCAGGATTTGTATATCCAGTGTGATTACTATATGGTCTGGTTTTACCAGTGAGCAATACACTTCTCATCTTGACATCCCGTACCCATGTTGCTGATTATCACATCCAGTATGCTTGCCCATCTTGTGGGTGTGGTACGTTGTTCCTGGGCCTTTTGGTTTGTGGATTCAATGACCTTTTGTCCTACACTGTTGCAGCTGGTATAATGCTCCCAGTCTATGTGTCTGGGTATTTGCAGTCGCCCAATATAATGTGGTTTGGAGGACTTGATATATTCATGTATTCCAGCATGGGCCCGATGCAGTTCCTGGTGTTGGGCCAGTACTCTGTAGCAGGCTATACACTGGGGGGCAGTTTTAGCCACTGTTACTTGAGCATGGCTAGTCCATGCTGCTTTTGTGGTGGTACCAACATGGGGTGTGGTTATCCTTGACAATTCTTGCTGGTCACCCTCCTTTTGTAGCTTGTTCCAAGTGTTGAGGATGTACAGCACAGTATGAGGTGTAACCTGGTAGTGTTAGGGTGCTGTTGTGAGCCTTGACTCAGATTTCTGTTACAGCACAGTTATCAACATTCTCCATACTGGGTGGGCTTAGACTGCATGCATCTTGCTGTTTGAACTTATCCCTTATCTTATTCTTATCCCTTCTGGTACCTATGGAGATAGGTTTGTGTTTTGAGCCTTACCTATTCAGGGCACACTGTGCGTGACAACAGCCTTTGCCAGTATCCATATGGCCTGCACTGATAGGTGCACGCCAGTCCTAGCAGGTGGTGCATCATGTCATGCTCAGCATGTCATCCCAGACTGGCACACAGTGGGTCCCCTTTGCCTAACTGCATTACTTCAGCAATTGTTGCACTTCATCATCTCGTTGTCCTGTTGTGGCATGCTGCTTGTTGAGGGTAGGATGTTAGTCGGGGTCCTCAGGTGTGCATATGGTACTTGGTGTTACATTACTTAACACATAGCATTCATGCCTCAGGTGGTGCTGCAGGGCTGCCTCTGTCGGATGCACATATTACACTTCCCTGTACATGTTTGTGAGCAGGTTGTGTCACGTTAGGCATCCCTGTTACTATATGAGTGAGTCAGAGAGGGGTATCATTCCCAAGGTTCCTACTGAGCCAATGTATGTGCTATGCGTTGCCTCTTTGCCAAGGCCAGGGCATACTGGGCACGCCTCCTTCTGCCTACTGGGGCAGGCTCAGGTTGTTCCTCCTCCGAGTCACGCTGTGCCTGTGGTGGCCTTGGCGATGGTGGGGTGCTGTTTGGCCCAGCCCTATGCTGGTCCTGCTGCAGCTGTTTTCGCAAGATCATATTATGTAGCATAGCACATACCATGACAATTTGGGTACATGTAGTTGGTGTGTACTGCAAGGCTCCACCAGATGTGTCCAGACACCGGAACCGTGACTTGAGCAGCCCAAACACACGCTCTATTACATTACGTGTTTGTGCGTGTGCCTCATTATGGCATTCCTGTTCAGGTGTGTGTGCGTTTCTGATGGGTGTCATCAGCCACGGCTCCAGTGCATATCCTGCATCCCCCACTAGGTGTCCGTGCGGGATGTCCCCATTGGGAAATGTCTGGTACAGCTGCGTCAAATGCCAGATGTGGGAATCGTGGTAGCTCCCAGGACAGCCAGCACACACATTCATTATTATGCCCTGGGCATCACACACGACCTGGCAGTTGATGGAGGGGAAGCCCTTGCGGTTTATGTAGGCCCTACCCCGCTCTCCTGCTGGTGCTTTGATGCGTATGTGCGTGCAGTCTATAGCACCCAGTACCTCAGGGTATTCCGCTATTTGCTGGAAGAGACGCATGTTGCTGGCCAATACCTCACGGGCATTGAGGAAGTATACATGATCACCGACATGTGCTGACATGGCATCCAGGAACTGGTGCAGTACCCTGGAGGCTGATGCCTGTGATATCCCCATCATATCGCCAGTTGGTCTCTGGAAGGTACCTGTTGCTAGTATTCTTAGGCCAACACATACCTTGGTTTCCACTGGGATGGGTTCCCCTCTGTTGGTTCTGTGTGCGAGGCGTGGCCTGCACAGCTCCACTATTTGCTGCAGGAGGTCTCTGTCCACTCTATAGCGCTCTACTATCTCCAGCTCATGTAACCCGTGGTAGGTGACCCTGGGCCTGTACACTCTTCTCCGTCTCCTCACTGCGGGTTGTCTGGCACCATCTGCATTGTCACCACCCTCAGCAAGTCGCCTATGTCTCATTATGACAGCTATGGCAGCCCCTAACATTTCTGCTCTGAGTTCAGCTTTTTCAGTTTTCACTTCTGATAACTTAACTCCTGTCTTGCAGTGTCTCTGGAGAGAAACATTCTGCACTGCTGTTTGAAGAGTTTTAAGTGCTGGGCTGGCCTAGTATTCTGCCTGTGTAATTGCCTGCATCTAATTGTTTTCACCTGCCAGCACCAGCAGTATTCCCTGCTAACTTCCTACTACATCTGTTGCTTCCTTTTTCCTCTCTGTTTCCTCAGGGTGGAGCCGTGTGCAAACCAGCAGAAACATGCTCACAGTGGCTTACACGCGCGCACACATACTTACACAGTTCAGACTCTGCTTATTCGGTTTTAAACGCGTGCACGCCCACGCAAACGGTGTTAAACATCTCCCAACACGCTCCCACATGCTTAGTCTGCCTTACACGCACACTGTCTTACAGCGCCAAGACACGCTTTCGGCGCTTCATGGCGCACGTCTTTATACGTCCAGCAAGAAACTTTGGTGTAGGCAACAGTGTACACCTTCCATTTCTTGACTTTCTCATGTTTACTTAGTGGCACACCTCCTTCCTTGATATCTCTCTGACATCTGTCATGTAACTCTACCTTCCAATGAATTCCATCCCTTTCTACCATTCCCCCCTGTGATGTCACCTATCTCCTACTCTGTTCCTCCCCCTTCTGTAACTCTTACACTACTCAGAATGTGCTCATTTGCTATGTGACAGTGGAATTCAGTATCCTTACCCTCATTTGCATCAGATTGCCTACTAATGCTTAGTTACATCTCTTAGACTTAGCTTCCCCCCTTGACAACCATTACACGGTGGCCATGTTGGTTTTGCTCTGCTGGTCCCTCCATTGACATTCCATGTATTGCATAAAACCTACATTTGTAGGTTTAAAACCTTCGTTTTCATGTTTTATGCAGCGCAGCCCGTTTGCGCGGGGCTGCGCTGGGTTTACACATCGGCAATTGCCGAAAAAAAAAATTAAAATTTTAATATTTTTGCATGGGGTTGCATTGCCAATGGCCACATATTTGGCCATTGGCATGCTGCCTATAACATATGCACCCTTTATTTGGAGCTGACATGGCTCCATTGCCGTGTTTGCAGAAACGTACTCAGTTGTCAACTTGAGTACATTTCTGCAGCTAACACGGCTCTTACACGGGCTGTTCTTGGCTTCCTGGATCGCTAATCAGCCTCATTTGCATGCTATTCGGCTGCAAGTGGGCTGATTAGCTTAGCCACGCCCACTCCGTGTAAGAGCCGTTTTAGACTGTCTCTTACACGGACTTTGGGCTGTTCCTGGATCGCGAAGGCTACATGGAGTCTTACACTACTCTTAGACTCCGTGTAAGCCTTCGTGAATCCGGCCCTCCATCTTTTCTCAATATTAAACAAACTATCAAGTGTAAAAGCAGGGCTATTTTTTATTCACTTTTCAGTCTTCACAACAGTATGTGATCCATTCTTCTGTTTGACCAATCATTAAATAAGACTCAGGAAGCATTGGAAAGAGGAAAACATAATTCAGAACTGAGGTGAAACCCGTAATATAGAAAAACAAGGTCCTTAAACAGTATTAAACAAATTACTGGCTGTAAAAGTAGGGCGGGATTGTTCTGTGCTTTTCAATTTTAGCAAAGGTACATGGCTTGTTCTTCTATATGACCAACCATTAAACAAGACTTATTAAAGAAGATGAGATAAGTGGAAAATATCATGTGGAGTTGAGATGAAAATAGAATGGGAAATACCAAACTAAAATAAATAACACAAGTGAAGGAACACTGTCTAGCCTGAAACATTCTCTTCAGTGCAGCAGGACTGGAATATTATCATCCTGTTGACTAGAAACAGAAACTGCAACCAGTTTGTCTGCAAGGGGAAATTTTCTGTCCATTATTGCACTCCAGGAAAGAACAGTTTCAGGACTAAGTTCTTTCAAAATCACTATTTTCAGCACCTTATCAAGCCCTGCAAAAGTTAAGGTATTAACAATAATTTCTTCGTTAAGAATGATATTGTCCACACCACATTCATGCTGAAAGGATTTCTCAGTATTAGCTGGAGACAGGATTTCCAGTATAGCTCCTAGCTCCTCCTCCTCCTCCATTGTGTGATTGGAAGACTACTGGTAAGTCACTAATACCCTGATCACATTTCCATGAATTAGTATGAATACCATCTCAGATCTCCCCTAAACAGAGGTCAGTGGCTAAGTGAAACTAACCCAGACAACAAAGACTAAATAAAGTAAATGTATTCTTCAGCTTCATCTACCATGACAGGCATCCCATACAAATTGTAAATTAATGGATATTTTTTGTCTACTGCATAAATGCATGACATCCTTCATCATCCAGTTCCAAATAGGTTTTGCAGGGAGATCCAATATGCCTGAAGGTGACATCTAAAATGTTAAACAATCTCAAATGCTGTGAAAAGACAGACAACTCTAGTAATTAGCTCAGCTGCTTACGTCTAGTGGTGGGTACAGCCATATTAGCTTCCAGGTGGATAAACAAAAGTATTAGCTGATTCATTCAGATCTTTCACATCTTTATCAGCTGCAGCATTTAGCATCAATAAGCAAAATATGTAGCCCTCATTTCATTTACTTGGGTCACCTTTTTAGGGGGGTGAATTTTATACCCATGGAGTCTGTGTCCCTCATTCAGGTGCACTGCTATCTATACCCCTTCATTTAAATATTTTGCTATGAAGAGTGGCAATGGAAATATACTTAAACTGACCCATCTCATTTGCTCACTCAACTGAGTACAGTGAGATCATATTTTGATTTCAGATACTCCTACCAGTCCCATCTCCTCTGCTGTGTACAGAGAAAGCACTTGGGAAGGACATTCCCCTATAGTATCTTACTATACTCTGTTTTATCCCTCTATAAAAAAAAAAAAAAAAAGTTCCACTTCATCTGCTTTACTGTATTTGTGTTTCTTCCTACTTTATTACCTTATTTTCTTTTTGCCTATTCTTAAAAGTACTCAATTGAATTTATTCTGTTGCCTTTATTACTGCTTGTTAGTAGCCTGATTAAATTGTAACTGTTATTCTAAGGCCTTTGGTTTAAGCAATTGGGTTTCAAACAGTTGTTTTACATTAAGAAGGTTTGTGGTCTGCACTGTTGTGGCAGGACAGGTAGCGTACATCCTTCTAAGTTGGGAACTGCTGATTGAAGGCTCAGTGGCTGTTATTCTAAAAGTGTAATGGTTGTGGGTTAAGCACTTGGGCTTCAGGCCAGTTATTTTACATTAAGATGGTTTGTGGTCTGTACTCTTGTGGGAGGAGAGGCTAGATTCTGCCCTTCTGAGCTGGGAATTTCTGGTTAAAGGCTTATTGTGCATGCTTACTTGAACTGTTTCTTTATGAAATCGGTACGCCTTGTTTGCTGCAGCATAGACTAGATTCAGGCCTGCTGGATCTAGCTTTGTTTGTATAACTTGTGCACTGATCCAGGCCATCTTTTTTGGAGAAGGTTTCTCTGTACCCTAGTGGCAGGAGTCTGCAGTTAGAACTTGTCTGATTGAAGAATGCTGGAACAGGGCTCAGTTTTGAGCGTTTTAACTGGTTAATTGGGTAAAGTGTTGTTTTGATTGTATCTGTTCTATTTTCTGAAAAAAAAAAAAAATAAATATATTATATATATATATATATATATATATATATATATATATATATACTTGTTTCCCACCTTTCCAAACTAGTATAATCCAGTTTTCAGGTCACTGCCGAATCCAGGACTGTGTTACAAGTTTCTGTGTTGCCCATACCTTACTTCGATAGAAGGAAGTTTCATTATTCACCTGTGAGAGAGGGGATCTTTGAGCAGCCTATCTGTCCCTGGAAGGGTGGTTTCAGCCCAGACGTTATCAGTTTATTGACCATTTTGGTTAACTTCCATCTCTTTCACTTCCCTGCCATAAAAAACGTATTTTTGCAGTTTTTGCACTTGTATTCCACTCAGCAAGTGCCTTCCAGGTGTTCTGCAGAGTCTACAGCAGACAGAGAGACAAAAGAGAGACTTTGGAGTGATTAAGTATCATTTTTCTGCTTTTCTTGCTGTCTTAACTAATTTGACCTAAAACGCCAGTTTTTTTAGCATTTCTGTGATTTAAAAAGTTTGTTATTGTTACATATTGTACTTAGCTGCCTGCACTTGAATTAAGTCATTGTTGTGTTTAAATAATCTGTTTAATTGTTATAGGCTACACACTAAACCGTGATAGCCTTTTCTGTGCATTTAAAGTGTTGTTTTGATTGTATCTGCTCTATTTTCTGAAAAAAAAATCAAAAAAATGTTTCCCACCTTTCTGAACTAGTATAGTCAAGTTTTCAGGTTATTGCTGAATCCAGGGCTGTGTTACAAGTTTCTGTGTTGCCCATATCTAACTTGGATAGAAGAAAGTTTCTCTGTTCACCTGTGAGAGAGGGGTGCTTTGAGCAGCCTATCGGTCCCTGGAGGAGTGCTTTCAGCCCAGAAGTTAGTAGTTTATTGGCCATTTTGGGCTAATTTCTATCTCTTTCACTTCCCTGCTATAAAACCCACATTTGTGCAGTTTTTACGCTTGTATTGTGCTCAACAAGTGCCTTCCAGGTGTTCTGCAGAGTCTACAGCAGGCAGAGAGACAAAAGAGAGACTTTGGAGTGATTAAGTATAATTTTTCTGCTTTTCTTGCTGTCTTAACTAATTCCGCCTAAAACGCCAATATTTTTAGCGTTTCTGTGATTTAAAAAGTTTGTTATTGCTACATATTGTATTTATTTGCTGCCTGCACTTGAATTAAGTCATTTTTGTGTTTAAATAATCTGTTTAATTGTTGTACGCTACACACTAAACTGTGATAGCCTTTTCTGTGCATTTAAAGTGTTGTTTTGATTGTATCTGCTCTATTTTCTGAAAAAAAAAATCAAAAAAATATTCTTGTTTCCCACCTTTCTGAACTAGTATAGTCCAGTTTTCAGGTTATTGCTGAATCCAGGGCTGTGTTACAACTTTCTGTGTTGCCCATACCTTACTTGTATAGAAGGAAGTTTCTCTGTTCACCTGTGAGAGAAGGGAGCTTTGAGCAGCCTATCTGTCCCTGGAGGAGTGGTTTCAGCCCAGAAGTTAGTAATTTATTGGCCATTTTGGGCTAATTTAGATTGCATCTACTCTATTTGATGAAAAAAAAAAAAATATATATATATATATATATATATATATATATATATATATATATATATATATACTTGTTTCCCACCTTTCTGAACTAGTATAGTCCAGTTTTCAGGTTATTGCTGAATCCAGGGCTGTGTTACAAGTTTCTGTGTTGCCCATACCTTACTTGGATAGAAGGAAGTTTCTCTGTTTACCTGTGAGACAGGAGAGCTTTGAGCAGCCTATCTGTCCCTGGAGGAGTGGTTTCAGCCCAGAAGTTAGTAGTTTATTGGCCATTTTGGGCTAATTCTGATTGTATCTGCTCTATTTTCTGAAAAAAAAAACAAAAAAAAAGCTTTTTCCTGCCTTTCTGAACTAGTATAGTCCAGTTTTCAGGTTATTGCTGAATCCAGGGCTGTGTTACAAGTTTCTGTGTGGCCCATACCTTACTTGGATAGAAGGATGTTTCTCTGTTCACCTGTGAGAAAGAGGAGCTTTGAGCAGCCTATCTGTCCCTGGAGGAGTGGTTTCAGCCCAAAAGTTAGTAGTTTATTGGCCATTTTGGACTAATTTCTATCTCTTTCACTTCCCTGCTATAAAAACCGCATTTGCGTGGTTTTGTGCACCGGGCAGTGCCAGTTAGCTAGAGTTAAACTATTCTTGGCTCCATGAAGTCTACTCTTCAGTTTTTCCCTTGGAACTAGACAAACCTTCAACTTTAGCATTCAAACCATTCATTTTACACTCAAGCACTTGCTTAAAACTCATGGCAAGCACTAATTAACCCTAGCACTATACCCCCCCCATACTGTCCAGACTGTCCAGAAGGACAAGGCTTTCTATTCGTCCCCACCAGCCAGTCAGAAAAACAGCTTACTCTACCTATTCAGGCATATCCAAAGGGCAGTTTCTGGTGTACTCTAAAGTTTAACTGGTGAATCTGGGCATTTTGAGGCAATGTTACAACTGCCTCATGTACACAGACAACCCTCTCCTCCTACCATCAAACACTAATATATGCGAGAGATGCAATTATACAGCCAAACTAGAGGCAAAGCTCTCTCAACCCAAGACTGGAACTGACAGTCAAGAGAAGAAGGGTAATACTTGCAACACACCACCAGTCTCACATAGACCTAATAAACCAACACCGGCAAATAACACACATGAATACATGAAAACATACTCGGAGGCTCTAAATAAAAATCTGCAAAAGCAACAGATACCTCCAAAGCAGACATCCAAGCAACCTCCACACCCCATCATCAACCATGAAACACATACTTCACATGATCAGTGTGCCACGCAATCACAGTCCTTAAGGCAAAATAATATACCCAACACACTAGTAATAGGTGACTCTATAGTCAGGCACACTGATGTCCCACTAACTAAGCTGGACAAGGAGAAGGTTACTGTTAGCTGCCTGTCAGGTGCCAGGATCCACCACATAACACAAGCATTCAGGTCACTCCAGAACAAGTACAAATATGACTCTGTCATTGTCCACATTGGTGTGAATGACCTCAGATGTACCTCCCTGGACTACATGAAAAGAAACATGGAAGAGCTCCCTGATCATGTAGCCCAGGCCGGTATGACCCTGACCCTGACTAGCATCTTTCCCCTCACCAAGAATGATGCCACAGTATAAAGAAAAAAATGATAAATTTCAACAATTGGCTAAGTTTCTTTCAAGGGGGATCCAGTATCTGTCTGCCTGGGATGACATGCTCAACAAGCCACATTGCTTCTCAAGAGATGGCTTGCACCTGTCACCCTTAGGCTTTTGAATACTGGCCAAGGCTCTTGCCGCCCCCCATAGTGCCTTTTTTAGGCAAGGCTCAAAAGACAAGCCCACCACCATAAATAGCACAAGTAACCTAAAACTGAGGGTAATGCTACTCAATGCCAGAAGTCTAAACCTCAAAATGTACACACTCGAGGCACTCCTCAGTATGGAGAACATTGACATCTGTGCAGTAAAAGAAACCTGTTTTACGGCTCCTGAGAGCACCCCAGAACTACTAGGCTATAACTCATATCATACCTTTCGGCCACAGAACCAGGACCGAAACACAAAAGGTGGGGGTGTATCCATATTCATCAAGGATACCCACACCTCCAGGTTAGTGGCGCAGCACAATGCATCATAGACCATCCATGTACAACTAACAATAGGCAAAACTGCAATCCAAACTGTAGCTTGCTATAGATCACCCACCATGACCCAGGACCTCCATTCCACATTTCTGGAGACACTGGGAAATATGAAGGTCCTACCAAACACCCTAATACTGGGTGATTTCAATTACCCAAACATAAACTGGGAAAACTACTCAAGTACTAACTCCCTTGCTCAACGCTTCTTAGAATTTATAAACTCGAATGCCCTGGACCAACTGGTCAACACCCCCACCAGAGGGAACAACATATTGAACTTGGTCATCACCAACATGGGCGACCAGTGTTCCACACCGGAGGTCAACCCCTCGCTGGTTAGATCAGACCATAGACTAATCACTCTGGATATCCACATTCCGCCCCCACCCCCAATCAAGGAAACCATCATGAAAAACCTTTCAGAAGCAAACTTCACGTTACTTAAGACCGAGGTGGAAAGGTTCACAGCCCCCATGCTAAAGGACAATGCTGTCCAAGCTGCTGAAACCTTTACAAAGACACTCTATGAGCATCTGCAGGAATTCATGGATTGTGCTATCCCAAGTAAAACCAAGACTCACTCCTCCAAAAAAAGGAAACCAGTCTGGTGGACCCCTGCCATAAACAAGCTATACAACAGAAGGAGGAAACTAGTACAGAAAAGAGTACAATCCCAAGAAGGAAAGACATCCATGATCAGTATCAGCAAGAAACTACAATCCCTCATTAAATCATCCAAGGCTAGTTTTGAAAGAAAAATTGCCAATGACTCCAAAGATAACCACAAAGCGTTCTTTAGCTATGTCAAGAACCTAAGTGGAAACTCTCAGATCTGCTCTGAATTAGTGCAGAATGGCACAAAATACACTGAACCGACTGATATTGCCAACATTCTGGCAGACAGGTTTTAGTGCAAACTTCACCCCCCTCTCACCCCCTAAAGGGCCCATAACCATACCAGAAGAATGTAGGGCTCCATCAATCACTGACACAGTTTAAAACAGCCCTATCCAAAGCCAAGAACACAGCTTCAATGGGACTGGACGGTATCCCGGGCTGTGTCTTAAAAGAGCTCCAAAATGAACTAACCCCTCACCTAAATGCACTGTTCAAACTCAGCCTCTCTACAAGCTACATACCCACAGAGTGGTGCACAGCAACAGTTATCCCACTCCACAAAGGTGGAGCCACAACGGACCCAGGGAACTATCGCCCTATAAGCCTGACTAGCCTGGTCTGCAAGGCTATGGAGCGCATCATCATGGAACTCATTAATAGAAACATTGGGAACCTCCAAACCTTGGACCCTGCCCAGTTTGGCTTTGTTAAGGGCAGATCATGCCTCCTAAACCTGGTGGACTTCTTTGAGACCATTACTAAGGCATTAGACGAGGGAAAGGAGGTCCACACGGCCTACCTAGACCTCACAAAGGCTTTTGACACCATTCCCATTCTAGTATTATAGACAAGCTCACCAGCTTGAACATAAACCCCTACATCATGAGATGGGTTGCCAACTGGCTCATGGATAGAACCCACATGGCAAGAGTTTCAGGCTCTACATCCAACTCTAAACTGGTTACAAGTGGCATCCCCCAGGGCTCAGTCCTAGGACCCCTCTTGTTTGGTATATACTTCTCAGAGGTACAGGCAAGCATAGAAGGACTATGGCTGATCAAGTTCGCAGATGACTGCAAACTAGGGGCCATAATTGATTCTCCGGCTGATACAGACACCCTCCAGAAGGGTCTCACTGAGACAGATACTTGGTGTCAAAATCATGGCCTCAAGCTAAATGCCAAAAAGTGCATAGTCATCCCCTTTGGAAAAAATAAAGTACCCGTGAACTACCCCATAGGTGGTAGTCCCCTAAATACAGAAAATGTAATAAGGGATATGGGGACCCAAGTAGATGGTAATCTCTCCTTTGATAATCATATTGCCAAGGTGGTTAGAAAATCCTTCTATTTGGCCCACCTAATCACAAAAGGGTTTGCATCTAGAACAAAATATGTTATTGTGCCTCTCTACTCATCACTCATTAGACCCATCATAGAATACAATGCCCCATTTGGGATGTACCTTACAAGACACCTGCAACAGCTGGAAAGACCACAAAAGTACCTCACCAAGAGGATTACTGGCCTCAAACAGATGCCCTATGCAGCCCGACTCAAGAAACTCCAGCTGTACTCGGTTGCATACCGGTTACTCAGAGGTGATCTCTGCCTGACATACAAGGCCATTTCCAACCCAGAATTGATGGACATGCTCTACCTAAAAAAAAAGAAATCCCGGAGAGCCACACATTCTAGTGATATAAACCTCACCACAACGATAAATAGGACATGCTGGAGGGATAGATTCCTGTCCCAGAGACTCCTCATGCTTTGGAACAGGATTCCAATATACATCAGGCAGAGCCCCTCACTAACACTCTTCAAGAGAAACCTTGACGGGTGCATGGGAAACAGAAAATTTACCCCGGGGATCACTGCAGTGGCTCTGCTGGACAGTGGCACGAGGAACTAATGGCTCTGCTGGACAGAGGCACAGGGAACTAATCTAAGGGGGTGGCAAAAGTCAACACATTCTGGCTAGGCTTATAAATGCCCTTGGGCAGATAGCCTACTACTTACCTATGAACAAGGTTCACAACCTGTTTCCCTATAGTTCAATAAACATTAGTATGTCATTCCCTAGCATTACAAGTTTCTGTGCAAACCGTAATATAATTAATCCCAACTTCAACATGAACTATGAACTAATTTAAGGGTTATGCCACTACTGTTACCCTGATTACACCATATAACAAGGTTCACAACCTGTTTCCCTATAGTTCAATAAACATTAGTATGTCATTCCCTAGCATTACAAGTTTCTGTGCAAACCGTAATATAATTAATCCCAACTTCAACATGAACTATGAACTAATTTAAGGGTTATGCCACTACTGTTACCCTGATTACACCATATAACAGTAAGACTTAAAAATATCCAGGTACAACTGTAAACATTCAGTCAATAGTCACCATTTTTGCAAGAGTATATTGTCACACATTTAGAATAATTAAATGAGGAGGTATAAGTTAATGGCAGACAGGTATGTTTTAAGATATCACTGAGTCCACAATGCTTCTAATGACAAGATGTACTCTAAAATTATCTACAGACATAGTTCAGGATGATGGAAGATGGTCTAAAGTGAAATGGCTGTAGTATTCCCCCATATTAAAAACAACATTTGGTGCTTGGAGATCCAGCAAAATATTCATCCTCATTAGATGTGTGATCTGTGGCACATTCTGGTCCCAGGCATGAATGCTGACATTATTGGGAACTCAGATGAGGCAACAGTTGAGATGGCAGCTGCCAAAAAGTGAGCTACCACTTGCTGACTTGTTAAATAACTCAGCCTTCCCTTACAAAACTTCAGATAAAGGAATGCTTTGTCCTCCCATGAGATGGCACTCAGCCATCCAGGATAAAGTCATTAGACTGAAGTAAGGTTCTTACTCTGAAAATGTACAAAGTACAAACAATTCGCATCGATCCCTTGCTTTTTTTGTAAAAAAAGCAAAGGCACACATGCAGACACACACACCCACACACACACAAAGGAGCTGTATACCTAATGACAAAAAGATAGGCAGAAAGGGGCATATTCAGATATAGAGAGAGAACTTAGCTAACAGACAGAGAAACTGATATGTCAAATAGCTAGCTAGCTAGATGTATAGATAGATGGATAGATAGATTAGATAGATGGATATATAGATAGACACATAAATAATGTCCTATCTTAAATACAGACAGCCATTATTCAGTATATGCTTTGAAGTCTGTCAAGTAAAGGCAGCCTCTCATTCTCTATTATCTTTGTGTCAAAAAAAACAATGTGCAACACCATGTAAATGGACACATTGTTATGGTACTATTAATATCTAGATAATATTAACTGTATAATACTAAATGTTACTTGTTTTCAGCAGAAAATGGTTTGGTTTCCATTAAAAAAATCAGTGACTAAAAAGTTAACCTTCAAAAAGTGAAAAAAATAAAATAAAATCAGTGACCATAATCCAAACAGCCATAAAACCCCATACAAAACAAGAAGCAGTAAACTAAATAATGCCACTAAGTGCATGGAATAAATGCATATGTAGAAGTTAAATACGGAGTCATGCTTTAAAGATGCCATGGTCAACATTTGTACAAAGGCACAACAATGGAGATTAAGGTGACTAAATGAAGACTAACATACAATATTGTATATACAAAATGGCTGTTACTGGCATGGAATAAGACAGGAGAGAAAGTTTGAATTAGATACAAGGGAGAGAAAAAAAGAATGAGGGGAGTAATGTAAAATGAGGCCAAAGATATCTACACCTTAAATTTCACTGTCAAGATAAATGTGATAAGTAGCGATGCAGTAATGGTGACGTAGCCAGAGAGGAGTGTGGTTGCCTTGTGTAATATTTTGATCAGAATGGCATTTGCAAGAGGCATATTTTGTATAACTATTATTATTTTATTCAGGTTAGATCTAAATTTGGTAAGTTGTTAACTTGTTTTAGTTTCTGGGAGAGATTTGTGGGACTGTCATTGGATTGCTGTAGGCAGTGTGCCCTGTAATTTTGTTTTAGGGATATATATATATATATATATATATATATATATATATATATATATATATATATATATATATATATATATGTGTGTCTGTGTGCTACCCTTACTTACTCGACCGACTTCTCCATCAAAACTCACTCCATCGATGCCACAAAACATCGACAACCCGACGGCCGACATTACTCACACGGTAATTAACTGTTTGCCCATCCACAAGTAGAAACCTACCATTAAAACAAACACACACATATGGAGGGCTACAACCCCCCACACACCCCTACGTGAAAGCCCCCCACACCCCCCTTACTTAATATTACAACTCTGAGAACACACTACCACGGGGGTACAAGGCAAAGGTTAGGTTACTGGCCAAACGGTTACTTACCGTTGCGACGTCGGCCATCTGGTTGTGTGTGTGTGTGTGTGTATATGTATATATATATATATATATATATATATATATATATATATATATATATAGTGCTCCGCTCTCAGTGGGCCATTTAAAGGCAGAGCCCAGGTGAGCATAACACAATGTGAAGAAGGAAGTTTTATACAGTGAGATAAAGTTATAAACATTTGTAGGGAAGGTACTGATGGAGTAATGATCTGAGGTGGTAGGTTAATGATTGTGAAGTTAGACAATCTGCATAGAAAGGAAAAGACTGGAAAGGAAAGGAAAGGATTCATGTTGAAACAATTTATAGATTAGGGAGGGAAGCAGAAACATGACTCTTTCTGGTAGGCATTTAGCTTAAGCAGACAATGGTGTTCCTTTCTAGGGGAAAGAGCAAATAATCTACCAATATTTCTTGTAGCAGTCTCCTGGGCTTTCATATTTTTTTGATTGCAATGACAAATACAGTAACTCCATATTTAATTTCAGCAAGAAGTACACCCTTACCAATTGCTGCCCTGCCTTCAAGTACAAGCAAGAATGACAATTTCTATACCTGAAAGAGCCCCAAACTGACTATGTTCTTTGTTTTTTCAATGTCTGTTTGAAAGCTCAGATCCTTATCAAGCCATAATGGTAACTATATGAAGTGCTTTAAGGATTCAAGAGGAGACAGTTTATTGAAGGCAATATTTTAATCTGCATGAATTGAATTAAGCTTTTGTTAAGTCCTGAAGATCATAGTTTTTATCTTTTTATTTGTGTAGAGTCAGTTTCTTTACGGGGTGGCCATTGTGGTGCAGCGGTTAGCGTTGCTGCCTCACAGCAAGAGGTTCTCCGGTTCGATTCTCGGCTGGGTTGTCTTCTGTGCAGAGTCTGCATGTCCTCCCTGTGGTCGTTGTGGGTTTGCTCCAGTTTCTTCCCACATCCCAGAGATATGCAGTAGGTAGATTGAACACTCTAAAATTGGCCCTAGGTGTGAGTGTGTGTGTGTGCCTCCTGTGGAAGGTTGGGTGCTGGGTTGGCAACTTGACACTGTAAAACTCCACTGCCAATCATGAGCAGACAGATGATCTGCTCTGGTGACCCCTAACCAGGAAAAAGCCAGAAGAGTCAGTTTCTTTATGGTTAACAAGGAGGGAAAAATGAGAGCGGTGTTGTTCAAGCTCTATTATTATATTGCTGTGGGAGTGGTTACATCTGTATATTACCTGGAGTGTGTGTGTGTGTGTGTGTGTGTGTGTGTGTGTGTGTGTGTGTGTGTATGTGAGTGAGTGAGTGTGTGTGTGTGTGTGTGTGTGTGTGTGTGTGCTTTCTTTGCTTTCCCTTCCTTAAAGCTTATATTAAACCTTTGTGAGACTATACTACTGTACCACATGATCCATAGTGTTTCTAACATGATCCATAGTGTTTCTAACAGTCTCTGATGTAGGTTTAAGGACTATAACTGTGGTATGTGGAACTGGGAGAATATACGTGTGAATATGGAAAATATATATTATCTATAAATTGACTTTTTCTTGGACTATTCCCTCTTCCACAAGGTATAGTGGTATTAGGTTTAGAATATATACATGTAGCAGGAATGTGGGTGTGCCCCCACAGAAACATTTTAAATGTGTAACAGTGACTTTCAAAGTTTGTTGTTACTTGTGCTAAATTAAGTTGCACCTAAATTCTTCATAGTCTTACAAATCACATTACTGGGTCTCCAGCTTCATATAAGGAGCTGTGTTAAGAGTCTTCTGGCCAGTTTTCTGCCCTGGTTCTTAGTTTTTTTTTTCCCTCATTCTGGGCACTAATCCATCTGGCCTAAAATATTTCTCATAAATAAGAAGTTATGTACTCACCATAATGTTCCATCTGAGTAGGTATCTTCATTTGTCTGCAACCTTTGGGATATGGATCCGATCTCGGATCCGAGCCGGCAACTTCTATCACAGCATAGATCCGAGCTCCTAGCTCCTCCCTTTACCCATAATCCCCTGCCTACCCTGACTGACCTCAGATCAAGTTTGCCCCATAGCACAGCTGATAAAAGTGTCCCAAAGGGAACAGATGCTAAGAACCTCAAGAACGATCATTTTGGTCAGGGGGAAGGAGGAGGGGATGGTTGCAGACAAATGAAGATACCTACTCAGATGGAATGTTATGGTGAGTACATAACTTCTTAATCTGAAGTAGGAACTTCATTTGTCAGCAACCTTTGGGACAGAGTCCCCAGCTACCTAAATCTTGGGTGGCCTTCATGGAAGGATATTCCGAAGCACTGCAGAGCCAAAGGACGCTCTACCTCGGGAGACAACATCTATTTTATAGTGGCTGATAAAGGTGTGAGATGAAGCCCAAGTGGCTGCGGAACAAATGTCATCCAAGGGAACCCTAGCTTGAAAGGCCGCCGATGTGGCAACGGCCCTAGTAGAATGAGCATGGACTCCTTGAGGTGCAGGCCTTCCCGAGCTCTGGTATGCTAAGAGAATACAATTCAAGATCCATCGAGAGAGAGAAACTTTAGAAACTAGCTTACCGAAATTACTTTTGGCAAAGGAGATAAACAGCTGATCGGATTGCCTATGATCAGCAGTTCTATGAATATAAAAACGTAGCTGTCTGTGTACGTCTAAGGAATGCAGCTTGTACTCTCCTTTGTTTTGAAAGTTGGGGAAAAACACTGGGAGATTGATAGATTGATTAATGTTCGCTTCTGAAGATACCTTAGGTAGGAAGGACAGATTGATCCTGAGGTAAACTCTATCTGGGTGAAAGACCAAATATGGTGGCTTGACACAAAGAGCTTGCAATTCCGATACTCTTTTGGCTGAAGTTATGGCCACCAAAAAGGCTGTCTTCCAAGAAAGAAATTTGAGATCAACCGTGGCCGCCAGTTCGAAAGGGGGACCAGTCAAGGCCTGTAAGACTAGGGATAAATCCCATGGAGGTACCACCTCTTTGACTGGAGGCCTAAGGAGGAAGGTACCCTTGAGGAAGGTCTTACACAGTTTGGAAGTGATGAGAGGGCCAGACTCTTGCCCCACGTGATAGTATGAGATTGCTGCAAGTTGTACCTTGACTGTGGAAGAACTAGCCCCCTGGTGAAAGAGAGAGGTTAGAAAATCTAGAACCGACTCTATCGGGGCCGTAAAAGGGTCTAAACGACAGTGTTCTGCCCAGATGGAGACGCGTTTCCACTTACTCCGATAAACCCTCCTGGTGGAAGGCTTGTGAGCTGCTACTAGAATGGCTTTGACAGGTGATGAGAACCCGGGAGTCCTTATGAGGAGTGGAACTGGAGCAACCAAGCCGTCAGCTTGAGGTTGGCCAGGTTCAGAGTCGGAAGATCGAGAGGGTGAGAAATGAGATCTGGGAGGGGATCCAGAATCCATGTTGGATACACTAGGTGAGACCATAAATAAGGGAACCACGTCTGACGAGGCCAGAATGGGGCAATGAGGATCATCTTGCTCTCCAACTGACTGGCTTTCTGTAATAATTTCAACATCAGGGGAAGAGGAGGGTAAGCATAAAGCAGACCGGGAGGCCAAGCATGAACTAGAGAGTCTTTTGGGGACTCCCCCGGAGGGGGGATCAGAGCGAAGTAATCGTTGCATTTGGTATTTGAAGGAGAGGCAAAAAGATCGCAACAAGGTCACCCCCATCGGGCAAATACTTGCTCTGCAACTCGAGGGTTGAGAGACCATTAGTAAGGAGTCAGGATAGTATGACTGGGCCTGTCCGCTAGGATGTTGGACTGTCCCGGAATGTGTGTTGCTATGAGAAAGTGGTTGGTGGAAATCGCCCATTCCCACACTCTCATGGCCTCGCGGCAAAGGGGGTAAGACCTGGTTCCCCCCTGTTTGTTGATGTACCAGACGACTGACATGTTGTCTGTCTGTACTGCAATTGTCCCTACTGGGAGAGAGCTGTGTAGTGCCTGCAACATCAAAAGCACCGCCTTCATCTCTGGAACATTGATATGCAAAGAGGTCTCTACGTCGTTCCACGTGCCTTGGACCGTCCTGCCTGAAAAATGCCCCCACCACCCCAGGCGAGAAGCGTCCGTGGTCACTGTGTTGACTGGCGGTGGTAGTGAGAAGGGACATCCCATGTGGAGATTGGGGTACTGGAGCCACCACACGAGCGACCTTCTGCAAACCTTGCTTAAGGGAATGGGATGAGACAGGGGGTTGCGAGACAGGGACCATTGTACCTGGAGGGTCCACTGCAGAACCCTCATGTTCAACTGGGCCAATGGCAGCAGAGGGATTGCAGCCACCATAGATCCTAAAGCCCTCAGGACCAATTCTGCTGAAGGAGTTTGCAGTTGAAGGATGGCCTGCACGTGCAACATCAGGTTCCGAAGCCGATCTGGAGTCAAGAATGCAAGCATCTGTCTGGAATCCAGTCTCGCCCCTATAAAATCCAACACCTGTGTAGGGATCAGAGAGGATTTGGTCATGTTGATGGTTAATCCTAATAGTGGAGCCAGACTGAGGAAATAATCCCTGCATGAGCAAAGTAGATGCCTTGTTGGGGCAGTAAGGAGCCAGTCGTCCAGGTACGGAAAGACCTGAATTCCCTGGAGTCTCAGGTGGGCCGCTATTATCGCCAGGACTTTGGTGAACACCCTGGGGCTGAGGTGAGGCCGAAGGGGAGGGCCCTGAATTGAAAGTGACTGGCTCCCAGCCGGAAGCGGAGAAACCTCCTGGAACGCCTGTCCACTAGAATGTGATAGTATGCATCCTTGAGGTCTATGGAGCACATCCAGTCGTCCTCCCGCAATAAGGGGAGGACAGATTGCAGCGTGACCATTCAGAACTTTTCTTTGGGTACTGCCAGGTTTAGGAGAGAGAGGTCGAGGATGGACCTAAAGTCCCCCGTCTTTTTTGGCACCAGAAAGAACCTGGAGTAAAACCCTGATCCGATTTGATCTGGGGGGATGGGCTGGATGGCTCTTTTTTGCAGAAGCTGCTGAATTTCTGCAGCAGCCGCCTCTCTCTGACTGGGTGGTACATCGGGGAGGCCTCCGATTCTCGGGGTTACGATAAAGGGAATTTGGTAACCTCTGGATATAATACGAAGCACCCAGTGATCCGTTGTTATGGACTCCCACATTGCTAGGTGCCTCAAAAAACGCCCCCTGGCTGCCTCCAGAGTGGAGCAGCCAGGCAACCCCTCAGGGCTTCTACGTGGGCCTCTCAGAGAACGGTTCTCTGGCCCCAAAATTCCTGGGACCCCCTCTGCCTCTGGGGCGGCGTCCTCCCTGTCCTCCTCTGCCACGAGAGGACTGGTTGTCCTGAGCAGACTGAGATTGATGCGATTTTCAGAACCACATCTTCTTCTGACCCTTTTGGTTCTTGGAAAAGGACCTCTGGGGCGCAGAGAAGCGGACTCCGACGGCAGACAAAGTCTTCCCGTCTTTCTCGCTCTGGACAAGAGTGTCGCGAATGGTTTTGCTGAACAGTGCAGAACCATCAAAAGGGGCATTCGCGAATGACACCTTAAAGGGTTCCGAGAAGTCACAGTGACGGCCTATCTCCTCATGACAAGCCCGACTCCGCCTGCTCTAGCGGCTCCCTCTGTAGCATGAGACAAAAGCCGCATAGAGGTGTTAGAAATAGAGCGGAGGGTGGCCATTTGGGAGGAGTACAGATCCTTGTCTCCCTCCGACATGGACCCTGGGGGGGGAAGCAGCGTATTCCTTAATTAGATCCCACTGCATCCGAATGACGTGTGCCATGTAGTTCAAGGCCCTCATAGAGAAGGTTGCTGAACTGAAGGCCCGCTTCCCAAGACGGTCCATCGCGCGAGACCCCTTGCTCGGAGGATGAACCGTGGGGCTCTCCTGAGCCAACTCTTTCTTGGTGGCTGCAGCCACCAACATGGCATCCACAGGGGGACCTCTGCTCCAGTGTGATCTCTCTGCAGGGGGGCTCAAAATTTTGTCCGGGTGCTTGGGGATTGGCTCTATGGTGTCCGGTTCCTTCCAAGCCCTAGTGGATATGAGATCCACCAAGGGGTCGGGTGGAGGGGACACCCAAGAGGTAGATGGTCCTACCTCAAACGCCTCAAGGAATACGGACTCATCAGAGGAAGCCTTGGGGGCAGTCCACCACCTCTGATTTTGAGCATTTCCATGATGTCTCTGAAGGAGACATCCTCGGGGGGTGACCTAGGGGAGCCTTTCCCTTCATCTAAGTCCGTATCTTCGGTGAGACTCTCAGGGGAGTCTGTGTCTCCTTTTGCACATCGCCTTGTGGGGAACCTCCTCGGTGAGGCTGTCCGAGGAGTCCTCACGGGCTGTATCTTGTTCCAGTGGAACTCCTAGAGGCGCTGAGGTAGGCTGCCCCGAGGGCCGGATGAGGGGAGCCAGGACCAGATGAGAAGGAGTGCGGGAGGGAGCAGAAGCCAGAACCACAGGCCTGGAAGCACTCGACAGTGTCCTCTCCACCGCAGCGAAAGCCGAGGGGGAGCCGCTCTCTGACAGATCTGAGACCCGACTCCCACTCGGATCCGAAGCGGGGATCGAACCCGGTGCCGAGAATGTCGGATCCGAGGGACCAGTGTGCTCCAACCGGGATGGAGCCGAAAGCACACCGAATCCCTCGGATCCGAAGCTCAGCCCACGGCTCCGAGAGGTCGGATCCGACAAACTCGAGGGAGCCGTCAGAGCTGATGTGCCCAGCACGGTCAGCTTCGACCCACCCCCGGATCCAATGTGGCTCGGCTCCGAGCGCTCCGAACCCGGAATGCGGGTCGAGAAGGAGCAATAGGGGTGAAAAAAGGGGTCGAGCTCCCCCCCGGAGGGGGGGGGAGGCAAGAGCACTCCCATCTGCATCTGGGCCTGGATGAATCTCCTCATCATCCAGTCCATGTCCGCATCTGACATGCTAAAGGTGGACCTAGAAGAGGCCACCGAGGCCGACCTGGAGTCCCGCCTCGATGACCTCGACGGGGAACGGGTCACCTCCTCCTCGGGTCCCGGGGAGAAACAAGGGGATCAGATCGGAGGAGGAGGAGACCAAGAAGACCTGGACGGAGAAGCCCTCTTGGCGGGTGGGGCCAATGAAGAGTCCTCGGCCCGCCGCTTAAGGTGCTTCTCCCTCTGCTTCTCTTTCCTGGACTCCCTATCCACCGAAGTGGGAGGTTGAGTCCTGGTCGGAGGAAGGGAGGCAGGCGTGACCTCTACCGGGGGGGTAGCGGTCACCGAAGTACCGGAGGCCGAAGCAGAGTCTAGGGGTAAAAGGCCCGCCAGAACCAGCTTCGACCTCTGATCCTTAAGTGCCCTGGGGTTGAACGCCGTGCAAATCGTGCAACCTGAAGAGAGGTGTTCAACCCCAAGGCACCTAACGCACTGAGTGTGGCCATCAGCCGGTGAAAGCTTGTGACCACACTCGGTGCATTTAGAAAAAAATGGCTTTAGGGGCCAACGACATAACTAAAGTAAAGCACACTCACTAGGCCCCTACATTCAAGACACACACACACGCTACGACCAGCGGGGGCAGGGAGGAAAAAATTAAAATTAAAATTTAAGCTAAGTAAGTTAAAAGTAAGAAGTTTTAGCATTAAGGGTAAACCTAACATGCACACACAGCCACTCAATAAGAATAAGAAGAAAAAACTGTTTTCTCACAAAATCGCCAAGAGCTCTGGAATCTAGCTGTTGCTTGAAGAGCGGCAAACTAGATCTGAGGTCAGTCAGGGTAGGCAGGGGATTATGGGTAAAGGGAGGAGCTAGGAGCTCGGATCTATGCTGTGATAGAAGTTGCCGGCTCGGATCCGAGATCGGATCTGTATCCCAAAGGTTGCTGACAAATGAAGTTCCTACTTCAGATCAAATGTTTTTTTTTCTGCAGTTAAGGATCAGCCTTTATTTTACTTTGTATGTTAGCAATGAAAGATTGCACTATATCCACCCTTGACTTCCTGTTACACTTTAGACACCACACCCCATTCATTCTAGCCATTCAGTATTACTGAGAGAAAGGGAAAACTGCAGTCACTTATTAGTTCCAAATAAGGACAGTCCTCAAGACGTATGTCTTAAAAAAAAACAAAAAAAAACAAATAAATACAGAAGCAAATTAAACGTGTATATATATATATATATATATATATATATATAAATATATATATATATATATATATATATATATATATATATATATATCAAGTTTGGTAATCCTGTTTGAGATATGTATTTTGAATAGGAGTTTTACCATAAAATATGACAGTATTTCCATGATTAGTTTAATGTGCTTTTAAAAGGTATAATGAGTAATGTAGACAGCTATAATTAAGCTGACAAATGAGTTCACATAATACAATCATCTTTTTTTATGAACAAACTGCTGAATTTCCATAATTGAATGTGCCACTGCTAGCACTGAGCTTACCTTCTTGACTTATCTGCATCTTGCTGTTTTATGTTTGCACTAGTCTCTCTTCACAAATATTCAAGTGCCAAACCAAAATTTATTTTCCTACCACATTTATTAAATCTCACGCAAATATTCATCATAAATGAAGCTAAAATTCCCATTTTAAATTAATGTGCATAGCTAATAATAAAAAGCAATTCTATTGCAACATCATTTGTATGTTGTTCTGCCATGGAGTATCTAAGAACATCACCTGACAATGGTTAGATTAAAATGAACAACTATAAAAACAAAATTGTGATTGGAAATAAAATGAAAGCCATGTCTATAAATATGTATATTTATTTAGTTTGTTTACTGGGGTAGTACACTGATTACAATAGACCATTTGCAGGTACAGCCCAGGTTTAGAAATTCACAAAAAATAAATAAATAAAACAGATCAAATTTACAAACAAAACAATCGTAGAAGGAAGATACTCCCATAAAGAACTGGCACAGTATGTAAATATTAAATGACTAGAAAAACAAACGTGAACTAATTTTAGTATTAAATATGAGAGGGAAATAACAAGTGAAAACAAGGGATCAAGTAGGAGTGATGCAGGTGAGGAGGGAGTTAATGTCCAGTGAAAAAGAACTTATAGTCAGGATTTTGATGGAGGTGCCTTTTGAGTTCTGAATGTGTAAAGAAGGAGACCTCTTTTAAGTGATGGGGAGGGTCTGCCAGAGTCTGGACGCAAGAATGGAGAAGGAATGATCGGTACAGTGTAGTTTAATTTGGCATGTATGGAGTCAGGGAGTTAATTGGGAGAGTGTAGAGTTTTGCTGCAAGAGCTGGGAAGGCACACAGTTGCAGTAGTTTGAAAAGAAGAAATCCTAGGTATAACTCAACTCTGTAGGAGACTGGTAGATATTTTGTTGGCGAGTGTGATGCAGTGGTGTTCTTGGAGGGGAGGGTTGGAAAGGCTCAGCAGATTTTGTTTTCAATGGACGCTAGAGTGCATGAGGTTTTTTCAAAGGTTGGCGCTATGATTGGGAGAACATATTCAGATTGAGCAAGGAGGACTTTGCCCATTGCAACTCTAGCTTGTCTGGATTTAAAGGGAGATATCTTCCAGGACCAGAATAAAAGAGAACTGATTTTTTTCCTGGTGTTTTCAATGTAGCTTTGGAAGTTAAGTAATAGGTCTCGCCATAAAAGTTAATTATTTTAAGGATGTTGTTGTTTCTATTGGAGAACCACTGAGATCTGCAATGCTGAGATATTTAGGACGTTTTTTTTTTTTTCTTTTTCAATCTTTATGAGGTTCAAAATGTCATACTTTTTGTTTTGGAGGGGTTTAGGTGTAGCTTATGGTTGTTTAGCCAAAATGTAAGAGTGGAGGTCAGAATGAAGCTGGGTCTGAATAGCTGAACGTGAGGGACTGGATCAAAGAATAGCCATGTAATCTGCATAAAGACTAATAGGAAGGTTTGGGAGATTAGAGGGTAGTTTTTTAATAAAAACTGAAAACAAAAGTGAAGTGAGTATGGATCACTGGGGCACTCCTCTGGTAAAGGGTGCAGGAGGTGATTGGGATGAGCCTATTTGAAATACTTGTTTGTTATGAAATGTTGAAATCAGATGACAATGTTGGAGCTAACCTTGATTTCTTGGAGAAATTGAAAGAGCAGGAAATGGCCAATAAGAGCAAAAGCTTTGGTAAGGTCAATGAAGACAGCTCCTTAATCATTTCCTTAATCCATGTTGAGAAGGATCTCATCTGTAAGTGACCACAGTGCTGTCACTGTGCTCTGGCCAGTCCAGAATTCATGCTGTTTTAAGAGTGAGGAGGTGGTACTGTTGTATGTAAATAGACAGTTGGTTGTAGATTACCTTTTCAAGTATTTTCCCATGTAAATGCAGATGGTGCAGTGTTAGTGTTTTTGCCTCACAGCAAAAGGTTCTCTGGTTTGATTCTTGGCTGGGGTGCCTTCTGTACAGAGTCTGCATATCCTCCATACATTAGTGTGGGTTTGTTCTGGTTTCCTTCCACATCACAAAGACATGCATCTGGAGCATTTCTCCCTGGGCCTCTGCTGAAAAATGGTTTCATTCCAGTTTGGATTTTCCCGGTAAACAAATGTTAAATAAAATAAATGCTAAGTATAAGAAAAAAATGCCTCCCACTTCCAAACTATATTCAAGTATAGGGTGGGAGGCATTTTGAAGCTGCTTGGAAAGGGGTTTAACAAGAACTGTTTTCTGTATGTCTGGCATTATATCTTGAGTTAATCAAAGGTTATAAACATGAAGAAGAGGAGTGGTAAGGAAGTATGTGGATAGTTACATAAGCCAAGGGAGCAGATTATATGCACCAGGGAGTGAATGTAGGGGGTATGTTTTCCAGTTGGGGGTCAAGGTCATTGTGTGTAATTTTCTTAAAGTAGGTGAATAAAAGGAGGGGGTTTAGTGAGTTGGGAGGAGAGGTATATATTGCAGCACAGGGTAGGTGTCTGAATTCCTTGAGAAAGCCAGAGTTTGACAGTTGGCCTAGAGAGGACTGGATGATGATGGGGGTGTTGGTGGGATCTGTGGATTTTTGGCCTGTGAGAAGATTTACTTCCTGCAAGAAATGCTTGAGTTTGCCTAATAGAGCAAGTTGTTTGTTTTTGAAATAGTAGGTTTTATGCCTGCCTATAGCTTGCTTAGGTTACATAGAGAGATAAAGTCAGTATGATTTTCTTATGAGGGGCTTAGTCTCCATGAAGACCATGCATTTTCCATAAGTTTGAGCAGAGCTTTGAGTTTAGTGGTTAGCAAGGGGTTTATGTTGTATTTGAAAAGGAGCTGTGTCAGTACAAATAATTTGTCTTCAAGTTGAAGGAGGGTATATGTAAGAGCTGTTCCAGGGAAGTAAATACTGTGGGAAGAAATAGCCAGGGAATTGTTATGGCTAGGCTTGTATAGGCCTTAGGGCCAATAGCCTAGTACCAGCCTATGAACCTATGAACCTGTTGCAGCTGAGTTGTGATTCTGTAACTTGGTAATGGGAGACCAATTGAAAGCGTATAGGTATTTTTTTGAGGTTGTCTGTGCTGACAGTGGATCTGGGTCAGAAGAAAACTAGTTTGGATGGGATAGTTCTGATAACTGGTGGATAATTTGGAAGGTCACTGGGGAGTGATAGATCAGATACATTGCAAATGATGGTGGGGGTTGGGCTGTTAGTTATTACCACATCCCGGAGGGAGTTGTTGTTGGTTCAGAGTTGTGGATGAGTAGTGTCATTGACTAACATTTATTTGTTTATTTGAGTATCTTGTTGTAAATGTTGAATTACACAAGTTAACACAGTTATTAGTTGAGGCCCAGGGAGAAAAGCTCAAAAATTACATACACACTGACAATGAAGACCAAAACTGTCAAAATACATTGATTTCAAGTAAAGTGTATGAAACACAATGTACTTTAACAGTGTAGAAATTGCATGGAATTCAAGACAGTGTACAGGTTGGAGAGATATGCAAACATTTGAGAGGATTAACTTCATAAGATATTTACAAACAAGTCATGTCAAACATTTGCAAAAGCATGTATATGATTTAACAATTACTCAGACATGTATAGATGCTTTATATTATTTACTGAGAGTCAACATCTTATATTTTGTGAAAAACAATTTCATAATGTGAAATGGAAGATGCATTCCTTTGTGAAAGGCAGATGTACTGATGCAAAGGAGAAGTGTCAACAACAGTTTAAGAACACAAATATATGCACTTCATATCAGTACTGGCTATGTATTATTAGTGTTAGTAATGTACTGGTGCATTGTATGAAAATGTAATCTGAATTTTGCATATTAATAATCATATGCACTAATATCTTATTATTAGTCCATAATAAGTACCATCTAATAGTTACATTAGTAGCAATCTGTTAGTATGTTTCTGCTAAGTACACACACACACACTACATAATGGATGTTATACATAGTAGCTCTAGGGACGTTGTGATTTGTAGTCAGTGAGGAGATTAATGACAGTAATGGAGGCCATATAAAGGCTGTTGATGCGCACAAGGACATTTAACTTTGAGAATAGTGACAGTGGTATTATGGATGAGGTAGCAGTTCATGACCTTGTTGTACTTGCCATATGGAGGTATGTCCATGAAAGAGGCAAATGAGCAGTAGTCACAAGAATGGTGTAGGTCTTAGATTGAGGGCACACATGTACCTGTCAAGCATGGCAATCATTTAAGTGAAACCATCATGCAGTTATCCCACAGGTCATGCAGTGCATTTATCACCTCTGCTATGACAGTGGTGGCATCTACCTCTGGCAGGATGACAGTTGTGCAGAAATATTTAATAATGCCCATTGTTACAATTATTTCTGATATAGAGTGGGATCTATGTCAGTGACAGCTACTGGTCTGCTGCTCCTGACCACTATAACTATGCTCTGTGGAGGTAACATTGCTCAGGCAAGCAGTGTAGATGTTCCATGTGTAAGAGTGTTGGGCATGATCCATCCTTGCTATTAGTGTAGAAAGGGGTGGCTTGCAAAGGGCAAAGAGCTGTGTCAGTGGACATGGGTTGTATTGCATCCTCCACAGTCAGTGTTGCCAACAGTGGCATTGTGCCTTTCAGACTGCGCTACAGCAAAGGTACAATCATCAGCGTCTAATGTAGTACTGACATTAGGCATGCCATGCTTCATTGCAGAGGATCCCATAAACATAGCACAGTGTAAGACTATTGGGCATGATCTGTCCTTCTTAGGAATCTAAAAAGGTGGGTTAGGGTTGCACAGAGCAAAGAGTTGTGTCAGTGGACACTAGTTGTATTGTACCTTTCACAGACAATTTTCAATTTTGCCAATGATTACACTATGCCCTTAAACTGTGCTAATGTAAGGCTACAATTATTAGTGTCTGATGCAGTACTTACATTAGGTATGCCCTATTCCATTGCTGAGGATACCATAACCATAGCACATGAGAAAGAAGAGAAATTCTTGTGTGTAACTTTACTATATGACAGTCCCACTTCCCTATGATGCATTAATAATACATATAGCAGCTAGGAAAATACTATAAATAAATGTATCTTGCATGAATACCTTCATGCCTGCATCCTAGATGTGACTTAGAAGAGATATGAAGATGATGAACCCACAGTACCAGCATGCCACTAACATATGTTACTGATGTAATGAAATGTCAACCTGATGCACTCCAAATAGAGACATGGAATGGTGTATCCAGTTTAGATCACACATCCAAACATCTTTGGATAACAGGGTACCTTCTGTATCCTCAGATGGGGGCAACAGGAAATCCTGCACAATGGTGAGTATAGTCTGAAACTGTGGATCCTCATCCATCACCATCCTCTCCTGTCCAATGGTGTAGCATTAGTTGCAAGTCACTCAGCCTTGCAATAGTCTTGATGGTCATTCTTGGTGTGGCCAACAAACCCATGAATATCTGCCAGCACTTGACACCAGAAATGTTCAAAGCAGGTCCAGTTGTCCTTGTTGTTCAGTTTCCATCATCTATGCTAATGGAGAGCCTGCAGTAGCACATTGGTCTCTGCATGGGAAACATCTTGAGGAACTTCTTCTCCTCATGCTTCATATATTTACCTACAAATGTGGACAGACAGCTATAGTCAGTGAGTTGGCACATACTATGCACAGCGCCATCTGTACTGGTCACACACCAGGTGTCAATTACATCACCATAAGGTGGCATGACTACAGTACTGCAGCATCACAAGATGGTTCCCTAAAGAACGTAGCAGGGTGGAATGGGAATGGAGTCTGTTTTGACATGCATCTTGCCAGCTTCCTACAGTTACCTCTGCCCATGAAAGCATAACCACTGTGTGCTGAACATATTCACCCTGGCCCAGTATCATTTATGCAGTATACCTTCACCACTTTTTGATGTGCATTATGATCCATATGTGATTACTAGACAAAGACTTTGCTCATCACAACACAGTTCTCTCCATCTGCATTGCCTACCAGAGGATATAGTGCACCTCACACAACCCAATAGCTAAAACTTTGAGAGTCAGCTGTTATCTGACCTTGAACCCTGTCATTTCTCATTCATACTTCACCACCTTCTGTGCTCCCCCTCATCATCAGGTTACTTTTGAGCAACTACCCCCCCCCCCCCCACACACAATTATAAAAAGAGTCTTACAGTTATTTAGTCAGTTTAGCTCACCTACTTCTGGTCTCTGTACCCATACTCCAGCAGGTGTTCCATGCTTTTGTAATTGGCAGATCAATGTAGTTTTTTTAATATTACAATCATCACTGCCTTCTCTGTGCTCCTTATTCCCACCTCTATGGAGGTAGCTATGGAGCAACCACCGTCTACCAACAAGAAAAGGTACTTTCAGTTATACAGCCTATGTGTCCCATCTGGTCTGGATACTCTTGCCACAGAAAATGTAGATTAGAACATCACTCTGTAGACCAATAGAAATATCATCATGCCTGAAAGTTCTGATAGCACAATGAGCACTGCAGTGGCAGTCATTGTTTATACCATGCAGTTTATGGGCTTGTAGCATGACAATTATGTTAATGAAGCAACTTATGGTAAAAGTACATGAATCACCCACTTAATGTAAATATTTCCAGACCTAGACTGCACAATAATGGTTGTGCTAGCCTATGCATATTCATTAAAGACTGAGAAGACATCTATGCATTTATCAGCAGGTCATTATGAGGTCACTGCGTTCTTCATCCACTTCATGGCCCCTGCTATAGTTGTGTCATAGTCATGTGCAGCATCATGCTTTATGTGGGGATGCTATCATTAGTAAAGTGCATCTACTACCACACCTTAGCACTGTCCTTGGTGATGCATGGCTATATAATCGCAATGGGCTTTGTTGTGCTTCCCTTCTGTGCTTTAATGTGCTTCATGTGACTCCTGCAATATGCATTAATGCTAATCTGTCAATATGGCTTCTGAAGGGGATGTTTCCTCTATGGAGCAGGAAATAGGCTAAAATCTTTTTCAGATTCCTACATCGTGAAAACTGTGAGGACCTACTGGTTTGGCCCAGTGAGGGCTTTCAATATAGGGTCAATGCCCGGCAACACGTTGCCAAAACAGTGAGTAAAGACACAAGCATCACTTACTCTAATAAGCAATGCAGGCATTGTTACAGTGACCTAAAGAGGCAAAACCATGTCCTTCTTAATAAATGGGAAAAGGAGGAAAGAAAGCGAGTGATGCAGTTAGGAAAAGTGATTAGTGGCTGCTTATACCTAGGGTGGTGTTCCTGTTCAGCTGCGTGCACTTCTTGAGGACCATGGATACGTTTCTTTTTTTTTCTGCATTTTAGCAATTGGTAAGATATAAGAAAACTTGTAAATATGACAGGGGCAGCAGGGATCAGGTGTTAGGGTGTATGTATATATATCTATATGAAATCTATATTATAGCTATATATGTCTTAGGCACCCGCCTCACTGCCATTGCCAGTGTTTGCATTGCTGCTAATCATTTCAACCATTGTTTACAGATTTGTTTTCTTTATGTGTTGCATACCATGTCACTGTGAGCTGAATTGTTAAACAGTACTTCCTAGCATGAAAGTTTCCCACAAGTAGTATGGTGATCCAGACAGGGATGACAGTGAATATCTCAACGCCATTTTATTTGTCATCATCCATTTTGGAACTGATAGTTTGCCATCATTCAGTGAAACATCCATAGAAACCCACCCTGCCATTAATGTGTAGGTGCTCTGGTTTGTTTATCATGCCTTACCCTTAACACTGGCCATCACACCACACTTGCCAGTGCCACGTACACCTGGCATACCATGGGAATGCATCTAATAGGCTAACAGGTGGAGCATCCTAGTAATGTATTATTACTGGGTTTTGCTGTCCCATAGATATATATATATATATATATATATATATATATATATATATACATTTTTAATTATATGGTGGTGAATACATGGCATGGTCTCATGCTCTCCATGTATGCCACATATGGCCCTGTTTTTTGCAGGCCTTGACTGTCTCATGCTGTTTAGCTCATATTGCCTGGGCACTATATTTTGAAGGGTTGTTAATCTATACTTCACTGTCTCTTAACACTGTACTGTTTGCAGTTCATGGACTGTGCACATGCCCTACATATAGTTGACTGACTGGTTAGATGGAGTTTAGTTTTAACCCTTGTGGCACACATACTGCATTTCTTTCAGGTTTCTGTATTGTATTTGATTTGCCATTGCATACTTGACAGCATGCCGCTCCTTCAAGGGCTGTGCTACTACTCAGTTTGACACCATTAACCCCTATTAGTTTTGCTTTTTGTTTCTGTCTTTATCACTGTCTTCCTATTTTTTTTTTAATCTGTACTTTGTTGTTTTGTTTCTCTCCATTTGCATTAATATTTAGGCACCATTGGCCAAAGTAGTGCACGTGATGCAGCAGGGGCCACCACATAACAAACCTGCCTTGCCATGCCCTACTGGTTTCTTAGTGATTTCCAGGACTGCCAATCTATGCAGTGATGTAGGTTCCCCAGAAGTGAGTGAACTGGAGGGGATCCTTAATGCCTCCTGATGTCCTTTCTCTAGTAGGAGATTTAGGTTGCCCATCATGGACTGTCACTGGGGTGTGTCTTTATGTTATAGCCTCAATGAACAAGCATCTGCACACTCACATTGGCAGTCCTGAATGGAGAAATGAAACAGTGTAAAAACGAAAAGGCAAAGTGAGATTTTTTTGTATTGAAGTCATCATGCCTTGGTGACTACCTTCATGTGGTGAGCCTGTTCCTAACTAAATCCTAACAAGGTGAAACAGATATATAGATTAACATATATCATGAAAAAAGAAAGAAAAAAGAAAGAGCTGCATGCATTTATTACAGGATTAAAAAGTTCCATGTCCTGGCAAAGGCACTAGAGCCAGTGCTGATAGATTGACTAGTGCAAAGTCCATTAGGAATGGAAGAGATGATTCAATAGAGGGCCCGGCTGGGCCAATAAGAAAGTAGTCCACAAAAAGTAAAAAAAAATAAATAAATAACTGGCCGAATGAGATGCCTGCAAATGGAGGAATGGACACTTGAGGACAAAAGAGATCTGTTTCTAGTATGCAACTAACATAGAGTTCCCCAAAACAGGTTACACTGAAAGAGCAAGGGAAAAAATACAGTTGAGAAAAATCACTGAAACAGAAAAAATGGCAAACATTACAGATGCCAGGTTAAAGTCATTTGTTGACCAAATAAGAACAAAACAATTCCCTGGATTCAATAATGCCTACATTAGTGTACACTAAGTGTACACAGTTCTGAGAGAACAGACAACACAAGAATAGCTCACATCTTCTTCCTCCTAATTTTAGTTTTCCTACAGATATTCTTGTAGCTTTAAATATCAAGTCAAACTTATAAAGGTTACCACAAAGTGTAGACAGCATGTACACTTAGTGTAATATTTCTAAATGACAAGAAAGCACAACAATTTGGTTGGGTTGTTTTTAAATACAGATTGTGTACACTTAGTATAGGTATTAATTAATATGGCCTAATACATAGACAAAAAACACTGAGTGAGTCAGAACAGGGAGCAAAAAATGAAGTATTAAGAGACAAATAAAAAATCCATAGGTATCTGCAACATTAAAGACAGAGGCATGGAGCCAAGAGCAGAAGCAATACTTAATATGGTGCAGTTTATATGCAGGAAAGAAATAAATGTTAATAACTGTAAAGTATAATCAAAAATATTTGAAAATACATATAGGCAAAGACACCCATATGTAGTCAATATTACAAAAACAGAATAGTAGAACAGAAGTCTAATATAGTGGCAAGTAATTAGCTTGATACAGAAATGGAGGGAATCGGAAATGAAGTGATAGATCAGTTATGAAGTGAGGGATTTGAATGGGAATTCCAGAAGCAAAGGTTACTTCGGAATGGTGATTTATTAAAATTGGTACAGCTTGGAGAAGTGACAGAGGAAGCAAAGCAGTACAGTAGTGACATTCACTCATTAGTTCAATTAAATGTTGGAAGCAGTAAAGATACATCACAAAATGAAATGTCATAATCATTTCAAAGCCAAGAGCAGAAAGAGCAAGAAATGCAAGCAGTAGAAAACAACTCTCAAGCAGGAAGAAAATACATAAAAAGACCCTCCCTGGGTATGATAGAAATGCATAAAATAATAATATTATGTATGATAGGCAGAGACTGCCAAAAATGAGTAAGACACAGATTGTTAAAAATTTAATAAGCCAAATTAATAAACTAAATTGCAATTATAGAGATCCAAACAATATAACAGAAATTAACAGAATGTCTTATTGTGTACAAAAACTAATGACACACAAGGTATTACCAGGAAAGCATAAATTAGTAAAGGAAAATAAAGGGGCAAATAGATTGCCACCATGGAAGAATCGACTAGAAACACTTGTGAAACAGTTAAGAAAAGAAGTATCATTTTAGAATAATACAGAAAAGGAACTCGATCTAAAAAAATACTAGGAAGGTAAATGAGTTAAAATAAAAATATAACATCAAAAGAGAGCAGGATTTGAGTTATACTATCTTTAACAATAAATTAAAAATCTCTGTGCAGGCTGAAAAACTTAGGAGATACACCTGGAAATATAAAGAACGGGTTAAAAACAAAAAGTTTAGGGATGCCCAAAAATAAATTTTAGAGGGAGTTAGAAAAGAATAGAACAAAAGTTGCAATACAACCAATAAACAGGAAATTGATGCATTCTGGAAAAATATCTACGAGTATCCAGATGAGTGCAATCAGGAGGCGGAGTGGATAAAAGAAGTAAAAGAACAATTAAAGTCTGATGCTGATGTTTTGGATTGGGGTGAAGTAAATCCTGAGACGGGGGCAGAGCTAAAGTTAAGAAAGGCTCCCAACTGGGAAATGCCAGGTCCAGGTGCTGTACCTTACTTTTGGCTAAAGGTATTGTTATCCTTGCACTTTGATTTAGCTTTGAGTGAAAACTATTTATATGTGCACTGTGAAATGATACTGGACTGGCAAACAATGGGGACAACCATACTCATACTTAAAGGAGAACCTGTAGATCACCCTAAGGATTATTGACCAATAAAATGTCTCCCAACAACATATAAGTTATATACAGGAATTGATGCAGATAGACTATACAGTTATTCAGATAAAAATTCAACTGTGCCTCTAGAATGGGAGGGGGGGGGGTAAAAAAGATTCATATGGAACAAAGGATCATCCTTGATAAATATACCCATAATGTAGATCTGTAAAAAGAACAGGAACCTCAGTATGGCATGGATAGATTACAAATAAGTATTTGACATTATTCCTTAATCATGGATAATATAGAATGCTTACAGATATACAAGGTCACTCATATATTGGCAAATGTTATTGCAGTTACTGTAAGGAAATGGCAAACCCCTTTGCAACTGAACTACAAAAAAGGACAAATTGCTATCCATGGTGTGAAATTCCAGCATTGAATATTTCAGGGTGATTTTTTTGTCACCATTATTATTTTGTCTTGCTCTTAATCCAGTAAACTGTTTACACAACAGTCTAGGTCACAAATTCAGTCAGACTCAAAGAAAACCATCAAGTAAAAGCATATCACAGCTACGTTTTGTGGATGACCTGAAACTATATAGATCATCAGATAAACACCTGAAAGACCAACTACAAGTTGTTAAAGCCTTCTCAGATGACATAGGAATGCCATTTGGTCTAGAGAAATGTGGAAAAACAAGATTTGAAAGTTGAAAATTGAAGACATGAGAAAATATAAAACTTGGGGAGGAATTTGATGTAAAAGATTTGGAACAAGGAGGAGTGTAAAAATATCCTGGAATAAATGAAGGGGCAATGATATAGCATGATAAAATAAGAACAAAGTTCAGTAAGGGATATTTTAGAAGACTAAAATTAATACTGATAACAGCTTTGGTATCTAGGAATAAAGTTCAGGCTATAAATTAACTTGCACTTCCTGTTTTAACTTATAACTTTGGGGAGATAGGCCACAAAAAGAGTTGGATTAGCTTGATAGGACAACAAGAAACATTTCTCCATGCCCATCAAATGATATACAAGAGCCAGTGTTTACCAAGATTATATATCCCTCAGTTTGGAGGAAGCATAGGTCTCTTGAAAGTGACTACACATATAGGTAGGTGATTGTGGGATTGCATACATGTCTACTGACACCATTAGATCCAAACATATTAAAATTTCTAAAACATGAAAAAAAAAGTCCAAGATGACCTCCTTGCTTAGGTTAGCAGAGGCCATTAGAAAAAAAAACAAAGGCATGGAAATGACTAAAAATTAGGAGGCAACAGAAAGAGCAAAAACACAAAAGAAAGAATACAAAGAATGGGATCATGAAAAAAGAAAAGAGAAATGGAAAGATAACAATTATAGCAAGAAGTACAGAGTTCTGCTGGAGCAGCCACATGTTGACAAAGAATTATCATGTGACGGGCTTAGAAGGGGCGAATGTAAACCAAAAGATGAATGGTTAATATCGCCAGCCCAAGATAGCAGATTACGTATCATATTATAGAATACATTGAGAAGGCAGGAGATACAGAAATTTTGTGGTACAGAACCAGAAATGGTTGCACATCTTGTTGAAGGGAGAGATATACTTATGGCTGATGGTTTGTGTGCTGAAGGACATAACAATATGGCAAGTTTGTTACACTGTAGACTTTGGAAACATTACAACGCAGAGGCAGCTGAGAGACATTGGAAGCATAAACCACAAAATATTGTTGAAAACGATGAAGTAATGATTACATGGGATCATCCCATACCAGCCGCTAAGAATGTAGAAGCAAACAGACCATACCCAACTGAACTAAAATCTGCTCCTCAAGGAAACACAAACCTGTCGGGTGGACATCCTCTATCAACGGGCTTTACAAAAAAAGGAAGAAACTGCTGTCTAAGGGTAAAAAGGAACAAATTCCAGATCAAAAAAACTCCATCCTCTACCTCAACAAACAAATTAGATCACTAGTGAAAACCTACAAAGCCAATTATGAGTAGAAACTAGCCTCTAAAACAAAAGGAAACCACAAGTCCAAGTCGTTCAGTTACATTAGGAACCTCCAAGGCAAAGCCTAAGTTTGTTCTGAACTAGTACTTAATGGTACCACTTACACTGATCCTGCTGAATTAGCCAACCTGCTGGCTGATAGGTTCAGGGCAAACTTCACCCCCTTATCACCCCTCAAAGGCCCAGTCAACATCCCCAATACTTGTTCCACACCTCACATCTCTGTGGATCAAGTGTTAAAGGCCCTATCCAAGGCAAAGAACACAGCTTCCATGGGACCTGATAGTATCCTAGGCTGTATTCTGCACCATCTCCAGCAAGAATTAGCTTCTCCACTGAACACCCTATTCAACCATAGCCTAACTATAGGCTTCATTCCAGCAGAGTGGAGAACTGCCATCATCATCCCTTTGCACAAAGGTAGTGCCACTACTGACCTGGGAAACTATCACCCCATCAGGTTGACAAATCTGATCTGTAAAGTCATGGAGCGTATTATTATGGATCTCATAAACAAGGACATAGGCAATCTCCAAGCACTCAACCCCACCCATTTCAGTTTTGTCAGGGGCAGATCTTGCCCATTGAACCTAGTTGGCTTCTTTGAGACTGTCACCAAGGCCCTGGATGAGGTAAAGTCATACATACAGCTTAACTTGACCTGGCCAAGGCCTTTGACGCAATCCCTCATTTGGGCATCATCAAAAAGCTGACACAACTTGGTGTTAATCCCTAACTCATCAGATGGGTGGGCAACTGGCTGACAGGACCCCACAAGGTCAGATAGGTACTGCCACCTCCGACAGCAGACCTGTCACTAGTGGTGTTCCCCAGGGATCTGTCCTGGGACCCCTATTGGTTGACATATACCTCTCAGAGGTCCAGGCAAAGACAAAAGTCCTGTGGCTGATCAAGTTTGCGGATGAATGTAAGTGGGTGCTGTCATTGACTCCCGAACTGATGTTAACAAACTGCAAGAGGGTCTCACAGCTACAAATAACTGGTGCCAAAGTCATGGCCTCAAGTTAAATGCAAAAAAATGTATTATCTTACCATTCAGCAAAAACATGGCCCCTACTGACTGCCGCATCAACGGCAATCCCCTGAGAACACAACCTGTGGTGGGAGACCTGGGTACTCAGGTTGACAACAATCTCACATCCGAACATCATGTGGCGGCTGTGGTCAGAAAAGCTTTTTACTTGGTTCATCTTATGCATAAAGAGATTGCATCCAGAAAAAAGGAGGTTATTATCTATCTGTACTCATCCCTTATTAGACCTATGAATGAGTATAATGCCCCGTTTGGTATGTACCTCTCTAAACACCTGCACCAGCTGGAAAGGCCACAGAAATACCTCACAAAGAGAATCCATGGCCTCCAACACCTATCCTATGTGGACAGGTGTAAATCACTATCACTCTACTCGGTATCATACAGATTGCTCAGAGGTGATCTGTGTCTCACCTACAAGTCAATATCGGACCCTGCCCTACTAGAGGTACTGCATATCCATAAGTCTAATTCCTCACGCATTACCCACTCAATAGGCCTAAATCTAATATGCAACATCAAAAAACCTACTGGAGAGACAGGTTCATTTCCCAGAGGCTGCTCCATCTCTGCAATAGACTTCCCATATATGTCAAACAGAGTACCTCACTGGCCCTCTTCAAATGCAATCTTGATGAGTGGATGGGAAACCATAAACTTGTCCCAGGGGTTCCACCTTTGTCTCTCACAGACAGCGACAACAGGTGCTGACTGAGGTTTTTTTTTTTTAAGGTAAACTCGGCTAGGCTTGTAAGGGCGCCAGGGCCATTAGCCTAGTAACCTCCTATGATTCTATGATCCCATGACCAGATATTGTAATAAAAGAGAAAAATACAGATATTGTTTTGATTATTGAAATTGCTACACCCAGTGACTACGGTGTATAATGAACTGAAAGACATAAATTTAGTAAAGTATCAGGATAGACAGATAGTTCTACTTGTAGAAGGAGTAACTGAGATGATAAAAAGGAATCCTCAAACATATTTAAATATATTACCAATAAAAGTAACCTCTTATGAACTGCAAAAAGAGGAGATTCTGGGTACATTGTTGGTACTAAGTAGAACACTCATATCAAATATCAAACATGAAGCAAAACTGATTTCATGAACTTTAATTATGTTCTGGCTTAGGAATGGGGTTCATTCCTGGGAAAGTATGTAAAAAGAAATTAAACCAAGGCAGTCTGTAGTGAGTCCTCCTATCTGGTAGATTCATATAGCCACCTCACCCTGGCCAGTGGAATGAAAGTGGCTGGAATCAGCCATGAGAAAAGTCACTGAGGTGACTGATTTCAATCTAAGTTTGACATTATGCAGTAGTACTAACAACCATTACCCATTCACTCCCCCATCTAGGTATTCCCTTTCTTTTACTGTAAAGTCCAAACAGAGTTATAGTCCAATCCTCCCTATCACCATTTGTCCTCCCGCTTTCTGTCTGTGTTCCTTCTTTCTGTTCCTCTTCCCATTTGCGTCAATATCTGCACCATTTGTCTTTAGCTGTTGCGCCATCCATATGCCCTCTTTCCTTCCACAACTACCCAGTGCTTACTTCCCCTCCACCCTTCATGAAAACAAAAAAGGGGAGGTCTGCCAAAAAAAAAGTGCAACCTTGTTTCTCCATCACACACCAGCTGCCCTTTTCTTTTCCCCTTCTTTGTGTTCCTTTGGTTGTTCTTCCCCTTTTCAGTCTGTTCTATGCAGCAATGTCTTTCTCATTTATAATATATAAATAATAGGGATTTTGCTGTGCAGCCATTATCTGAGCTCTCATCTCCAGTCTTAGCAATGTTCTGTTGCCTGTGCAAGTATGCATCATCAAAATATGCTTCATGGTTCCTATGGGAACTCAAAGTCAGATGAATGCTATAGAACCACCTCAGCCATTACACAACCTGTTGTGATTTTCACTGTGAAATGGCTCTTATTATGATCATGTAGAAAAAAAGTTGTTACTTCTACCTAGTTAATCAGTGGCAGGCTGTATTGCCCTACTCTGAGTGAGGTATTTGGTCATTTACCCACTAACATACACAATTGTTCTGAATCCCTCCCATAGTATTACGGCTGTTATGCAACTGAAGACCAAGAAGTACTCACAACTGTCAGTTTTACACTACTTTCATTAAATCCATGCTGAAACATGAATGAGATTTTCATAGATATTTTTAACTGCATTGTGTATAATAAATTTAAGTTCCCATAAGTAAAGTGGTCTTTGACCATAATTGCTCCTAAGCAATCTACTGTTTTCTAACATTTCTATTGCATCACAACAAAATATTGGTGACCTAAAAAATGCTGTTATACTGGCACAAACACGTTAAGCTACCAACATATAGGCAGTTTCACACTTCCAATAAGGAGTTATTAAAAGAAAGCATACATGATAAAAGAACCTAACAATAAAAATGACTAGAATACCATAAAATAAAGAAACTATCCCCTAATATGTTTCTGTTAAATAGATTTAAAGTCTTTGACAGAGCTCATATCCCAGTCCCAATGAACATCTTATTCAAACTTAAATTTATTCTGTTATTCAATGGATCTATTTTAGAACATTGACCAGTCAAAATGTTGAATTACATAACATTGATCTCACATTATGAAAATGGCACAACATTTAAGTACCACAAAGACAAAAGTTAAAACACTGCTCAGTGCAAAAAGGTGGTTGTGTGAGATGGTGGTCCAGCTGGGATTAGGGATTTGCCCATTCTCAGCCACTGTGCCACCTCACAGTTATATATAAGTAGCTGGAGGTGTGGGGGGACTGGGTGGTGCAGCGTGGCTTACTCCCCTGCAAAAGCATGTGTTTGTGATGCTGTGCCTTTCAGCTTTGTAGTACTTTGGTGATGTGCTGTTTGAATAATGTGCGATTGATGTTATAAGCATTAACTTTTTGGCTGGCTTACATTCTAATATAGATCCATTACTGGATAAGGCAGTAACAAAACTCTCTGGTACTTCTTCTTTGAGGTTAGCCTTGAATTGTTATATATCACGTTTTTATTGTTGTTGTCATCTTTTTAATATCAGTGGTGAACACTTCTTTCAGTCAGTCTTGGATATTTTTGATTCAATTTAATTATATTATGTCAAATGCTTAATTATACCCTTTGTAGAATATGTTATTTATGACTTTAATCAAAAATATTGTCTCTTAATCCATTATTTAGAAGACACAGCGCTTTGGAATGGGAATAGTTGGTGAGTGACTATTGATAAGACCACTGGAATGCATCTGAATTTTCAGTTCACCACAGAGACTGATGGTAGAAAAGCATATCATTATCAACCTTAAAACGGCCAGATTCCAAAATACTTGTTCATAGTAAAAGTGATTTACTTTGCTATAAGTCTGCCCTGATTTCAAAAGACTTGCTATCAACGTAAGTGACTTACTCTTGTGAAAGGCCTATCTATAAGGAAAGCCTACACTGGAGTGAGCTGCTTACATTAAGAGCAAGTCTTTTGGAATCAGGCCCATTAAATTCAGATATTTGTCTGTTACCTTCCCTTTCAAAGCGGGCATTTCTTTTTTGGCATTCATATAAAGAGATACAGAATCAGGGAGCAGATATCAAAACAGTAGCAACATTATTAATAAAAAATAGTGTTTTTTTTTCAACTGTATTCTGTGTTACAAAAATTAATACATAACATATAGACTACACTTTTACTATAAGTAATAAAAAGCATTAATTCACTCTTATGAAAAAAAAAAAAAAACAATACATTAGGCTAACTAAACAGAAATTCTAAATGTAATAGTGGTCTCATACTACCTGCCAAACCTCTAAACTATCCAGAATTTTGCAGACTACCCAGATTTTTACCTCATATATTTGGTTTGTTCCTCATAAAATGTGTGTTTTTTTCTGTCCCGTCATTAAGGATTATAATTATTAAATAATGGCAATCATTTCCATTCCTGACTTCATAGCCTTCAGAAAATGAAAGTTAATAGAAAACTTATTTTAACTAATTTCTAATCTTATAAAGGCAATATTTAAAATGTATCCCTGATTTTAGTCCTTTATACCCCATTATTTTTTACTTTGTCTAGATTTCTTGCACTTAAGAGAATCATTAGGAAAATGATAGGGAAAGGAACCCAAGATGAGTTAACATTTAAATACTAATGTAATTTAAAGGAAAATACATATTAAATTCTTTCCCATTATTATATTAGCTATATCACAAATAAATAACTGACACTTGTGGTTCATCTAATTAAAGACTTGTAAATCATAATGACAATACTGAACATCTCCTAACATATTCTGCAACCTGCATTTTTTTTCTTTTTTTTTCTTTTTTTTTATGCTTTTTGAGCATGAACCTGCCAACCATCAAACCTCTCTGATTAGACTAGAACTTATCTTGAGGAGCAATCTGGGGGCTGTCATTAAGGCATCAGCATGGGTTGCTTGTGTCCTCTCTCACTGGCAATAGGAATGTTTAATAATTTTTTCCCTAACCATTCCTGTCAGAGATGTGAAATGCAGCAGGCATTACAATGGAAGCCACAATACCCACCCCTATCTACATATGTACTCCATTGTATTTGCTCTGTAAAGACTACCACCAGTCTTGATGGCTGGCTGTATACGCATGCATGCTCTGAAGTCATGGGACCATCTCCTTCATCTGAACAGCTGCAACAGACAGATGCCAGGTTTTCTTTCCTCCTTATAGGATGGGCATGCCCATCCACAGCTCCATCAAGTACCCATAACAATAATTGAACTGAAGCCACCCAAGACATAATCAGACCTTTTTTCCTCTATGTGACCATGCTGGTTTGTTGTCCTGCATTTTATAGTCCTACTATGACATTAAACTATTAGATGTTTAAGGGGAGACATCCATATAACATTAATTGTATAATTCTAAACACTAAGCTGAGCTTTATTAAAGCAATACTAGGCAAATGGAATGCAGAATTGAACTAAGACAAGCTAATCATTATGTTTAGAACTACAGCTGTTAAAGTATTTTATATTGCTGTTAAAGTATTTTATATTACTGTGATAGCTCTCATTAACAGTAAGAAAACAGATAAACTAATGATAGTCCAAAACACACACATTATAATTTTATATTGTAATTACCAATAAATCCTATTTTACATGAATCCACAGAGGTGCACATAGTATGCCATGTATGGTGAAGTACACAAATGTACAAATGGACTAGAAGACAAACAAACCCGGCAAAAACAAGTCCGTATTAATGAAGTGCTTTTCGTTACAGTGGTACTGTAACTTCAGATACAAAGAAAACTATGACATTCTTTTATAGCAACATACAAGTCATATGATCACAGGCTCTAATCAGCTGAGCAACGATCGGTGTTTACTCTAAATGTGTCAGTAAGAATAACAAATTCAACACATCAATACAAATACTCAACATATAAACCCCACATAAAAGATACTTAAAAATGCTCAAATACTACTAAAAAAACATCCAAATAGATATTTTAAAATAGATGTTTTAAATGTTTTAAAGAGATGTTTTAACGACACTCAGGGAACAATATATAATATGATTTAAACTCTTTAGTTTCAGTAAACAGGCTATGTTACAAGCTTCATTTAAACCTGGAGTATGGAAGGCGCCAAGTACTAATTGCCAAAAAAGTTCAAGCTGTTCTAAATATAAGGAAGTAGGGCCACCCCTCCTGTCTAACTGCACTTGGTCAATGGCCCTAAATAAAAACATGTGTCCTCCTGTTAGTTGGCAATGTCTTGCTAAAGCATTTTCATTTTTAGTTTTCTCTATTGCATAAACATGCTCATAGATTCTATCTCTCAATCTACGTTTGGTCTTTCCAACGTAGAATGCTGCGCAAAGTTTACACTTTGCTATATATACCACCATTTTTGAATTACACGTTAGATTATAGTGAAGGGTATATTTTTTGTCATTGATTGAAAAGAATCTTCCTACTATTATAAACTTGCACCATTTACACATACCACAGGTATACATGCCTGCTTTACTACTAACTCTTCGTTGGTTATTTTCCAACATGTTTTTTAAGTTACAACCCCTTCTGAACACTATCTTTGGGGTTACACCTAATTTGTCTACTAGCCACTTATCACGGATAATTAATTTCCAATTTTTATATAAAATATTAGATACTATGGTACTATCCATATTAAATGTAGAAATAAAGCTATTCCTGAAATTGGGTTGAATGTTCAATTGTAAATGTGTTGAGTTCCGTATCTCCGATTCCAATGTCACACTATCAGGTGACGTATTCAAGTCTAGTGGGGAAACATTATAGAGAATAGGTTTAATATTCCCATTATTCCTTTTCCATTGCACTTCATCAATTAAAGAATTGATCAGAGCAATAGGATACCCACGTCTTTGAAACATATTACTTAAGCAAATACATTCGTCCTTAAAATCTGATTCTAGAGACACCATTCTTGCTGCTCTAATGAGTTGTCCTTTAATTATTGATCGTTTCTGTGAAAATGGATGTGCGTTTGAAAAATGAAGGAAAGAATTACAGTAAGTTCTTTTCCTGTAAATTTTTGAATTAAACCTACAGTGAATGACATCCTTGACTAATTTAACATCTAAATAGTCAATACTATCACAACTAAAATTAGATGTAAATTCCAAAAATCCAGTCGTACTATTCAAGTAAACAAAACATTCTGCTTGTAAGGCATCCCCTTTATAAATGATAAAAATATCATCCAAAAAGCACGTAAAGAAGATGATGCTCATCATGTGGCTCGATTGATTGAATACAAATTCTCTCTCCCAGTAAGCCAACACTAGGTTGGCTAAACTGGCACCACATGGTGAGCCCATTGCCACACCTGTCTTCTGAAGATAGAACTCTTGATCATACAGAAAATAATTATTGGTCAAAATTATATCAAGAAGTTCCTCTATTACCCGAATTTCTGACTCGGATGTACCTTTTGATTTTAATATGAGACTCATCCACTCAATTCCCACCTGGTGTGGAATTGAGGTATAAAGGTCCTTCACATCAATGGTTAAAAAGTTGTTGTCAATCTCAAAATTCAAATTGTTAATTTTATCTAAGAAAGACCAAAAATCTTTACATACTCGGTCTTCTGTTTTGAGATATTTTTGTAACATTTTGTCAACAACTTTTGCACTAGGGTACGTTATTGAATTTCTACTATTGATGAGGGGCAGCATAGGTGGATTAAGGGTGTCTTTGTGCACTTTGGGGATGCCGAACATAACTGGAATTTTTGGGAAAGGAACTGTAATAAAGTTGTAAATGTGTATGTCAATTTTAGCTTCAATAAAGAGGTCGTTTAAATACCCCTTTATACGGTTTTGAGCAATGTTAAGCTCGTTAATTGACACCTTTAAATAAACATGACTTTCTAACAATGCCTTCATTCTTCGGTTATAATCAAAAAAATCAAAAATAGCTAAACCACCTCCCTTATCAGGTTTGGTTATTCTAACATTCATAGATCTTAACTGTTCTAGTGCACTCATTTCCTCGTTGGAGACATTATATTTAATAGATTTACTCTGGGACAAATTACTTTTATAGAGCGGAATGTGTCTCAGATCCAATTCACATATACTTTCAAAAATATTGTAGGATGCAATGGTGGATTATACATGCTTGAGATATGGAAATCAACATCATTCATCTCAGCGTTACCAAATAAAATGGAAAGGTTCAGCTTCCTAACAAAACATTTCAAGTCCATCAATGTTTTAGCAATATTAATATGTCTGCTATGGACAAAAGTATTGCCCTTATCTAGTAAATCAACAATTGATGGGTTAATCCTTACAGAGGAATAATTAAAGATGTTAAAATCACCTAAACTGTTAGTCACAATGTCTAAATGACCATCAATCTCGTTAGTTAACGTCTGCGTTTGTTGTTCCATTGTTTGTTCTTGTGATTCTGGAATACACACCGTTTCAGTATGGCCCCCAACAGTTTGCCATCCTGAAAATTTTGGTCATGTGAATTATTTCTCTGTTGGTTTATCACTGTAATGAAAAGCACTTCATTAATACGGATTTGTTTTTGCCGGGTCTGTTTGTCTTCTAGTCCATTTTTACATTTGTGTAGTTCTTTGGCAGTTTTCTTTGTGTGGAGTATGTATGGTGAAGTGCTATGTAATCTGATGTCACAAAATTACCAGCAATACTGCATGACAAAAGACTATGGAGAAGAGATCAGCTACTGTCTGTAGTGAATGACCTTAAAAACAGTACAAAGGATTATCTTAGGTACATACCACCCAACCTGCAGACACAGAAAATAGGTGCAAAAGCCCTTGAAATGTAGATGCATACATCCAAAAATCTGGACATCTAATTAGCCTAAAGTCTGGATATCAAATAGCGCATAACTCTTCCCACTACCAGTAGGAATGTAGGATACTACTCAGAAACACATTTGTAAAACACACAGGGGTGAAAATGAAGTAAATATAAGCACATAATCAAAGAAACAGTGTAACACCTATAGATTTTAATGCACTGTGTTGCAAATTTCTATGACACAAGGTCATTTATTGTTGTTTCTGAAAAAGGAAAATGTAACGTGTTGATCATACAATTTTTCTTTTGTGTCTGTATGTGTCTGTGTGTGTACTAGAGACCTTTAAAAATCACTTATAATGAGGTGGTTTCAGAAAATTGTGCAGAGGCACAAATCAAGCCTGAAGATAGGGACATACCTCCAAAAACTGGCACATCAAATTCAGGGATAAATCTGCCCTTCAAAATAAGGACAGTTGAAAGATCTGCTCACATGCCTTTTACCTGACTTAGAACTAACTGTTTTCTGATACACTTTGATCCTCTGCCATAGTCTTACCCCACCAATGTCATTGCTCATGAATTGCGGACAATATCAAAAATAATGACAAGGGGGTTAAATGACCAAAATTAAGAACACATTTTAAATATTGCAATAATTTACTAAAAATAACAGAACAGCAGGATTTGCACCAACATGCATTTTCTAAACAAGTCAAAGTATGAAACCCAAACATCTTGCATTATTGACTGACTGCACTCCTCAAATTTTTTTACCGGAAAAGTTTTCTCAAGAGACAGAGCCAATATAGGAGGCAGCATCAGTCATGTTCTGCTAAATTCTGGACAGTTCACAGGTATGTCACACAACAAAGAATTAAGAACTTTCATTATAATAACATGGCAGCAGAGTAAAAGAAATTACCATAATATGGTAAGAAGGAGACCTAGTTCTGTGAGCATACCCACTGGTGGAAGTTCAGCCAATCGCTGTGTTGGGGGTGGAGCATGAGCTGCAACGGCAGATTAGCCTGCAGTGCAGGTAATGGAAGAATGACTCATATTCTATGGACCAAAAGTTTTATTCTTTTTTTGTAGTGATTTTCATTATTTTCACATTAAGGAACAATTATATAGTATTCCATGTCAAAATCAACTCATGACAGATGTCAACTGAAATACATTTAAACTGTTGCACAAGAAGTACAAAAAACTGTTACTCCCTACAGATCAAGTAGCATTAGTATGTTATTCCACACATTAAACTTTTTGATGCAGGTCACAATAAAATTAATCTCAGCCTTCAACATGGATGGTGACACACACACACACACACACACACATATTGTATGTGGGTATATATATATATATATATATATATATATATATATATATATATATATATATATGGGTCTACATTTCTTGATCAAAATTTCAAAATCTCGAACAAGAAACATAGAAACCCACTTAAGTGAAAGTGCACTATATTGTAAATTTGTGTTTGGATACTCCTTCTGGGCCCATCTCATTTGCTCACTCAACTGAGTACAGTGAGATCATATTCTGATTTCAGGCACTCCTACTGTGTACAAAGAGAGCATCTGGGAAACAGAAAAAAAAATTAAGCTTGTTTCCTGCCTTTCCTGTTAAGTGGTATAGACTATTTGTAGGCTTCTGAGCCCCCAAGCCCTTCTGTGTTGGAGGGAAACCTTCTAGCTTAGTTTTTTTTCTTATAACTAGCCAGTTTTCTAGTTTCAGCACTCAAATCTGTTTCTTTGATCTCAGCACTTGTTCAGAAATAAATAAATAAATTTCATCTGCTTTTACTGAACTTGTGTTTCTACCTACTTTATTTTACTTTTGCATCATCTTAAAAGTACTCAATTGTATTTATTACTGCTTGATGTAACTCATTCTAAGCCTTTTGGTTTAAACACTTGGGCTTCGGACCAGTTGTTTTGCAGTGAGAGGGTTTGTGGTCTGCACTGTAGTGGCAGAATAGGTAGCTTACATCCTTCTAGGTTGGGAACTGCTGATTGAGGGCTCAGTGTCTGTTATTCTAAAAGTGTATTAATTCTGGTTTAAGCACTTGGGCTTTCAGGCCAGTTATTTTACATTAAGAGGGTTCGTGGTCTGCACTCTTGTGGGAGGAGAGGCTGGACTCTGCCCTTCTCAGCTGGGAATTTCTGGTTAAAGGCTTATAGTGCATGCATATCTGAACTGCTTCTTACTGAAGTTGGTGAGCCTTGTTTGCTGTGGCATAAACTGGATTCGGGCCTGCTGGATCTAGCTTTGTTTGTGTAACTTGAGCACTAATCCAGGCATTCTCTAAAGTATTCAATTGTATTTATTACTGCTTGGTAGTAACTTGATTAAAGTGTAGCTATCATTGTAAGTCTTTTGGATTAAGCACTTGGGCTTCAGACCAGTTGTTTTACATTAGGAAGGTTTGTGGCATGCACTGTGGTGGCAGGACAGGTAGCTTTCATCCTTCTAAGTTGGGAACTGCTGATTGAGAGCCCAGTGTCTGTTATTCTTAAAGTGTATTAGTTCTGGTTTAAGCACTTGGGCTTCAGGCCAGTTATTTTACATTAAGAAGGTTCGTGGTCTGCACTCTTGTGGGAGAATAGGCTGGACTCTGCCCTTCTGAGCTGGGAATTTCTGGTTAAAGGTTTATAGTGCCTGAATATTTGAACTGTATCTTACTGAAATTGGTACACCTTGTTTGCTGTAGCATAGACTAGATCCAGGCCTGCTGAATCTAGATTTGTTTATATGCTTGTTGTTTGTTTGCTTGTTATTTCCCTGGAACGCTAATTCCACCTAATATGCGGCTTCTCAGCGCTTCTGTGGATCACTAGTGATATCTGCATTGCTTACTGTACTTATTTCCTTGTTTCACTTGAAAGAAAGTTACTGTTTGTCGTTTTTGCATTTAAGTTACCTGTAACACATTGCACTTAAGTTACCTGGCACTTGCTCGCTAAAGCAATTATATAAGTCAGCACTAAAAATTAAAAGCACTACACCCTCACTCCCCACTGGCCCTTGTTTTCAATTATTAAGGAATTCCCAATATTATTCTAGCATGTCCAAAGGTCAGTTGTCAATCTCCTCTCTGGTCCAGCTGGTGAATCTGGGAATCTTGAGGCAATGTTACAACTGCCTCATGTACACAGACAACCCTCTCCTCCTCCCAACAAATTCCAACACATGTGAGAGATGCAACCATATAGCCAAACTGGAGGCTAAGCTCTCTCAACTCAGTACTGGCATAACCAGTCAGGAGGAGAAGGATACCACACTCACTATAATTCCAGTCTCACATAGACCTACCACGACAGCAAACCAAACACATAATCACACAAAAACATACTCGGAGGCTCTAAATAAAGATCTGCCTAAGCAGCAGAAACCTCCAAAGCAGACACCCAAGCAACCGCTACCCCAAAACAAAACACGTGCAACACATATCTCACAAAGCCAGTGTGCCGAACAGTCATAGCCCTTAAGACTAAATAGCACACCTGATACACTTGTAATAGGTGACTCTATCGTCAGGCACACTGACGTCCCGCTCACCAGGCTGAACAAGGAGAGGGTCACGGTGAGCAGCCTGTCGGGTGCTAGGATCCGCCACATAACACAAGCACTCAGGTCACTCCAAGGCAAGTACAAATATGACTCAGTCATTGTCCATGCTGGTGTGAATGACCTGAGATGTACCTCCCTGGACTACATGAAAAGAGACATAAAGAAGCTCTCTGAGCATGTAGCCCAGGCCGGTATGACCCTGACCTTGAGTAGCATCTTACCCTCACCAAGAATGATGCCACAATATGAAGACAAGATGATCAATTTCAACAATTGGCTTAAGTACTGGTGTCATTCAAAGGGGATCCAATGCCTGTCAGCTTGGGATGATATGCTCGACAAGCCACGATGCTTCGCTAGGGACGGCTTGCACCTGTCACCCCTGGGCTTTCGGATATTGGCAAATGCTCTTGCTACCCCCATAGTGGCTTTTTTAGGCAAGGCTCAAAAGACAAACCCACCTCCATAGGTATCACAAGGGACAAGAAACTAAGAGTAATGCTACTCAATGCCAGAAGTCTAAACCTCAAGATGCACGCACTCGAAACTCTCCTTAGCATGGAGAACATCGATATCTGTGCAGTAACAGAAACCTGGTTCAGGGCTCCCGAGAGCACCCCAGCACTACTAGGTTATACCTCATACCATGCTTTTTGGCCCCAAAACTTGGACCGAACCACAAAAGGAGGGGGAGTATCGATATTCATCAAAGATACCCACACCTCCAGGTTGGTGGCAAAGCACGAAGCATCAGAGACTATCCATGTGCAACTAACAGTGGGTAAAACTGCCTTCCAGTTTATAGCCTGCTACAGACCACCCTCCCAAACCCAGGAACCCCACTCGGCCTTTCTGAGAACACTGGAAAATATGAAGGTCTCTCCAAACACCGTTATATTGGGTGACTTAAACCACCCAAACATAGACTGGGAGCATTACTCTAGCTCCAACACCCTAGCCCAAAGGTTCCTAGAATTTATAAACTCAAATGCTATGGAACAACTTGTTACCACTCCCACAAGAGGGGAAAACATACTGGACCTGATCATCACCAACATGGGGACTCTATGCTCCAGACCAGAAGTGTATCCCTCACTGGTAAGATCAGACCATAAACTAATCTCACTGGATATTCACATCCCGACCCCACCCCCTGACCAGAAAACCACAGTGAAAAACTTCTCTAAAGCAAATTTCACACTCCTCAAAACCGAGGTGGAATCCTTCAAAGCCCCCGGGCCTGTGGAAATTACGGCCCAGACCGCAGAATCCTTTATAAACGCATTCTATGAAAATCTTCAGGAATGCATGGATCATGCGATCCCAAATAAAACCAAGACCCAATCCTCCAAAGGCAGACGTCCTGTCTGGTGGACCCCAGCCATAAACAAACTACACAATAGAAGGAGGAAGCTACTAAATGATAGAGCAAAATCCCAAAAAGGGAAGGCATCACTGATCAGTATTAGCAAAAAACTACGGGCACTCATAAAATTGTCTAAGGCCAGCTTCGAGAGAAAAATTGCACAGAACACTAAGGATAATCACAAGGCTTTCTTTAGTTATGTTAGGAACCTGGGTGGTAATTCCCAGATATGCTCAGAATTAGTCCAAAATGACAAAAAATACACTGAACCCACAGACATTGCCAACATCCTAGCTGACAGGTTCAGCGCAAACTTCTCCCCCCCTCCCCACCAAAAGCGCAAATATCTATCCCAGCAGAGTGCTGCCCCCATGACATCTCAGATGCTCAGGTAAGAGCCGCCCTCTCCAAAGCAAAAAACACAGCATCAATGGGACCAGACGGTGTCCCGGGCTGCGTCCTGCATGAACTCCAAGAAGAGCTAAACCCAAACATAAAACTACTGTTCAGTCTCAGCCTTACTACAGGATATGTGCCCAAAGAGTGGTGTACAGCAACAGTGGTCCCTCTCCATAAAGGTGGTGCCTCAACGGATCCTGGAAACTATCGCCCCATAAGCCTGACTAGCTTGGTCTGCAAAGCTTTGGAAAGGATCATCATGGACCTCATAAATAAAGATATTGGGGACCTACAGACACTGGATCTTACCCAGTTCGGCTTTGTTAAGGGCAGATCCTGCCTCTTAAACCTAGTTGATTTCTTTGAAACAGTCACCAAGGCCATTGACGAGGGGAAGGTGGTCCACACAGCCTACCTGGACCTCACAAAAGCCTTCGATACAATACCCCACTCGGGCATTATAGATAAGCTCACCAGCTTAAATATAAACCCCTATGTCACTAGATGGATTGCAAACTGGCTCAAGGACAGAACCCACATGGTTAGAATTGCTGGAGCCATGTCAGACTCCAAACCAGTTACAAGTGGTGTCCCACGAGGCTCAGTGCTGGGACCTCTCTTGTTCGGTATATATTTCTCGGAGGTACAGGCCAACATGGAAGGACTGTGGCTGAGCAAGTTCGCAGATGACTGCAAACGGGGCGCCATAATCGACTCTCCAGCTGACACAAACATCCTCCAAAAGGGCCTCATAGAAACAGACAAATGGTGCTAGAGCCATGGCCTTAAGCTAAATGCCCAAAAGTGTATAGTCATCCCCTTTGGCAAAAACAAAGTGCCCACAAATTACCACATAGGTGGTAATCCATTTAGTACAGAAGAAGTAATTACGGACCTGGGGACCCAAGTTGATAGCAATCTCTCATTTGACAACCACGTGGCCAAAGTGGTTAGAAAAACATTTTATATAGCCCACCTAATCATGAAGGGATTCACATCTAGATCAGGGGAGGTCATTGTGTCTCTTTACTCATCCCTCATCAGGCCCATAATTGAGTACAATGCCCCTTTTGGGATGTACCTTACCAGACACCTGCAGCAACTGGAAAGACCCCAAAAGTACCTCACCAAGAGGATCAAAGGGCTCAAACAGATGCCATATACTGCCCGGTTAAAGAAACTCCAGCTCTACTCAGTGGCATACCACCTGTTCAGAGGCGATCTGTGCCTGACATATAAAGCCATGTCCAACCCGGAATTAATGGACATGCTGCACCTCAGAAAATCCAAATCCCATCGAGCTACACGCTCGAGAGACTTGAACCTCAGCACTGAAATAAATAGGACATGCTGGAGGGACAGATTCATAACCCAGAGGCTCCCTTCACTCTAGAATAAAATCCCAGTCCAGGTTAGGCAGAGTCCCTCATTGACTGTCTTCAAGAGGAATCTTGATGAGTGGATGGGAGATCGTAGGTTTACCCCGGGTATCACTTCTGTGTCACTGTTAGACAGAGGCACAGTATACTAACCTCGAAAAAGGGCATAGCAAAATAAATTTAAAATGGGTGGCGAAAGCCAAACACATTCTGGCTAGGCTTATAAATGCCCTAGGGCAGATAGCCTAGTATGAACCTATGAACCTATGAACCTATTGAAAGTGCACTTTCGCAAAAGCCGATTCAGCAAATTGGAAAAAAAAATAAAAATAACTTTAAGCACTATTTTGAGGGGGGCAAGCCCCCCTGCACCCGCATGTGGGGGGCTGTGGCCCACACACACCCCTACTTAAATATACTAACTCTGAGATCGCACTACAGTGGAGAAAAGGATATATAGTTCCTTATCCTCACTGTAATGTGCTTCACTGAATCAGCTTGTGTGAAAGTGCACTTTTGATGTAGTCCACTTTTGCTTAAGTGGGTTTCTACGTCTCTTGTTCGAGATTTTTAAATTTTAGTCAAGAAACATAGACCTATATATATATATATATATATATATATATATATATATATATATATATATATATTTTACTAGTACTTTTTACTAGTACTTTTGTACTTACTATAACAAAATCTTCGATTGTAATTTTGTTGTAATTTTTGTTTTGTTTTTGGAGCTTTTTTCCCCAGGACTCCATTGAAAACGGGTTCTTCTAGGCCCAATGGCTATCCTGGTAAACCAACTGCAAATAAATTAAAAAAAAATATATTTTATATATATATATATATATATATATATATATATATATATGTATATTTAGACATATATATATATATATTATATATATATATATATATATATGTATATTTAGACATATATATATATATATATATATATATATATATATATATATATATATATATATATATATATATGTATATTTAGACATATACATGTGTTTTTATATATATATATATATATATATATATATATATATATATATATATATATATATATATATACATATATGTATCTATCTATATATATATATATATATATATATATATATATATATATATATATATATATATACTTCCCCTTTATAATTCTGAAATACTGAAATCTCAAATTTCAGTATCTTGAGACCATAAAGGCGAAATTTTAAAATAGCGAAAGTGCATAATCGCAAATTTGAATATCTTCAATACGTGGTTATGGCTTTACGTTACGTTACGTGTGGTGTTTTGTGTGGTTGGTGTACGGTGTTGTGTGTGGATTTAGGAGGAATTTAATGTAAGTGATTTTTTGTAAGGGTTTTGGGTGGGAGTTTGAGTGTATGTGAGTGTGTTTGTAAGTTGTACATGTGGGTTAGGGTAGCTTTGTGAAAGTATGTGTGTGTAAGTGTTGGATGTGTAAGCGTTTGTGTGTGTGTGTGTGTGTGTGTGTGTGTGTGTGTGTGTGTGTGTGTGTGTGTGTGTGTGTGTGTGTGAGACTGTAGAATGTCTGGGTGTGAGTTTACTTTCTTTTTCTGTTTGTGCGATCTTGGAGTTAGTATATATAAGTAGGAGGGGTGTGGGTCCCCTACATGGGGGGGGGGGTGCAAGGTGGCTTTCCCCCCTGCTTATTTGTAGTGTAGGTTTTTGTATGTGTGGTGTTATGTTTTTGTGTGTTTTTTTGTTTTGCACTGTGGGTATTGTGGTGTATGTGTGGTATGGTGTATGCTGTGTGTTCAGGATTTCAAATTTCGCGGTTTTGGGCTGTCAGTGTTTTGTGGATTCGCCTTTATGATTTTGAGATACTGAAATTCGAGATAAGGGGAACTATATATATACATATATATATATATATATATATATATATATATATATATATATATATATATATATATATATATAGTTCCCCTTTATAATCTCAAAATACTGAAATCTCAAATTTCAGTATCTTGAGACCATAAAGGCAAATTTTTAAAATAGCAAAAGTGCATAACCACAGATTTGAATATCTCTAATTCATAGTTATGGCTTTATGCTACGTTATGTGCTGTGTTTTGTGTGGATAGTGTATGGTGTCATGTATGGATTTAGGTGGAAATTAAGGTAAGTGAGTGTTTTGTAAGGGTTTTGGGTGTGAGTTTGAGTATATGCGAGTGTGTTTGTAATTTGTACGTGTGGGTTAGGGTAGGCAGGTGAAAGTATGAGTGTGTAAGTGTTGGATGTGCTGGTGTTTGTGTGTGTGTGTGTGTGTGTGTGTGTGTGTGTGTGTGTGTGTGTGTGTGTGTGTTGTCTGTGTGTGTGTGTGTGCGTGAGGGACTGTAGAATGTCTGGGTGTGAGTTTACTTTCTTTTTCTGTTTGTGAGATCTCAGATTTAGTATAGATAAGTAGGGGGTGTTGGGGCTGCAAGGGGGCTTGCCCCCTGCTCATTTGTATTGTACGTTTGTGGATGTGTGGTGTTATGTTTTTGCAGTGGTGGCTGGTGACTTCAAATCACAGGGGGGCTGCAGGAGACAGCTGAATGGGTGGGGTCAAGGGGAAGGGGTGTGGTCAACTAGAAAGGGGAGGAGCTATGCACAAAACCACAAAAACTAACTTTAATTAAATACGCTGCCCTGGGTGGCAAACCATCATTATGAAAGTCCAATCAAGACAAAAATAAGTGTAGAAGAATAAAAATATTTCAATGCATTGGCTGCATGACAGCTTACTTAATATCTAGATGGAAACAAAAGGTTGTGAGGCATGAAAAAATAAATTACTTTTTAAATACATTACTGGAATGCCAGTCAAAATCAAGTATAAGAAAAACCAGAAGCACTCAACTCAAACTACTTCTCCTTGCACTGTAGTTCTAATTATAATATATTCAGCTTTATTAAAGTACCAAGTAACATGCTGAAAGTAGAAATCTCTGTGATGCCCCCACTTGTAAAAATGTTTCTTATCCAAAAAAGACCTGCTGCCTGACAACTATGGGGAAAACATGATCAAAGTAAAAAATGAAAAGCAAACAAGAAACAAGCTCAAGATACATTGCTTAAAGGATTACTGTACAGGTTATGGACCACACATGATTGGCATTCTGTTTAGTTTACGGGTAAAGTCTGTAGAGATGACTGGAAGTCTCCAACAAGTGTAATGAGCTTTTTAAAATAATGGAATCCTGTCCTTTAATACCCAAGGCTTATACATTATCTAGTCAAGTATTCTCTGCATGGCAACAACAGAAAGGCTTTCAATGTTGGCAATTCTTTAACAGTATGCTTATTAAAGCTTACTTGCATCTTACAATCTCAGACAAGCTTACCTTATGGTCATTAAAGCATTGCTACTTAAACACAGAGCAACAGGCACTTTGAGTAATAAGCATAAATCTGAGTAATAAGCATAAATCAACAGTACAAAAATATGACCGAAACCAGACCATTCTGCAAAATCAAGGACAGATGAAAAGCCACTGTAGTACTTATGCAGTGTGTCCTCCCCATCCAAGGTCGACACAACTACTCCTTGCCTTGCTTGGACACATCCAGAGTCACTACATGGGGGAGTGGGGTGCAACAAGTACGTCACAATTTGCAATGTCTCTGGCTGACTGTGATGGCCCTGACACATTTGTCATACCTCTCAACCTCAAGAGCAAGAAATCTGGACAAAGCCATACACAGAAGTGGGACAAAGGCCCAAAAATAAGGCCAATTTTTAAATACTGCTCTAATAAACTTAGAAAGATAATAGAACAGGTCTTGCATTAGTATGAATTTTCTGAAGGGTATAAAATCTGAAACTCAAATGTCTGTCATTTTCTAACTTCAATCTTTAGTGATTTGTCACTAATTTGCCAAAACACACAATTTTATGAAAATGGACCAAAAATGTGATGCAAAAATATAAAATAGACAATACAGCTGGGAACCTGCCAAGGAAGGGACACTTTAATATTAGTACTGCTACCTTGAGCAGCTGACAAAATAAAAGAATCTACATGCATTTCAACTAAGTAATCTATAACTTTGATTATTACACAGTTATTTCTTAATTGTAAACCCTCCATGTTTTCTTCCAAAATTGTTATTTTATGGAGGGATTATTAGGGGGAAGAGCAACATTTTGAGCCAAAAATCGGGGACAGTTGAGAGGTTGGCTATGCCTAATTCTATAAAGCAATTTATTTGCATGTACCTCTCAACCTGTTAATGCAGTAAATCTGAACAAGGCCAAATATATTGGGGGCACATATAAACAGTACTAAAAATTGCTCTTGTATAAATTGAGACAGTTGATAGAACAGCTCTTACTTTAACATACGTTTTTCTGAAGGTTATGAAGTCTGAAACTCAGTGTATCATTATTTAGTGACTTAATTCCCAAATGATTTGCCAGAAAACTAGTAGTTTTATGAAGAACAAACCAAAAATAAGAAGCAAAAATCTATTCATTCTTTGAAAATCTGGACAGTTGGGAGGTATAGTTCAGCTGGGCCTGTCTGAGTTTGCTGCCCTTCCCCCCTGGCCCTGACAAAATCATGGTTGAATGGAGCCTCTGCAGCCTTTCCAATGAACCATTACTTGGCTATTTCACTCCATTTACCATAAACACTAATGTGCATACTGCTTTACTTCTATGATGAGTTGGACTTCATTTGAAAGTTTTATTTTGTATTTTACAGCACAAACACTAAGTCATCTGCTAAACAAAGCAATGCAGTCTCACAATGAAAACTTAGCATTAAAACTTCTCTGCCCTTGAAACTCACATTCATTGAAACAGCATTGAAACCCACATTCAAAGAAAATACATTTTGCCAGTGGCAGACAAAGATTAATTTTGGGCTGTTTCAAATCATAGGCCCCTCGCATATGAAACATACATGTGCTCTTTGATACACCTTCCTCATTGTACTAAAATTATATTCCTTGTACAATACAGTACAGTTGTTAGAGGGTGTTTTAAATTTGTTTTGAACATTTTTCCAGTAAGCAATGAAACAAAACGTATGCACCCATAATGGCAAAACTGCCCAGTTGAGAACATTTATCATAAAAAAGTCTACTCAGACTTCCACAGTCCACCATTAGTAAATATACACAATTCTACAGTCCACCATTATTAGTAAATATGCACAATTCTACAGTCCACCATTATCAGTAAATATGCACAATTCTACAGTCCACCTTTATCAGTAAATATGCACAATTCTACAGTCCATTATCAGTAAATATGCACAATCTCTGAAGTAAAAGTCATCTAAATAATTCCACATTAAAGAAATCTGTAACTAATGAAGAGGTTGCTGCTAGCAATCACCTTTATATTTCATGGTTTCATCGAAAATAAAGTGTCTGTTGCCCTCAGGAATAAATTGCCTATATTACATTAAAATATGATAAGCTAGTAACAATATTGCAAGAGGAAATGGATGGCAAACTGATAACAGACTCATAGTTAGTATCTTCACCAAGGAGAACATTCTCAGTACGGCAGCATCCACCCCTTGTGGGAGTAGAACCCACAGCCTTCTGCATCAAAAGCAAGTACACAACCTGTTGTGCTATAGTATTAACAAGGCAAAGCACTAAACTTCTGTTCCCCTGCAGCTCTCAGCTCCTTGTAAAATCTACTCAATACTCAACTGCATCTCAACTTCACAGCACAAGAAAACTGGAAAAAGCCAAAATGTATTTGGGGTCAAAGCCCAAAACCAGGGACACATTAAACATTGCTTATATAATCTTGAAAGGTTGCTAGAATAAAATGTTGTGTTACCACCATACATTTTACTGCCAAAGTCCCTGAGCAAAACAGTCAGAGTAACATACCACTATGCCACATCAGCTGCTTTGTAAAAGAGAGGAAGACTGAAACTTAAATGGCTATCATTTAGTGAATTCAGTTCTCACCATAGCTGTCAACCTCTTAGTACAAAACACCTGGACAAACCCAGTAATGAGGGAATACAGCCCTCAAACATATTCAGTGAATTCAGTTCTTGCCATAGCGGTCAACCTTAGCACAAAAACATGGACGAAGCCAATAATGGGGGAATACAGTCCCAAAAACAGGGACAAATTTAAAATATTCATCTTATAAACAATAGAAAATTGCTAGAAAAAAAAGGTTGTGTTACTATGTATTCTGAAGAACATGAAGTCTGAAATTCAAATGCCTGTCAATTTTACTGCTGACAGAACAAAAACAATTTTCAGCAGAGACCCAGGGATTAATACTGCAGACACGTGTTTGTAAAATGACAGGGCACCAGAGCAAATCCACACAAACACAGGGAGGAGATGCAGATTCCACACAGAAGGCACCCCAGCCAAAAATCAAACCAGAAAACCTATAGCTGTGAGGCAACAATACTACCACTGCACCATCAAATATGCAAGGAATTAAACATTCAGAAACCTGAAGTCTGAAATTCAAATGCCTGTCAATTTTATGTAACATTTTTAATCAGGACAGTTTGGCTTGGAACAAAAACAAACAATTCTCAGCAGAGGCCCAGGAAGAAATAATGCAGACATGTCTTTGTAACATGGGAGGACACAAAAGCAAACCCACACAAACACAGGGAGAAGATACAGACCCCCCCCACAAAGAAGGCACCCCAGCCAAGAACCAAACCCAAGAACCTATAGCTATGAGGCATCAATGCTACCACTGCACCATCAAATTTCAAGCATTTCAATACTTAAAAACACAGATATTATGTGGAATATATCAGATCAAATATGAGGCAAAAATCTGCAATTTTTTTTACAAATGGTGGTGGGTAGGGAATTCAGGTTGTATAACACCTGTATACAAGGTACAGGGTTCAAGCCTGAGGTATTCCCTACCACACCACCATGAGTCTAATCACCAGTACGTCCAACCTGAGGCATTTTCACACACACACACACACACACACACACTCTCCCCTGTAGTAAATGTTAAAAGCCACACACTTACCTGGTCCTGTAGTAAATCCCTGTCCATAAAACCATCCAGTAAGCAGTATGTACATCCCGACGAGACTGCAGCCACCATACATCCAGTAAGGAAATCCCGCGCAAATCCGACCCTGCCCCGTCGCAAACTCTACTCCAATCCAAATCCCTTACCTTGCCTGTCGCGAGATCTTTCCCTGCAGCAAACTCCAATCCGATCCCCTGACTGCCGACATGGCAGTCCGACCCCGATGCGTTTCCCCAGTGAGTTCCCAGGCAGTCTATGCAGTTTAAAACTGCATAGACTTGTGGGAGTGCTCCTGTCCATGATTCTCAATCAGGACTGCCGTGCGCATGCTCCATACACTAGACTGTCTCGGCAGCAGTGCGCATGCGCGAAGTCCGCGAATTTTAAAATTTTATTTTTGGTTTATTTTTTATTTTATGTGCACTATCAAGTTGAGGGGGCTGCAGACCGGCAGTCCGATAGCACGGGCCGCCCCTGTGTTTTTGTGTGTTTTTTTTTTTTTGTACTGTGGTGACTTTAATGGGTGACTTTAATTACCCCACTGTTAACTGGGAATCATATATGACACCAAATGTGCAGTCACAGAGATTTCAGGATTTTGTAAATACAAACTCCTTGGACCAAATTGTCAGTACACCAAACAGGGGTGCAGACATGCTAGAACTGGTCCTCACTAATATGGAGTGTGGCACACCCCTAGTGTAATGCTTTCTCTTTTAAGGTCAGACCACAAAATGGTCACCTTTGAAGTAAACATAAGATCTGGAATTCCACCTAACCCTGGACTATTCAGGAACTACTCTAAGGCTAACGTCTCTCTATTAAGTGATTACCTGGCAAAATTTCAAGCCCCCCAAAACCCTGAGAAGACTGCTGCCTATGTGGAACTGTTGAAAGAAACACTGTACAAATGTGTTAATAGCTGCTAGAGGCAGCTGTACCCTCCAAGTACAAAACTAATTCAATAAACAAGCCACCCTGCTGGAATCACAGCATCAGTAGGAAGGAAGACAATTATGACAAAAATTAAGAAGTGTAGCACTTAGCAGGATAAAAGCACTCTCATCAACTAAGCTAACAATTCAGTGGACAGATAAAGTCTACCAAAGCCAAATGTGATATTAATTTGGCCTCCCAGGCCAAGGACAACCACAAGGCAATACACAAATATGTGCAGAGCTCATTATTAATGGAGCCTTCTGTACTGAGCCAGAAGGTATAGCAAATCTATTGGCCAACAAATTCATTTCCAAATACGCCTCTCTGCCCCTCAAGCTTCCCTCAGGAAATACCATTAAATATAACTCCAATACTATCCGTATGGAACTGGTTCTTAATGCTGTCTGTAAGGCCAAAAACACTGCATCAATGGGCCCAGACAGTATGCCAGGATGCCTTCTAAATAGCATGAAACATGATGCATCAGGCCTTCTGGAATTGCTACTTAACTTTAACCTCCAAATAGGCTCCATGCCTCATGAATGGAGAACAGCAACAGCCATCCCTCTGCACAAAGTTGGGCCATCTTCAGACCCTGGAAACTACAGACTAAGTCTCACTAGCCTTATATGCAAAGCCTTAAAAAGAAATATCATGGAAATCATCAAAAATGATATAGGAAACTTCCAGACTCTGGACCCAACCAATTTGGTTTCTTCAATGGTGGGTCATGTCTACTCAACCTAGTGGACTCCTTCGAGAAGGTCACCAAAGCAATGGATGAGGGCAAAATGGTTTATACTGCCTACCTTGTCCTGGTCTAGGCATTTGACACAATACCCCATTTGGGCATTGTTGATAAACTCAAGAGTTTACGTATAAACATTTCTCTCACTCAGTGGATAGCCAACTGGCTCACAGACAGGACCTAGGAAGTTAGAATTGGGAGTCCATTTCTACAAAGAGGCCAGTCACAAGTGGAGCCCCTCAGGAATTGGTCATGGCCACTGCTTTTTAGCATTTACTTCTATGAAATCAAGGTCAATATCAGTGACCTGGCTGACTAATTTTGCAGATTATTGAAAATTAGGAGCAGTCATAGAATCCCCACTAACAATAATATTCTCCAGAAAGGGCTGACACAGACAATTAACTGGTGTCAGAGCCATGGACTCAAACTAATGCCAAGAAATGCACAATAGTATCCTTTGGGAAGTCATCCACCCATGATAACTATCATATTGATAACACACCTCAAGAGTTGACCCAGTAGTTAGGGACTTGGGCACACACACGGTCAGTAATCTAGCCTTTGATCATCATGTGTCTACAGTAGTGAAGAAATATTTCTATGCTGTGCTACTTATAAACAAAGGCATGGCATCTAGGTCCAAGAAAGTCATTGTTCACTGTATTTGGCATTCATCAGACCTATCATTGAGTAAAATGCCTCCTTTGGTATGTGCCTAACCAGGCACATCCAACAACTGGGAAGTCCACAGAGGTTCCTCACTAAAGGAATACAGGGCATAAACAACATGCCCTAGGCAGACTGCCTCAAGGCCCTATCCCTGTATTCTATCTCCTACAGGATGTTGAGGGCACATCTATGCCTGGCATACAAGGCATTGTCAGATCCTGCCCTGACTGACCTCCTGCACATCTGCAAAACAAACAACACCAGAATTACCCATTCTAAAGGCTTAAACCTTACCTGTGATATAAATAATATCTGCTAAAGAGACAAGTATGTATCCCTAAGACTACTCTTCTCTGGAATAGGCTCCCCATCCATGTGATGCAGTTTTCCTCTCTAACCCAGTTCAAGTGTAACTTAGACAATTGGATGGAGAACAGGAAATTCATCCCTGATTTGGCAACCTATAAATAGTTCATCTCACAAGCCACTGCATGTAAATGTTTCATCTCCCAAGTACTTGCTTACACTTATAAAGGGTACAAGAACTTGTCAGAGATTTGCGATGCATGGCTAGGCTTAAAAAGGTCCTCGTGGTCATTAGCCTAGTAAACACCTATGAGCCTATTTCCTTGGTCTCAGTGATGGAAATCAAACTAGTTTATGAGCCATAAATATGCATCCCTCCCCTCCAACCTCCAGAATGTGCAAGTCCATCAGTCCCACCACTGCCTCACATGTCCACACTACTAATCAAACACTGGTCTCTTAGGCCATTGTCAGGACTTTATCCATCTACACCATGGTGCTGGTATGGCTGATGAGCTACTTTAAGGCTAGTATTGCTGTTGTTACCCAGATTATACCATAAAACACTAAGAATAGCAAGATATCCAAATAGCTGTAAACCTTCAGTCAACCGCTACCATTTCTCTCACATTCAAGGGCAGACAGTGATATGTTTTAAAATGGATGACGGCAGATATCTGAAGTAAAATGGTTGTATTGCTCCCCTTGCTTGGAGAGATAGCACAAAGCATTCAAGCAAAATGCACTTACTCAGTGTGAACACATCCGTTCTAGCACCCAGACTATCAAATATACATCATGTCAATCAGACAATTTATTAGTTAAATAATCAAATAGTGAGTTAAATAAACATGCAGCCCCAAAAATATCAAATGTTACATATCTCAGCAGATAGATAATTAGAAGCTTTGCCAGTGGTTGAAGGTTGGCATAATGGCCAAGTTGTTTGTCTTACAGGCACAAGATATGTGGTTTGATTCTCACATTGGGAAGCATGGGTAGGCCCCCTGGGAGCATTAGTCTAGTAATTTCCTATAAATCATGGTTAAAGAATGTGGTAAAATAGTTAGACCTTTCTTTTCCATTGATAGACATATTAAACAGTCCTCCAGGAGCTTCTCAGGTCAGATACATTATGTAATATAGTAGAATATCAGGTCAGGTTAAATATATTATAAAAATAATTGGTCTCTTTTACAAATTATTCCAGAATTAAATAATATTGTAGGCAATGTGCCAACATTTTATACAAAAGAAATAAGAATTTGAAAAAGCAGCTAATTTATAAAGATTTATGTAACAGGCCAGCTATTAATATTAGGACTGCTTTGCGTGGTTACTTGTAATAATTGTCAATTTTGCCAATATATTAATAGTCTCTCTCTCTCCTGTTTGCGCACCATGTGGTACATTGGGCAATGAGCACCTTTCAGAACTTTTTGTTTCTGTGGCAGTTACAGGTTTTACAGGCTCAAGTTCTTAGCCCAAGGCCCAATGTTCTTCAGAGAATGCACCACACACACACACACTCACACGCAGGGCCAATTTAGTGTGTCCAATCCATTTACTGCATGTTGTCACAAAAGGAAATATTGCCAGCCCAGCTCGCTGGAATTTTGTAATTAATTATACGCCATTTGTGAATATCACATATTTCATATAGTTGTGTTACCAATGTATTAGAACTGTATGTTATGATGTTATGTGCATATCAAACTGCTGGTAAAGAAGTGTGTGAACATACTTAGCTTAAAGATGTATCCACAGTGTTCCCTACTGGAAGAGAACAGAAATGTATATACACTATTGTAACTGTATAAATGTATACATTCTTAACAGGGGAAACTGGAACATAAAATGTTAACTTGCAAAACTTCAGGAAAATTGTTAAAAGTAAATTATTTCATAACCATGTAATAAAAAAAGAAGTTTTGTACTCACCATAACATTCCATCTGAGTAGTTGTACTTCATTTGTCTTCAACCTGCGGGAATATGGATCCATATCGGATCCAAGCCAGCAATGATTACTAGCACCAGCGCTGAGTTCCAGACTCCTCCCCTTACCCATAATACACTTCCCTTGCCTTCCATCCCCAGATCGAGTTTGCTGAACTTACACTTATAACCCGACCTGATAACATACTTGTGATCTATACTTACAGCCCATAGGATGAACATGTGCCATAGGTCTGGGAGAAGGAGGGAGGGATGGTTGAAGACAAGTGAAGTACAACTACTCAGATGGAATGTTATGGTGAGTACATAACTTTTTTTTCTGAAGTAGTTTACTTGATTTGATCTTCAACCTGTGGGACAGAGTCCCCAGCTACTAAACTCCTGGGTGGCCATCATGGAAAGATATGCCTGAGCACTGTGGAGCCAAAGGATGCTCTTCTTCTTGATGTTAAATCCAATTTATAATGGGAGATAAACGTATGAGATGAGGAACAAGTAGCTGCCGAGCAAATGTCATCCAAAGACACCCTAGACCAGAAAGCTGAAGATGTAGCCATGGACCTAGTGGAATGAGCTTTAACCTGACCTGGAGGAGACATGCCTTTGTCCTTGTAGACCTGCAGGATGAATGAAGAAATCCATCTAGCTATCATGACCTTGGAAATAGGTTTGGCCAAAAAGGGTCTATAGAACGAAACAAACAATTGATCAGATTTACAAAAATGTTTTGTCTTGTGTAAATAGAATCATAACTGTCTGTGAACATCCAACATGTGTAGTTTATATTTCATCTTTTTGGTAAAATTGGGAAAGAACACAGGCAACTTTATCGTCTGATTGATATTGGCTGGTGATGCCACCTTAGGAAGAAAGGATGTATTGGTTCGAAGGGAAACTCTATCTTTATGAAAAATCATGAACAGGAATTTTATGGACAAGACCTGTAATTCCAAAACCCTCCTAGCAGAGGTAATAGTGACCAAAAAATTTGTATTCCATGATAGAAATTTTAGATCAACAGTAGCGGCAGGCTCAAAAGGAGGGGCGACCAAAGCTTGGACCACCATAGTAAGGTCCCATGGGGGGACAGATCTTTGACTGGGGGGGTAGCAAAATGGTGCCTTTGGTGAAGGCTTTACACAGCCTAGATGATGCCAAGGATGCAGAATTCTCACCCATATGAAAATGAGAAATGGCAGCCAATTGAACTTTGACAGTAGAATAACTAGCTCCGTGCTGGAAAATATCAGCTAGGAAATCAAGAATAGCGGAAATAGGAGCCGTGAAAGAATCTAAACTCCTCTGAGAGGCCCAGAAGGAAAAATTTTTCCACTTGCTGCTATAAACCTTTCCGGTTAAAGACTTATGAGCAGCTACCAAAATAGACTTAACTGAGGAGGAAAGTCTGAGAGTCCTAGCAATCATGGGAACTGGAGCAGCCATGCCGTGAGCTTCAGGCTGTCCAGATTTGGATGAGGGACCCCTGATGGGTGTGAAATCAGATCCTGAAAGGGATCTAGGATCCAAGGTGGAGCCAGAAGGTGAGACCAAAGGAAGGGAAACCTTACCTGGTGACGCCAGACTGGGGCAATGAGAATCACCTTGCTACCCAGTCGACAAGCTTTCTGCAGAAACCTTGGGATGAGAGGGACTGGCGGGTAAACATACAGATCATCAGGAGGCCAAGCATGAACTACAGCATCTCTGGAGGACTCCCCCGGTTGGGGGTTCAGAGTGAAAAACCTGTTGCACTCCGCGTTGGAAGGAGATGCAAAGAGATTGCAGCAAGGTTGACCCCACTCGCTGAAGATCTGTTCTGCTACTGACGGATTCAGAGAAAACTCATAAGGCATCAGAATGGTCCGACAGAGCCTGTCTGCTAGAATGTTGGACTGTCCCGGAATGTGCATTGCGATAAGAAAGTGACCAGTGGAGATTGCCCATTCCCACACTCTCATGGCCTCATGACAAAGTTGATAAGATCTGGTCCCTCCACCTGTTTGTTGATATATCAGACTACCGACATGTTGTCTGATTGAATAGCAATCGTCCAAAGAGGAAGAAAGGCATAAAGGCCCTGCAATGCTAGAAGGACCACCCTCTTCTCTAGAACATTGATATGCAAACTGGTCTCTATGGGGGACCACAGGCCTTGGACTGTCCTGCCCGAACAATGCCCCCCACCCAAGTCGGGAGGCATCCGTGGTCACTGTGGCTTGGGCCGTGGCTGGAAAGAAGGGTCGTCCCTCCAAAATGTCCAGAGAGCTGATACACCATATGAGGGACAACCGACACACTTGACATAGGTGGATAGGATAAGTTAGTCGTAAATCCAACAGGGACCACTGAACCACCAAATTCCACTGAAGAATCTGCACGTGTAGTCAGGCACATGGAAGGAGAGTTATGGTCACTGCCATCGAGCCTAGGGCCCTCAATACACATTCTGCTGTTGGGAGATGAGAATGGTAGATTAGGGAGACATGCATCCTGAGGTTTTGAACTCTGTCCGAGTTCAGGAACACTTTGCCCTGGAGTGTGTCTATCCTGGTACCAATGTAGTCTATCACCTGTACAGGCTCTAGTAGAGATTTGGATGTGTTGATTGTGATACCCAAACTCAGGGCAAATATCATGAAGTAGTCCTTGGTTTGGGAAAGTAGATGCTTGGTGGGAGCAGTGAAGAGACAATCATCTAGATGCAGATAGACCTGAATCTCCAGAAGCTTCAGGTGAGCCACTACCACTGCCATCACTTTGGTAACCACCCTGGGGGCTGTGGTAAGACCAAAGGGTAGGGCTCGGAATTGGTAATGATTGTCTGCTAGCTGGAAGCGGAGGAACCTCCTGGAGCTTCTGTGCATTTTTATGTGATAGTAAGCATCCTGGAGATCGAATGAGCACATCCAGTCACTCTCTTGCAGGTACAGCATGATGGACTGTAGTGTGACCATCCGGAACTTTATTTGTTATGGACTCCCATGCCACTGGGTGCAATGACAATCGTCCCCGACTGCCTCCAGAGTAGAGCAGTCGGGCAACCCCTCAGGGTTGCTGTCCAGGTTTGTCCAAGAAAGGTTCTCGAGACCTGAAGTGTCACGGACCCCCTCGGCCTCTGGGCCAGCATCCATTCTGTCCCTGTCTCCCTCTGGGGAAGAAGAGCCCTGAGTGTCCCGGGAATACTGAGACTTCCGGAACCACATCTTCTTTTGCCCTCTCTGGTTCCGGGAAAAGGATCTTTGAGGGTTAGAGAAGCAGATCTTGACAGCAGACAGTGTCTTTCCATCCTTCTCACTCTTGACTAGCATTTCCTTGACGGTCTTACCGAACAGAGCCAAGCCATCATAAGGGGCATTGGCAAAGGACGGCTTAAAGGGTTCGGTAAATTGGCACAACCTGTGCCAGGCATTATGCCTCATGGACACACCAGACCCAGCCGCCCTAGCCACTCCTTCCGTTGTATGGGAGAGTCGCATGGACGTATTCAAAACTGCTCTCAAAGTGGCCATTTTCACGGAGAACAAAGCCTTGCCCTCCTGTGACATGGACTTGGGTGGAGACTCCTCCAGCTCCTTCACCAGGTCGCGTTGGAGTCTTGTGACATGGGCCAAGTAGTACAGTGCCCTTATTGAAAAGGTAGCTGAAACATACACCTGCTTCTCTAGCCTGTCCATCATCCGAGACTCTCGGTCAGGAGGGTGGACCGAGGAACTTTACTGAGATAGTTCTCTCTTCGTGGCTGCTACTACTACCATGGTGTCCACTGGGGAGCCCTTGTTCCAGGAAGGCCTGTCTATAGGGGGACTCAAAACCTTATCGGGGAGCTTGGGGATTGGCTCCATGGTATCAGGTTCCTTCCACGTCCATGAGGTGATCAAATCCACTAAAGGATCCACGAGGCGGAACACCCAAGACATAGATTCAAAGGTTCATAGGTTCATAGGTAGGTACTAGGCTATTGGCCCTAGGGCCTATATAAGCCCAGCCAAAGGTACCCTGGCTTTCGCCACCCAAGAAAATAATTTTCCTGTGCCACTGTTGAGCAGAGCCACAGAAGTGATCCCCGGGGTGAATTTCCTATCTCCCATCCAATCATCAAGATTTTTCTTGAACAGTGCTAAGGAGGAGCTTTGTTTGATATAGATAGGTAGTTTGTTCCAGAGTATGGGAAGTCTCTTGGACAGGAATCTATCCCTCCAGCATGTTCTGTTTATTGTGGTGATGAGGTTTAGGTCCCTAGAGCGTGTAGCTCATAGGGATTTGGATTTCTTTAAGTGGAGCATGTCTAAAAGCTCTGGGTTTGACATAGCTTTGTGTGTTAGGCAGAGATCACCTCTGAGTAGGCGATATGCAATGGAGTAAAGCTGCAGTTTTTTTAAGACGTTCTGCATAGGGCATCTCTTTGAGGCCGGTAATCCTCTTTGTGAGGTATTTCTGTGGCCTTTCCATTTGTTGTAGATGTCTTGTGAGGTACATACCAAAAGGGGCATTGTACTCTATAATGGGTCTAATGAGTGATGAATAGAGGGGAACAATGACCTCTTTTTTCCTGGATGAGAAACCTTTTGTGATGAGGTGTGCCACATAGAAGGATTTCCTGACTACTGTGGCGATGTGATTATCAAAGCAGAGACTACTGTCCACCTGTGTCCCAAGGTCTCTTATCACACTTTCAGTGTTAAGTAGACTACCACCTATGTAGTAGTTCATGGGTACTGAGTTTTTACCAAAAGGAATGACAATGCACTTTTTGGCATTGAGCTTGAGGCCATGGCTTTGACACCAGGCATCTGTCTCAGCAAGGTCCTTTTGTAGGATGTCCACATCTTTTGGAGTTTTGATTATGGCTCCTAGTTTGCAGTCATCTGCGAACTTCGTTAGCCAAAGACCTTCTGTGTTGGCCTGTACTTCAGAGAAGTAGATACCAAACAGGAGAGGACCCAGGACTGAACCCTGTGGTACTCCACTTGTCACTGGTCTGAAGCTGGATTTGGAGTCTGCCTCTTTCACAGTGTGGGATCTGTCAGTGAGCCAGTTGGCAACCCATCTTCTGACATAGGGATTTATACCTAGTTTAGTGAGTTTATCTATAATTCCAGAGTGGGGGATGGTGTCAAAAGCCTTGGCGAGATCTAGATAGGCTGTGTGAACCACCTTACCCTCATCTATGGCTTTGGTGACTGCTTCAAAGAAGTCTATCAGATTTAGGAGACATGATCTGCCTTTTACAAATCCAAACTGGGTGGGGTCCTGAGTTTGGAGATTACCAATGTCATTGTTTATACGTTCCATGATGATACGCTCCATAGCCTTACAGACCAGGCTCGTTAGGCTAATTGGGTGGCAGTTTCTGGGGTCTGTGGTGGCTCTCCCTTTGTGGAGTGGGATAACTGTCACTGTGCGCCATTCAGTGGGCACATAGCCTGAGGTGAGGCTATGATTGAACATGGTACTTAGGTGGGGTGCCAGTTCATTCTGTAGTTCATGTAGAACACAGCCTGGGATGTCATCAGGTCCCATGGATGCTGTGTTCTTGGCTTTGGACAGTGTGTTTTTTACCTGTGCAGCCATGATTACAGGAACTTTGCATTCTTCTGGTATAGAGATGGGCCCTTTAGGGGATGACAGAGGGGTAAAGTTAGCACTGAACCTAGATGGGTCCATGCCAAAGGCTTCCAGAAACACAGAATCATCAGAGGAGTGCTTGGGGGAAGACCAACCTCCCCGCTGGCTCAGGATCTCCATGATGTCTCTAAAGGAGACATCGCTGGGAGGTTACCTTGGGGAGCTCTCCCCCTCATCTAAGTCTGTGTCCTCGGTTAGGGACTCAGGGGAGTCCAAGTGCCTCCTCTTACATGTATGCTTGTGAGGCACATCTCCCGTGGGGCTCTCTGGGGAGTGCTCACAAGCCATCTGTTCCTCTGGGGGAACCGTCTGGGGCCCTCCGGGCATAGGCTGCCCCTCTGGTAAGATGACGGGGACTGTAGACAGAGCCAAGGGGATCTGGGTGGAGCCTGAGGGGGTAGTCAGGGGCTTTGATCTGACAAAAAAGATCTGTTCTACCACACTGAATGCCGAAGGAGAGCGGACCTCCTGTGAATCCAGTAAGGAGGCCGGTCTCCCCAGGTCTGATGCAAGAATCGGAGCCGGACTCAAAGTGGCCAGAGCTCTGAGAGAGGGAACCTGGACCAACATTGTTGAAGCCGATGGTAAAGGTTCCAATCCCTCAGATCCAACCCCCAGGTTCAGGCTCCGAGAGTGGCTTGGATCCAAACTGGTCAGATCCGAGATTCTCCATGCAGCTGCCGGCATCGAGGATGTGAGGACCGTTGGTGCTGACTCCACCAACCAAGGCCAACCTCGGATCCGAGAACGCCGAAGTCGAAAGTCGGATCTGGGAAGGAGTAAAAGGCTGAAAAAAGGGAAGCGAGCTGCCACCTCCTGAGGGAGGGGGGCTGGGAAGACCCCCATCTGGATCTGTGTACAGATAAAGCACCTCATCATATTATCCAGATCCATGTCCGAGAGAGAACGGGTCGACCGAGATGAGGCCACAGACCCTGATCTGGCCGGTTGGGGAGCTGAGGCCTGGGAGACTAGGTGTACCTCCTCCAGCTCCGGGGAGAAGCTGGGAGACTGAAAGCGAGGGGAGTCACAGATCTGAGCAGACTTGCTCGGTGGTGAGAGGTCCGGAGACCTCTTCCTTTTCTCCTCAAATCTCTCTCCTGCTCTCTACCCCTCCCCTGCTCTGCTACCACAGGCTTAGAAGTGGGAGTTTGAGTCACAGCCTGAGAGGGAGGGGAGGCCAGAGGCAGAGAAGCAGGAGAGGCAGTCATGGCAGCCACAGTGACTGAAGCCAAGAATGAGGAGGGAGGATCAGTGGCAGGAAGAAGCCCCTTTAGGGCCAACATAGCCTTTCTGTCCTTCAAGGCTCAGGGGTTGAACCCCACACAAATGAACAGTCAACATTGAGGTGGGCCACACCTAAACATAATACACACAGAGTGTGGCCATCCTCTGGGGAAAGCTTATGGCCACACTCTGAGCATCACTTAAAAATAAGCTTTTCAATCATATCTAAGAAGAAAGAGAAGAAACAAACAAAAACTTTCTTCCTAAAGATTCAACACAAACTCACTCACTACACTAGATTGACTAGAAAGGGGGTGGGCACCACAGACAAACTACACTAACTAACAACTACTACAAGTCTACACATGATGCCAAAGTGATGGGAGGGGAGAAAGGGTACCTACACTAATCTAAAACGACAAATTTAACAATTTTTTTTGAAAACTTACAGTCAAAAGACACCCTGCTAGCCGGAGCTCTAGAGACACGATGTTTCACAAATCACTGCAAATGAGATCTGGGGATGGAAGGCAAGGGAGGTGCATTATGGGTAAGGGGAGGAGTCTGGCGCTTGGAGCTGATGCTAGTAATCTTTGCTAGCTTGGATCTGATATGGATCCGTATTCCCACAGGTTGAAGATCAAATGAAGTAAACTACTTCAGATGAGAGGATTTCAGTGCAGCAAGGAGACATGATGTCTAAAACTAAGGAGGCTTCTCAATTGTTTTGTAATTGTATTATTGTTTTATGTCTTCCAGCAGTGGAAAACATCTGAAAGCTATGTATTTTCACAGGGAGATGCTAAATGCTAGCAGTTTCTAGCAATGGCTTTTGAGAATGGGAACTTAAGTCAGGTGACAAAAAGTGATATCATGCTGCCAGCTACCCCAGCAGTAAAATTTGATATTAATTTAAGAAGTCTCTGAGAGAAAGACCGGGCATTTTATATTTTATCTTTTGACCTGGTAGCATCCCCTGGAAACATCCATTCACCACATCTGTCTTGCCTTGCTGTAAGTAAGTTAACTACTGTGCAGAAAATTCTTTTACATTTGGTAAGGAATAAAGATTACATCAGATGTTCTCTCTATTTATTTGAGACTGTCCTACAATCTTGTTTTAAATATTTCCTGTGATTTTGAACTCTGATGTCACTGTGAAGATATATTTAGTATTGTCTTGTTCTTTGATTATTTATTATTAAATATATTTAAACCTTTCAATTGTGGCTAATATTTGTGAGACATATTTAAGCTCTGAGAGTACTTGCATATTTATTTGGTGATACTGTACAGGCCACTCCTAATAGCCTTGCTCTTGTTCAAACTGCTGTTTGGATTAATAGTAACATTACACAGTAAGATTGAACATCCCTTAAAGTAACTGATAAGGGGTTCTGGTGGCAGTGATAGCAACCTTATAGTCTGGGAAGAAGGGGACATAGCTAATAAACCTGTGCCAGCCTTTCCTAGGTGGCTATGTGTATAAAACAAATATCCAAGAGTGTGCGTGTTAGCTACTTGGGCATGGACACGAAGCACTGGTTGGACACTTTTAACAAGAACTTCAATGACAAGTCCAACCTAAGCCCATGTGTAATCCATCAGAATGTGTTGTTAACTATATTAGTCTACAACTTTTGCCCTCAAATGAATTGATTGTTAAACAGAGCTTACCTATTGCTATCAATATTTTACTATACTAGAGTATTTAACAATTGAGATACATAAGCCTACCTTGAAGGTCTTCCTGGGATATTTTTTCTGTCCCTGAAACAGTAGCACCAATGTCAAGGACATGCTGTTCTGCACTTTCCTGTGAACTGTCTGGATCCCTAACGGTGAACAGGAACTCTTCATTTTCTGTTTGTGGTGGATCTGTAGCAGGCCCCCCAGTACCCATTCAATCACGGGCCACTGCACCTGCTGTCCTCCATGCAGCTGAAATCATGTCAGTGGCCCTATGGCGCACCTGATCATAGGTCCTGCTGTTGCCACCTACTGCATTCACATCAGCAGCTATCTGCTGCAAAATTTGCATTCTACCTGATATATGTCCACATTCCCTGTAAAGCAGAAAGGTACCATGTCACCTAAAGGCTTCCACAATGACCTGATTCCCAGAGTCAGTGAAGTTTTTTTTTTTTTTTCGGGGATTGGGATGCTTGGCTGCCATAGTCCTAGGTGGCCTAAAATACAAGAGAAGGAAAATACACATAAGTATCACATAACTAAAAGTCCTGTTTCCAGATAACACGTAAAGGTAACATTTCACTATTAAGTCAAAGAAAACTTTATTGTCATTCAGAAATCACAGAAGTGCAAAAACTGAAGGAAATTCTATGTCTCTGGACTCCATGTGCAGACAACATGTAGACTATTTTCATAGACAATTACACATATAATACTTAGCTTTTACATCACGGACATGCAGGTAGACAGACTAATACTGCACATAATTAGAAACACATTTTAACACTTTTTGCATTGAACACTTACCTGCATGAGACTTTAGTATTGCATAAGTACTTGGTTAAGACATTCCATTGATCCTTGCATAGAAAGAGACAATTGAGTATTGCACTGTGAACATTAGAGTATTGCACTATGGTTAATTTATGAATTTGTAACATGTATTGCACTAAAAGAAGAGATATTTTACTGCATTGTAACTATTACCCACTGGAGAAACATTTATTTTATTTATCTTCATTTGTTTACCAGGAAAGTCCACTAGGCCGAAGTGAGCCCATTTTCAGTGGAGGCCTGAGAACAAAAGCTCCAGCGTAAAGATGTACATACATGAAAATCACAATGAAAATTTTACAAAGGGATAATAGTTACAGCCATAGTTGTAGTAGTCAGTGATACAGTGCAGAACATTTCATTGGAAACATGCAGGTTTTAAGTGTAGGTGGAAGCTCGGTGTAACATTACTTACAAATAGGTATAATCAATGCAGTTAAATATATAAGGTGTGTGAGTTAGGTGTACTAAGAGAAAGTTACAGACTGATATATATATATATATATATATATATATATATATATATATATATATATACACACTGCAGGGTTTATAATAAGAAAGAGGATTGAGAGTGATCATAGATATGGTGTTAGAGGTACAGTCAGTTATAGTCAATATGATGGTTATAGATGATAGTTCACTTGATACATATATATTAGAGGGTAGCAAAGTTTGTATGGAAGGAGAGATAGATTTGAGTTTGGGGAATCAGGTTCTGGGAGGTTGAGAAATGGAGCATAAGCAGTGCCATAAAGTGGTGACGTGACAGTGTTGAGACCGTTTGAAAGAGGAAGCATTGCTAGTGCTCCTGATAGATGATGGGAGGGCATTCCAGAGACTGGTGATAGTGAAAGAGAGAAGTATTTGGCCAGCTGGAAGTTTTGTTTTTTTGTACTTATAAGAGAAATTGTTTTTTCAGATCTGAGTGGTCTGTTTGATTGATAAAAAGTTAGCACAGGAGTGAGGGCTGGGCATTCTGATGGTTTATAGATAATTTTGTGTGCTGTAGTTAATTGCAAATATGTAAGGTAATGTGGGAGTTCAAGCCAATTGAGCGTGTGTAGGGAGGAGCAGTGATGGGAGGAGCATTTTGTATTAGATGCAAACTTGGCAATTTTATTGTAATAGGTCTAAAATTTTGGTTTCCAGAGAGAACTAAATATTGATAAGGAGGAGAGAACCATATAGGAGAGAAGGAGGAAGAAATTTTGATGCAATGGTTTGTTTTGCAGAGTGGTTAAGAAAGTATTTATGTCTATAAAGAGTGCCCAGTTTTTGAAGAGCCTTTTTGACGTTGTTGTGAACATCCAGGTTGAAAGTTAGGTTTTCATTTAGTGTAACACCTAGTAGTTTTGCATGAGTGACAACCTCTATGATAGCTTTGTTTTGGAAATATATGAAGTTAGACTTATTTAAGGGGATAGTTTTCTTTGTGATGTACAGTAGAAACTTGGTTTTGTTGGGGTTAAAGGCAAGGTGGTTGTTTGTCATCTAGGTTTCAGTAGATGAGAAAGCATTTTGTGCCAGTGACATAAGTTCAGATGTAGAGTTGGCAGTGCAGATGATTGCTGAGCCATCTGTATATTGTATTACAGAACCATGGGTGAGAGAGGAGTGGAAGTTGTTAATGAAAATACTGAAACAGGTGATCCTAGTATGGAGTCTTGGGGGACACCTGTGGATCTGTCTAGGAAGGGTGAGAAAGAGTTATGCCATTTGGTGGATTGTTGTCTATTAATGCAGTAGTTAGTGAACCAGTTAAGGGTAAGAGGGGTAATACTGAGTTTGGACAGTTTTCTGAGAAGTAGAGAGTAGGAAGCTGTATAAAAGGCCATGAGAGGTCAAGAATGAGTGAGGATACAAGTTTGCCTGCATTTCAAGCTTGATTAACTGTCTCCATAAAGGATATAAGAACAGTTGTAGTGCTATGACAAGGCTAGAAACCATGTTGAGTAGGGGAAAGGAATTGGTTTTGGAGTAGATAGTTTAGAAGTTGGTTATGTAAATGTATTTCCAGAATTTTAGATATAGGAGAGAGTATGGTGATCAGAGGAAAATTGGAGATGTCTGTGTTGTTGCCTCCTTTGTGTAAAGGGAAAATTTATGCTTTTTTTCCAGAGGGAAGGTACATAGGACTATTGGATAGAGCTGTTGAGAAGTATGCTGACAGGGTAAGCAATGGCTTTGGCTGAAATTTGAAGGTATTTGGGGTGTAGATTGTCAAGGACATTACTGCCAGGTTTGAGCTTGAGAAGAAGTCTTGTTATAGAAGTAGTGGATATAGAGGAAAAAGCAAAAGTGGGTGAAAAGGGAAATTGTGACGACTGCTCAGTGGGGAGTGGGTTGGTATTAGAGTCAGTTTGGGGGCATTTGGCTGTGAGGTTAGATATGGTGTTAATAAAGTATGTGTTGAAGATGGTGGTTATTTCAGTAGGAGTTTTATTTGGATTTGGGCAGGGATTGGTGCCAGGGATTAGCAGAGAGGAAATGGAGTTCCAGAATTTTGGGGGGGGGGGGTTGTTTATGTTTTCTTTGGAGGCTTAGTGATTTTTTTGTCATTAATTACTAGTCACTTTACTTGATTACGAAGTTGTTTGCATTGTAGAAGGTCTGGGGGGGTTGTTTTTTGTCATTTTTTTTCCATGATTTGTCCCTAGTATTTATAACTTGCTTAGTGCTTCTGGAGAGCCAGGTGGCTTGATATGTTTTTATTCTCTTTTGTCGGAGAGGGGCAAGTTTGTTTAGTATGTTGAGGAATGTTGAGTTAAAAATTCCACAGCTTCATCTAGGGGAAGTACTTTTAGTATGTTCTAATTGATATTACTGAGGATGTCACAAAAGGTTGCTGGGTCAAATTTGGTTAGGCTTCTAGTTAGTTTATATTGGTGTTGTATAGCTATTGGAGAGGTTGCAAATATAATGTAGGCAGGTTGGTGGTCACTGATGTTAGAGGATAGTATATCTGCTGAAGAGATTTTATTTGGGTCAGAGACTAGAATCCAGTCAAGGATGGAGCCATTTCCTTTATTTTGTTTGGTCTAGTTATGTTAGTAATTAATTGTGTAAAATTGAAGTGGCTGATTGTGGATGAAGGAGAGTGGTTAGAGTGATTTAGCCAGTTTATATTTACATCTCCTAGAATGATTGTTTCATTATTTATATTGTTTGAAGTCCAAGCAAGGATTTCTTTTAAGTTGGGAATGTTGTCACCTGGGGGATATATAGGGCTATTGTGCAGAAGTTCTTACAGTTATTCATTTTTAGGAATGATACTATAACTTTAGCAGTGGAGAATTGTGGACTGGAGTTAGAATAGGGGACTATAGTGAAGGTATTTGGAAAAAGAAGCACAACTCCTCCATTTTTGTGTGGCCTGTTAGCTCTTAGACAGGAATAGCCTGTGGGGGGGGGGGGGGTTGGAGTCTTTTATGTAGGGTTTTAACCAGGTTTCAGCTGCAGCAATTATGTCAGATTTATTATGAGATATCCAGGCATGGAATTCTGGGTTTTTATTTCTGACACTCTGGAGGTTAAAGGTTGTGATGTTTAGTGATCTGTATGCGCTGGGGTGTTCAAAGTAGTAGGAGTAGGATCTGAGTTAGTGTGGATGTCTTCGCATTGAGATAGACTAGTAATGATATATTGGAGAGTCATAGGAAAATGTTTTCATTTAGAGTTATTGAGGTCTTTAATAGATGTTTGGTTGAGGGTGTTGCTTTGGGGGAGAATTATTCATTTAGTGAGCAGGAGTATGTTAAGTACATAAAGACTAGGAGATATATGTGATCAGCTAGGAGACTGAGGGTTTGGGTAGATGTTACAGATGTAACTTTAGGAGGTATGTGTGTTGTGTGTAGTGATATTAGGTTTTATAGGAGAAAGAGGTATAGGGAGAGAGTCATAAGTAGTATAGTAGCTGTAGTAGAAATGAGAGGCATGGTGGATAAAGGACTAATGTATGAAATCAGGCTATAAATGGTTAATGGTAAGGACAGGGTAGATGGCCTGTATGGGTAGGATTTCCTTATTGTATGTGTGTTAAGAGACAGATGAAGAAGACAAATGCTGAAGTAGTTAGGGTGTGGTGTATTAGGAGGTGTGTCTTACTATGTGGTTGAAAGGAAGGAGTGAGATATTGGGTGGTAGTCTAGTAGGGGAGGGGTCACAGTTAGTATAAATGTAAGTGATATGGGGATGTGTGGGAGTGGGTGTAGGGTAGGAACGTGGAGTGAGCCCAAATTAAGTTAGGGTGAATGGAGTGAGCAGAGCTGTGAATGGTGGATCGCAAAGTTATAGAAACTATCAGTGAGTCTTGAGAAAGTAGGTTACCCAGGGAGAATGGAGTAGTTGTCAGAGAGAAGTTGTCCAGAGGACAGATAGCAGTGGAACTGAATAAAAACCAGAGGTAAATTAAAAAGCAGAGTGCTCTGGAGGAGTGGGATAGCTATAGTCTTGGAGCACTAGCTATACAGTTTACAGAGAATACAAACTAAAATAGGAGTTTAGGGGTTGGGCATGTGAAAACAGTTGGGGGGTAGGCAGCCAGCCATTCGAGGTAAGTGTGGAAAGGATAATATTAGGTTGCTCATACAGTTCCTGTAAACTTTAGTACATTGTTGTATACTGACAAAGAGAGGTAAGTAGCACTATTGCAGGGTTTAATACTAGGAAGACATACTTTGAGCCAAGCAGGAGCAAAATTTCCAGTAGTTGAATGCAGTTCTTGCAAAGACATTCCCCAGGATTCACGAAGCCTCCGTGTAAGAGTTATAACTCTTACACGGAGGCTGCAGTTAAACTGAGTGATGTCAGCATGCTCTGCATATTCATGAGAGCATGCTGAATCACACCCAAGTCGAACACGGCCGTGTAAGACAGTAGGGGGCGTGTCCGTAGGCTGAGCCCTGCAAGCGGACACGCCCCCAAAAGTCTAAAAGTGTCCAAAGTACACACCCACAACAGAGTCCACGGAAATGTGAATAAACACAACACAACACATGCCCCTACAGACTATTAAACATAAAAGAAATATCAATGTACATTTAATATTTTTTTTAAATTGTAAAGATGTTTAACTGTGAGTGCGCCAGGTGCTGGCGTGCCAATAAGCGCAGCTACAGTTAGCAGTCAGCGTGAAAGCAGATAAGAACTACATATGCAAAATAAGCCAGAAAGCAATAGCGAAGTGGTAGAGATGCCGGCTGCAGAGTAGGCATCCATGGTTCGAGCCCCCACAACACAATTTTTTTTTTCTCAAAATAAGCATGAAACAAGTCTCTGACACATATATGTACACATAAAACCAGAATATATGTAAAATGCAATGTAATAGCCTATTTATATTGAATAAATGTGAGCCAAGAAATGAATATAAACTGCCTTATATGCCCATAGCTGAGCTACAGTTCAACAGAGTGAGATTATGTGCCCGTAGATAAGCATAGGTTTAACTGGTGCAAAATGAGTGCCTGTAGCCGAGCAGTGGTTTACCACGCTAAATATATGTGCCCCTAATTGCGCTAAGCGGCATATGCGTGCCAATAGCCAAATCAGTGTTAAACAGTACCCGTTTGCGCGAGCTGCGCAGCAAACGAGCTAACCGACGGGTAACGTGAGCAAGCCGTATCCAAAATGCCTTTACACAGACACACCCCTCAACATGTCTAGACAGTCTTGAAAAATAGTGGCCAGGTTCGAACCCAGGATACTATACACCATAGTCAAGGTACAGAACCACTAAGCCATGACAGCAGTTCATAGAAATGCAATATCAGCTCATATATAGGAATGAATACAAACCACAGCATGACAATGCAGGTTTACTGAAGTTGATACAATTCCAAACTGGCCAATCACAGATATGTGCGGGAAAAACGGACTATATAAGCCCCATAGGCGCGAATACACAGCATAAACGATTGTAGAACAGACCTGCAGTTAGAATGTCAGGTGTAGGTGAGGGTAGTCTTCGAGCGCAGAGGTGGGGTGTTGAGGAGTCCAGGTACATGGCCTGGCTCCTAGTCCATAACCATGAGGCCCAACTCATGCAGGGCCAGGTCCTTTGGGGAGCGTACAAGGCTGAGGCGTGGGACCAGTTGGCTCATGAACTCACCAGTGCCACAGGAATTCCTAGGACAGGTGAGCGGGTCCGTCACCACCATGCGGACCTGAAGAGACGTAAGCAGGACCAACTGAACCGTTGGATCCAGGAGGCCCGGCAATCACCCAACGCCCCACCACTGAGTAAGTATAAATTAATTATGTTTGTAGAAAGTTAAACTACCTGAAATCATGGAGATGTGTATTCCAATATTACTTCATTTATATTACAGCTGCAGGTGTCCGTTCTGCGAACCGCAGAGCCTATGCTGATAGGCTGGTGCGGTTGCGCCACCAGGCAGGTCAGTAATCCACAACTAGTAACTGTAAAGATGTATAAATGTATGACAGTTAGCATAAGAGTGCAGTGTAGCCAGGAAGGAATTAAATCTGCAACTCACAGAGTGTGAAAGTTTATGCAAGTATTGCCTGATTACAACAGTTCCCAGCCTGTAAGATGAAACTAATCATGAGACTGTCCAACACATATTTGTAAATAAAACTGCCCTGCCTGTAAGAAAATAGTACACAAACAGCAGCAGCAGGTAAAGTATAGCTGCAGAAGAGGATGAATCCACCTGTGTGAGATGTATACATGTGGAAATACTGAAACATGACAGAAGTGAGAGTGCTGGAAATAACTGCAATAATTTCTGTTAAAACATGTCAATAAAGCCTAGAAGTACCAGTCTGAATAGTAACATGAAAGCAAGTGAGAGAGTGTGAGAAAGTGTCAGGAATACAGCACTACAGTAGTAATAACCCCTGAATAAAGTATACTGCAGTCAGGACATAATTAAATGCATGTGAGACCCAAAACCAAACAGAAACATCTGTTCAAAGTGTTGCTGCATGTGGAATGTGTACACCAAAATCTGGATATGCTGCTCCCAGTCTGAAATATGCAGATAGGATGACTGTCTGATATCCCAAACATCCACACCTGTCTACAGTTATAGAAAGAACAGTTAACAGGAGATGTATCTGCACAAATTTCGATATGACTTGTGTATGAACAGCAATAAAATGTAGACTTATGTTGCAGTAACAGTCCCATCTGCAAGGTTAAGTAGTTAACATATAGGACACTGTAGTCAGAACAGTAGTGTGTATATAACTGTAGCTATTATAAATGTACAGCATATGTGGTTGTATTCGAAGGTGTTAATAATATGTCTGATTTACCCCAACCTCTAACCATCTATAACCCATTCCACGGGAAAATGGTATGTGCAATCACAATTACCACCCCTGGACATCTGTCCTGTTGGGTCATATATATTTGCATGTCTGTTGATGCATCCGCCCTGTTCATACATCCACACCTGATGGCCTGTTGCCATCAACCAACCCTGCATGTTGTTGGACTGTGTATTACTGTTGAAATTATGCATGTGCTATGCACGCTGTTCAATGGTGTGAATAACTGGGTGTGTGGTTAATGGGAATACTAATGCATGCTGTTAAAACTAACTGTGAATGGTATTTATATGTCACTAACCCAAACTGTTATTACATAATGCAAAACATAGAACGACAGGGAAGGCGGGTTCCGGCGGACCCACCTCTCCCACCTCAGCTGGCGAGTGCACCTGGCACTAGTGCCGAGTCGGACCCTCCTCCGGTGGCCCTGTGCCACCTGCGGGTGGAAGCGCTGCAGGGGACGGGGCTCACCCCCCCTCTGCAAGCGTGGCCGGAGGAGATCCACCACTCACCCTCCGTGGCGTCCGGACTGTGGTGCGTGGGAGATTCGGGACTCTGTCCTCGAGCCCCTACGCCAGCTCGGGGCACGGGTGGCGCAACTAACGGGCTTGCCCGTTGGCCCGCCTACACAGCCCCCAGCACAGCCCCGTCCTGGGCAGTGAAGGAACAGTGGCAACTGCCTATGGGTGGGGATATCAGTTCCACTGTTGCCATCTGTGGGCTCATGGGCTCTGGACATCCCAACCTCCGTCCCGTCATTTGTGTAACCCCCACACGTGTCATACACGCCCCTGTATGCGTCTTGTTTGTCTTGTCTGTTAACCTACCCAACCTACCTCCCCAGCTGTACCGACTACCTTCACCTGACATACCACTCTCACCTGAAAAAAAAAAAAAAAGGGCACTCTGTACCCACAAAAAAATTACGCCCCATACATAGCTGCCCATTCCGCACACATGTCTACTGGACATGGAACCCATCAATTCCAATTGGCTGTACAACAGGTATTATTGCTGTCCTGACACCTCTCTCAGGGGTGGAAGGTTTCAAATGTCACACCAAATTACATACATATGCACAGCTGTTGCTGATGAAGAAATGGGCAGCTATGGGCCTTACCTACATCCCTCCTGCACATCCAAAGCTTGTTTCCCTACTGTCTTACCCTCTTTGTGACCCCTTTTTCACCACTTTCCTGTCTCCCCGTTTTCTTTTCTTTCAAAGAAAATAGCTGGTGTGCAAGAGTAAGCACGTTTAAGTGGTTGTAAGCGGTGTGCGTGCGCGGAGCTAACCGCCAGTGCGCATGCGTGAGCTCCGTGCAAACCAGCGCTAACCCGGTTACAACTGCTTAAAAGTGCCTTAGTCACTTTGATTGACAGGTCTTGTACTCAGTTCAAAAGAAAAATAAAATCCCACTGTGAGTCCCGAACCCAGGACCTTGGTAACTATAGTCTGCATGTCTTACCACTAAGCCATGACTCTTACATAGAAACACTGTGCTAAAGTAAATATATCATTTAACAGTAGGAATGAATGTAAAGGGAATATAGATGTGTAGTACACAAAGCATGACATGTAGAATCACAAACAAAACTGGTGGATTTCCAGAATAGTAGTGTGTGAACAGAAACAGCCATGCTAGTTGGAAGCTAGTAGGTAATAATGTCACCATAGCACCTTGCAAGACACACACATACTCACAGCAGGAGAAGCACTGCCCATACCCCACAACCTCTTACAGGAACACATCCGGACCAAGTAATACAATATGTGGAGTAAAGGCCCAAAACCAGGGACACATTACAAATGAAGTTACAACAAATGCAGACAGTTCAGAAAGTAACAGGGTCTACACCTTGTGGGATGTTTGGAAGGGTATGTAGTCTGGAACTTGAATGTTTGTCACCATATTCTGACTTGAGCCCAGACTGACCTGCCAGATAAAGGTGTGCATGAGATAATGACCAAATTATGAGGCAGACATGTGGACAGCCTGCAAATATCTGTACACATGACGGGTACAACACCACCATATTTGAATAGTTAAGAACCTAGACATAGCAACAGTGAATGTCTTACAGGGATGCCCCACAGACCCCATGTGAAATGTACAAACAGTAGGCAGAAAGGTGTAACACATGCAATGGTAACTATGGGGTCCAGAAAGTATTCACCACTGCATGGCAGAAAAAGTGTAGTAATACCTATGCTCATGCTAACCCACAGTCACAACTGCAGCATACCAGACATATTAATGGGTGCACCCCACTGATATGTACCATTCCATGAGGCACATAACTGGTGAACCTGAAAGCCTCTGGGGCCTGCTCAGCAGCATACCCACATATGCTAATAGATGTCAAGGCCCACACCATGGCCAGACCACACTGCATGCTGTAACACCCTAGCAGATATAGCAAGCATTCCAGGGTGTGAATGTACATGGGAAATAGGAAAGCTACAGCAGCACACAACAGTCAAGACACCTAGCAGGCACACCAGTACTGACAGTGAAGGGCAACTATTGAAGACGTAGCAACAGAGTGCAAGCAAAGGTGAAAGGAAAGCACACACACACACATGCACACATCAACAATAGTAGTAGTTGTTAGTGTACATACACAGTCAGTACAGGAAACTGGAGAAATGAATGGAGGAATGTTAACCCACAACCCACCGAGTAAAATTAGAGATACCAACCTTTACACTCACAGAATGTTGTCCACAGCATAACAGCATGGTCCCTGCCATTAACATCTGAAAGGGCTACGCCTATTTCACACACCCTTTTATAGCACAGTTCTGAAATCACAGTGAGAACTGCAATCAGTACACAACAGGCTGCATGCAATTAGCAAATGCTGGCTAACAATTGGTGCAGAGGCCATCACATGGGCATATGCAGATACCTACAAAAGTATGCTGTATTCCATGTCCACGCATGCAATAATTACATTGCACCTGGAGAGAGAAAGAGAGACAGAGAGACAGAGAGACAGAGAGACGAGAGAGAGAGAGAGAGAGAGAGAGAGAGAGAGAGAGAGAGGGAGAACCACACCCAGAACTAGACTGCAACTAAGCAGACAGACAGCAATCCCCAGCAACAGCTACCTGGAAGCTGCAACTGTGAATCGGAGCAGCAGGACAGAGAGACAGACATTCGCAGACACAGCTGTGACAAACACAGGTACTGTAAAGTAATACTATCAAGGTGTACATACTGTGAACCCTCCATATGTGTTATTGGGCTGTATCCATATGTATATGAAGATGTGTAATGGGCAGGGGATATACAGTACCTATCAGTGAAGGCTGTACATACAGTTGTATGTGTGAGCATCTATGTTCACATATATATGTCGTTTGATTGTAGGTTGTACTGCCATGTACTAATTAGATTACACAGCTATGTATGTTTAGCAGTATGTTAGTGTGTGTATGCAGTAAGGTAGACATATATGCTGACATACCTGTCCAACATATGGCTATGTAGTTATGTCAACATATGTATGTGTAGATATCTTATATGTATATATATACATATGATATCCATATATGTATACATACATAGAGAGAGAGAGATGTAGGACTACATAGACAGATGCTGATAGAATATTGTAGCGACATATCTATGTAATGCACACATGCAGAGATAGATATATGTAGATACATATACATAGACAGACTGATCTGACCACCTACAGGTATGATTGTATATGCTGACCTGCAACACAGCCTGCCCCCTGTCGCCCACACCCCTCTGCCCACCACAGCTACAGCAGAATATGTACATCAATATATATATATGTGCAAATGTATACACACATATGTACATGTATATAGAAATAGACATATAGACATATCTTAATACATAGATATATGTATAGAGAGAGTGAGAGAGATGTATACAGAGCTGGAGTGAGGCACATGTGTACAGATGTATTGCAACTGGTGCCTGGTGACAAAGGCACGGAGTGAACACCAGTCTCACATCCGGAGTATCATACCACAGTCCAGATCACCTACACAGGTAACCACCATATAAATGAGTGTCCGCCCACCACTGCATGTGTCAGGGGTGGTCAGGGTCAGACATGTGTACAATAGTGGCCCCAATGATAGTCACAGTGGCACACTATCCCTGGAACAGCTGCACATGGTATGTGTCCGCACACATGGTCAGTCAGGCATGGACATGTAGGTTGGTGTACCCCCCACAGCACGTAATGTATGCCATGGTATGGACCTCACACGACAGCAACAGATATGTAGAAGGACACAGTGACATGTACAACATGGTGACAATGCACCCAAACACAGTACCATTGCACAGTGACTGTCAACACCATAGAGTACACATATGCCGCCCACGTACAGGTTACCACCCCCAGATGCACATATGGAGGTCACACCCATGACAGATGTCCAAGAGGCATTGTACCACCGCCCACCATCCACAACCTACCTGTCTGCTGTGTGTCGTCTGTGCCACTGCAAATTAGTGCACATGTGTAGGTACGGGTTCAGACTCACAGACAGGACACACCCTGCAACAAACCACACAGTGTTACGATGCGAGACTCCCCATGTGTACATGTCACACATACCCCTGCTGCATGTCACTCAGATAGGTAATATGCCATATGTGTCACCCTGTGTAACTGTGTGACGGCAGCAGGTACCATCACACCACATGTGTCACAATTGTCAGATTAGCAGAACAGTACGCTGCTGTAGACACGGGGGCATTAGCATATTGTATAGTATTGTATTACAATGTCATGTATTGTGTTGTATTGTATTGGTATGGTGAGGTGCCTCCTGCATGGAGTGGAACCACTGGTGCTGTGCTCCAGTGTACAGGTACATACCCTGTAGTCCAGGTAGTGTAACATAGCACCTCTATATGTGTGTTTAGCGCCTGTCAGAGGGTATGTAGCATGCAACTGGGGATACCAGCAGGTCCCGTCCATGTCGTGTATTCTGCTCACCTGTGGGTGTCTCTCACCTGGATAACTGTGATGACCTTGAGGTTAGGGTCAGCAGGGATAACCATGCCTTAATACAGGGGGAGGGCGGGGTGACACCTGCACTGACCCTGTCCGCCACAATGTCGTCTAGCTGTGGTGTAGGTGAAATATGTGTAGTGTACTACCCATGGGCATAGAGGATGGTTCCTGACCAGGTCGCTAAATAGGTCAGGTAGGCCTCCTGGTCATCTGCAGTATCACACTTGATGTCCCACTCAACATTGCCCATGTAGTCAGTGTGATGGGAAATAGATCCTTACCAGTGCTGCTCAGACATACCCTCCCTTCAGAGACTGATGCTCTGTCTCGTAGTAGCTTACATCAAGTGTAATACAATCAGTATATGGCTGGGGTTCGCCGGACAGGATGCTGTCCCTTTGTGGACAGTGTCCTGGACATATATGGGAATGCATGAGCCATGCGGTCTTGGAGATGTCTGTAGAAAGCAATTGTGTAGGGGTCAGCATTGTGTGTTGTCTTTGACACTGGACATACCAAGTCCTATGCACGAGGGTTTGCACGGTCCAAACCATATAACCAAATTGACCAAACAGACTAGTTTCGGCAAACAGCCTTCCTCAGTGTAACTACATTGTGTTACACTGAGGAAGGCTGTTTGCCGAAACTAGTCTGTTATGGACACAAGTATCTAATAAATTTATTGAACTCTGTGCTGCTTTGCTGGTCTATTTGGTCAATTTTGTCTTTGACACTGGCCCAGTGGGCTGTAAGGATACCATATCAGTGTTACAAAGTTTAACGTCTGTATCTGTAATGTTGTGCACTGTAGCCATCTGTGCTGGTGGTGGAGGTGGGATATGTATATCCAGGGCAAGCAGGGTGTTGTCAGCCCACAGTAGTCGCCGATGTACGCCATACAGTACCTAGACACAAACACACAGAGTGAGGAGGTGCACCTCACCTGAATTGGTGTTCTGACTGCTGGTGTCCAGTAGTATGTCGTACGTAGCCTGGCAGGTACTGTACAACAGTTGCTGGCCGAGCACTGATACCTGGCCATCTACATGTGTATCCACCAATAGACAGACAGCTGCCACATATGTGTGATATGTGGTATCATGACAGTCAAGTAGCATGTGTAGTATGTGTGCCAAGGTCTGCCAACATAGATTGCTGACACCATGTTATCTTTATTCCCAGGTACATGGCCCACCCAAGACATGCAACCTACTCCGTGGCTGAGGATGAGGAGATACACCAGAGCCTGGTGCGGGACTATGCAACACTCTTTTCCCGCACCAGCCAGAATCAGCAGGTGAGGGCTGCACTGTGGCAGGACCTTGTCCGGCGGGTAAATGATATAGGCATGCATAATAGGACATATGAGCAGGTACGACATCACTGCAGTGATTTGATTAGACATGTCCGTCAGCGTGCGTCAGATATCCACAGGCAACAGGTCGCCACAGGTGGTGGGTGGCTACACATCCCCCACTCACCAGACTGGAGGGACTGCTCATGAGTGTAGTGGCTCCAGTCCACCTGCAACAACAACAGCAGCAGACATGCGTCATGATGGAGGCTGGAGCCGCACAGCAGCAGGACACTGAACGTGCAGGTAATATGTCACATGTGTAGTTGACTGTTGTGTACACTGGTAGTTAATGCATGTGTGTGGTGTGTCCTTTGTTTGTAGCTGCAACCATAGTATATAATGTGCAAGTGTGATATCCGCAATATTAGCTGCAGACCTTTGAAAGGCGACTGTGGTACTCCTGACCTGTATCATACTCAGTAATATTGGCACAGTTGTGCCCACTAACATTAGTTTCCTCCTGTCTGCAGGACCCTCCGGTATCACTGCATTGCAGCCTATCCATGCTGGTGAGTGTCTATTTACTTTACCTGTAAAGATGTTGGTAGTAATAGTACCTTTTGGCACACTTAGTGGTGCCCCTTGTATGCATGTAGGTGTGTCTGTGTCTGTGTGTCAATATCACGCATACTGAGTACTGTTCAATTGTGTGAAACTGTGTGCACGTGTGCATGTGTGCAAGTGTGCAAGTGTGCAAGTGTGCAAGTGTGCACCTGTGCAAGTGTGCACCTGTGCAAGTGTGCATGTGTGCATGTGTGCATGTGTGCATGTGTGCACCTGTGCATTTGTGCATGTGTGCACCTGTGCACCTGTGCATGTGTGCATGTGTGCATGTGTGCACCTGTGCATGTGTGCACGTGTGCATGTGTGCATGTGTGCATGTGTGCACCTGTGCATGTGCACGTGTGCATGTGTGCATGTGTGCATGTGTGCACCTGTGCATGTGTGCATGTGTGCATGTGTGCATGTGTGCACCTGTGCATGTGTGCATCGCTGGCAGTGTGAAGACATTGTAAACTGTGTTTCCTGTTTCCTTCCCACAGGTTCTGTTGCTGCTCTGGTGTTATCTAGCAGGGAACCTGAGTCAGGTGCCGTGGGTACTGCTACTGATGACATTGGTGTAGTGGCACAGGACGGTATGCCAGGGTCCGCCATTGGTCAGCCAATTGACAGTACACAGCTGTTGACACCATCCATGCGCACAGTTATCCTGCCAGTACACCCCTTGTCACCACTGTCCCTAGGTGATGGACAGCATACAGTGGGCATTGACCAGGGTAATGTGGTATCTGCGGCACATGCTTCCCCACACAGCAGCCATGGGCATGGCCCAGAGATGGTACCACACAGACAGATGTCCAGGGGTTCTCGTGGGAGCATCCATGGGCGTACTGCCCCTGGCAGACGTGCCCACAGAGGACTTACAACCTCAGCTATGTTTCGGACTGTCATGCAGGCACAGTCACGTATGGAACGGTACACCAGACAGGGTCTGAGGGAGCTGACAGCATGTCGCACAGCCATGACCGACGGTATGCGTGACATTGCGGCCGCCATCCGTGATTTCACCGACGTCGTAGACAGACGTTGTGGGGACATATTACACCGTCTCCACAACTACATGTCCATGAGCCAGGGTGATGGTGGGCGGTTGCGTCGTCAACGTGGCCGTATGCCAGCAACAGCAGCAGCTGGCAGTCGGCGTGGACGACAACAGGGCGCTGTCGCCCGTAGTGCCAGCAGCAGCCCCAGCAATGCTGGGTCTGTGCTGTCATCAGACCGCCCCAGGAGACCACGTGCACGTGGCTCTGGCCAGGGCCGACAGGGCTCTGTGTCCAGTCAGCGAACACCTGCTTCTGATGACAGTACCCAGTCTGGGTTGGTACCGGATACGGTCCGTAGCACCCCTGCAAGGCACAGGTACCGTGTCCATGGCCAGAGACACTGATCTGTATGACCTGGCAGGTACAGTCTGTGGCTGTCCACAAACACCAGTATATGGCAGCCATGAGGTGGAACTGTGTGCATCCATACACACATGCAAAATAACAACACCTAGGGCTACCGTGATACACGCACACAGTGCATCAACACTGCCCCACCTTCTACTGCTGTCCCTCACCAACACACATACACATACATGTCAATTGGTGGTATGGGTGGCTGACCCAGGCATACCAGGTTCACACCCTGTGCATATGATGAAACTGTGCCACCTCCTGCAGTCTGTAACAACTGTGCAGGTACAGGTTAACATGTTACTGATGCACAGGGTGACCACATAGATGTGTAGTAATAGTATCATGTTTTGAACAGTACTGTGTGCTGATTTAATTGTGGGTATATCACAGCATGCCTGATGCAGTATTTGTGTGATTGTCATGTCCTGTTGTCTACACCCATGGTAAGTACCATAGTGTATCATCTGCACATGTTGGCATACTAGTGGTAATGATGTCAACAGCAGCCTACATACATAGGTAGCACAGGGATGGGTAATGAATGTAGTAATACACAATGATGGACATGTAAATTGCAAGTGGCATGTTGGCCACACTAGACTCTGCAATGCAGATGTGTGAGGAAGTTGATATGTGTGCAGAACTACACAACTGGTACAGGACACACAGGTGCACACTAGCACTGCATGCACACACCTCATACCATGCTAGACAGCACCAACACACATAACGAACTGTCACGGGAGGGAGAGTCCCCATATATGTCAGGGATACTGTGGTGGCAGGCCAGGGAGCATACATCCTACTAAGTATGGCACCACTGAGAGAAGGATCGGCGTCTGTTATTTGACATGTGTATTACTGCAGGTATGGGCACATGGGTTTATATCCAGTTATTGTACATCCTGACAGTACATGCATGTTCCGTACACTTGTGTGCACTGAGACTGGACCATGGCCATCTGACCAGTGTTTTTCCATGTACATGTGCATAGCGCCTGCATATGTGCAGTGTTACCTTATGGAACTGGTACAGCTTGTTTGTTGTACAATGGACTACATGGAGCACTGTTCACTGTACCTTTGTTTGCATGCATGTTTGCTTGCAATTACCCTGGAATACCGATCACACCTGCAATGCATAGTTATAGGGCTTCTGTGGACTCCTAGTGCCATCTGTGTAGCCTACTGTATGTATGGCCATGTCCCACTTGAGAGGTTGCCACTGTTTGACCTGTTCACATGTACATTGACTGTGACACAGTGCATATGACCTGCCTGACATGTGTCCACGTGAGCAGTCATATATGCTACTGCTAAGTAGTCACAGGCACTACACCTTCACACATCCATCTCCTGTTGAACTACCTGCTTTGCTAGGGACAGCCTGCACCTGTCAGCCCTGGCCTATCGGATATTGGCAAAGCCTCTTGCTACGCCCATAGTGCCTATGTTAGGCAGGGCTCACATGACAAACCCACCTTCATAGGTATCACAAGGGATAAGACACTAAGAGCAATGCTACCCAGCGCCAGATGTCTAAACCTCCAGATGCATGCACCCAAAACACTCCTTTGCAGGGGAAACATCGATATGTGTGCAGTAACAGATGCCTGGTTCAGGGCTACTGGGAGCACACCAGCACTACCGGGTGTAACCCGGTTGATTTCTTTGCTACAGTCACCAAGGCCATTGCCGAGGGGAAGGTGGTTCACACAGCCTACCTGGACCTTGCAAATGCCTTCGCAACAATACCCCACTTGGGCATTCTAGGGAAGCTCACCAGCTTAAATATGAGCCCCTATGTCACTAGATGGATTGCACAGTGGCTCAAGAACAGAACCCACATGGTTAGCATTGCTGGAGCCATGCCAGACCCCATAACAGTTCCAGGATGTGTCCCAGAAGGCTCAGTCCTGGGACCCTCTTGTTAAGTACATATTTATTGGAGGTACAGGCCAACACGGATGAACTGTGGCTGTCCAAATATGCAGATGACTGCAAACTGGACACCATAATCGACTCCCCAGCTGACACAAGCATCTTCCAAAGGGGCATCATAGCAACAGACAACTTGTGCCAGAGCCATGGCCGTCTGCTGAACAGTGTGTAGAAGGGGAATGTGCATCCTGTAGTCTGTTCACCTAGTTACCAAAAGGGACATTGTCCCCACACACACTGCCCCCCCTCAGCCAGAAACACACACTTGCCAATTGCAGGATTCAAACCCCTATCTGACTGTTATGACACGTGAGACAGGCGCATTAGCTGAGCACGCTATTTGCATTACTGGGGGTTTTCTCTTCCCCTGCTATACTTATAGAGTGCTGACATCATCAGTGTTTAGAAAAGGGAATGGGCATCCTGTAGTGTCCTATCCTATTTGCCAAAAGGGACATTTCCCTCACACACTAGCCCCCCTCAGACGAACACACACACTTGCCATTCACAGGAAACAAACTCCTACCTAGTTATGTTATGACACTTGAGATGGACGCATTAGCAGAGCGTGCTATTCGCATTACTGGAAGTTTTCCTTTCTCCTGCTCTATTTATAGGGTGCTGACATCAGCAGTGTTTAGCAAAGGGGAGGGGCATCCTGTAGTCTGTTCACCCAGTTTCCAAAAGGGACATTTCCCTCGCACACTAACTAGCCCCCCTCAGACAAACACACACACACTTGCCATTCACAGGAATCAAACCCCTACCTAGTTATGTTATGATACTTGAAACAGATGCATTAGTAGAGCGCGCTATTCGCATTACTGGGAGTTTTCCTTTCTCCTGCTCTACTTATACGGTGCTGACATCAGCAGTGTTTAGCAAAGGGGAGGGGCATCCTGTAGTCTGTTCACCCAGTTTCCAAAAGGGACATTTCCCTCACACACTAACCCCCCTCAGACAAACACACACACTTGCCATTCACAGAAATCAAACCCCTACCTAGTTATGTTATGACATTTGAGACGGACGCATTAGCGGAGCGCGCTATTTGCATTACTAGGAGTTTTTCTTTCTCCTGCTCTACTTATAGGGTGCTGACATCAGCAGTGTTTAGCAAAGGGGAGGGGCATCCTGTAGTCTGTTCACCCAGTTTCCAAAAGGGACATTTCCCTCACACACTAACCCCCCTCAGACAAACACACACACTTGCCATTCACAGGAATCAAACCCTTACCTAGTTATGTTATGACACTTGAGACGGACGCATTAGCAGAGCGCGCTATTCGCATTACTGGGAGTTTTCCTTTCTCCTGCTCTACTTATAGGGTGCTGACATCAGCAGTGTTTAGCAAAGGGGAGGGGCATCCTGTAGTCTGTTCACCCAGTTTCCAAAAGGGACATCTCCCTCACACACTAACCCCCCTCAGACAAACACACACACTTGCCATTCACAGGAATCAAACCCCTACCTAGTTATGTTATGACACTTGAGACAGACGCATTAGCAGAGCACGCTATTCGCATTACTGGGAGTTTTCCTTTCTCCTGCTCTACTTATAGGGTGCTGACATCAGCAGTGTTTAGCAAAGGGGAGGGGCATCCTGTAGTCTGTTCACCCAGTTTCCAAAAGGGACATTTCCCTCACACACTAACCCCCCTCAGACAAACACACACACTTGCCATTCACAGTAATCAAACCCCTACCTAGTTATGTTATGACACTTGAGACAGACGCATTAGCAGAGCGCGCTATTCGCATTACTGGGAGTTTTCCTTTCTCCTGCTCTACTTATAGGGTGCTGACATCAGCAGTGTTTAGCAAAGGGGAGGGGCATCCTGTAGTCTGTTCACCCAGTTTCCAAAAGGGACATTTCCCTCACACACTAACCCCCCTCAGACAAACACACACACATGCCATTCACAGGAATCAAACCCCTACCTAGTTATGTTATGACACTTGAGACAGACGCATTAGCAGAGCGCGCTATTCGCATTACTGGGAGTTTTCCTTTCTCCTGCTCTACTTATAGGGTGCTGACATCAGCAGTGTTTAGAAAGGGAATGTGCATCCTGAGTGTCTTTTCCTATTTGCCAAAAGGGACATTTCCCTCACACAAACACCAACCTCACACACAGACAGACACACACACACACAGCACTTGCAGGATTTGAACCCCTATCTAACTATGTCATGACACTTGAGACGGACGCATTAACGGAGCGCGCTATTCGGATTACTGGGAAGTTTCATTTCTCCTGCTGTACTTCTAGGGTGCTGACATCATCTGTGTTTGGAAAGGGGAATGTGCATCCTGTGGGGAAGCAGACACCAAGCACACTATGGCTAAGCTGTCATTCCCTAGGGCAAACAGCCTAGTGTTGACCTCTACACCATTATGTTTAATTGTCAAATGCACATTATTTGTTGCTGATAGACTGTTTGCATATCTTTATTGCCATAGCATTCCCTGTTGGTATGAACAACTTCTGCATCTGTGGAAACTGTTTGCATATGGGAGGGATCCACTATATCACGTATGTCCCTGTAGTCATTTAACTGTGTGCACTGGGCAGACTGCTGTAATGTGGTTGGTCCCTGGCATAACACATAACAATACCAGATATGTGTGTCCCACTGCTAAACCAAGATTTGGACTAAGTGTGTGAGCATGCCCAGTTCAGCCTTCCCATGGCACGTTGTCAAAGTGTGTGAGCATGCCCAGTGTGATTATTCCATATGTTGGACTCTGCAGACCACCACATTTGTGGATGTGTGTGATCTTCACAAACTAAGTGGGTGAGCATGCCCAGGTCAGCCTTCCCATGGCATGTTGTCAAAGTGTGTGAGCATGCCCAGTGTGAGCATTCCATATGTTGGACTCTGCAGCCCACCACATTTGTGGATGTGTGTGAACTTCACAAACTATCACCCGTTCATGGTTGTGGGTTGTGTGTCATGTTGTGTAGTTACTGTACAACTGCTTTGTGTGTGAGCACAACAGGATTATACTGTGCCTGCAGTGTTTGCATGGGATACTTTGCATGCAGTTGTCAACATCCTTTCACACTGACCTAACACTGTAGTACTGTATAGTGTACTGGCAGTACTTTGACTGTGGTGGACAGTAACCTGGGCTTTACTGCTATCACTGCTTTACATTCTGATCGTGGGCACAACAGCCTGGTTGGGGCCAGTTGTGTACATCTGACCATGTTGCATTCTGTGCAGATATGCACTACTTACACCAGGCTTGCCCAACATTGTTAGTGTATCCCACAACATAGGTGTACAATTGCAAACACTAGCGATGTGCCCTAGTCCATGGCTAATGCAAGTTGGAGAGTGTGTTTGTCCTTCAACACACATTGTAAGGGGAGTTTGCCATGACCAATGTCATGGTTGGTATACTGTGCCTCTGTCTACCTGTGACATGACAGTGATACCCAGGATAAACCTACCATCTCCCGTCCACCCATCAGGATTCCTATTGAGGAAGATTGATAAGTGACTCTATGGGTAGCCTGTGCTGAGGGTTCACTCATGGGTGGGGGTGGCTTCTGTGTTATGGATCACACAGTACAGCCTGTCCTATGTAAGTCAGTGCTGGGGTTCAGGTCTGTCATGTGCATAGCTCACTGCTATTCAGATTGTACTATGTGCAGCATTTTTATTGATGCCAGCAACACAGGCAACACATGGCATGTGTGTAGGCTGATTGATACTCCTGATGAGGTACTGTTGGGGACTTTACAGTTGATGGAGGTGTCTGCTGAGGTACATCCCACAGGGGCTATTGTAGTCGATTGTACCACTGATGCAGGAGGACTGCAGAGCCACAATGACCTCCCTTATGTAGATCTGACATCCTTCATGATTAGGTGGGTATATGGTATGTTTCTGTAAACACTACAGCACATGTTTGTCCAGTGCAGGATATCTATCACCCTGTGTCCCCAGGTCTCTCATTACATGTTAACTACATAATGGGTTAACACCTATGTGGTAATTGGTGGGCACTTACTGTATATCCACGGGGGTTGACTATACACATTTCTGCACTTAGCTTGCTGACATAGCGATGGCACCAGTTGTCTGTTTGTATGTGGCCCTTTTGTGGGATGCATGTGTCAGCTGGTGGATCATATGTGGTGAGCGGTTTGTAGTCCTCTGCAAACATGTTAGGACACAGTCCTTCCATGTTTGCCTGTACCTATGGGACATATATACCAGATGAGGGGGATACCAGGTCCAAGCCTTGTGGGATGCCAGTTATATCTGGTTTGTAGTCTGACATGGCTGAAGCATGTCTGACCATGTCTGGTCTGTCCTTGGTCTGGTTTGCAACCCCTCTACTGACATGTGGGTTTATATTTACACTGGTGAGCCTATCTATACTGAACATGTAGGGTATTGTATAGACGCCTTTGCAAGGTCCAGATACACTGTGTGGAGCACATTGCCCTCATCAATGACCTTAATGACTGTTTCAATTGAGTCCAACATGGTTAGGGGCAGGATCTGCACTTGAGGAGGCCACACTGTGTTGGGTCCGGTGTCAGTAGGTCCCCAACATCCATATTTATGTGGTACATGCTGCTCCTTTCCATAGCTGTGCAATCTGGGCTTCTCAGGATTCTGGGGTAGTACTGTTCAGTATCCATTCAGGCAACACCTTTGTTGAGAAGGACCACTGTTGTTGTACACTGCTCTTTGGGTACATATTCTGTGGTACGGCTGGCATTGAGCAGTAGTGTGGTGTGGCATTCCATTCATCTTAGACTCCATGTTGCACTACGCCCAGGTCACCATCTCATACCATTGCTGCTGTGTGTTTTGCTTTGGAGATGTTGTCTGTTACCTCAGCATCTGCTATGTCAGGGGGCCAGCAGTCTGCTGGGATAGATATTCTGCATACATGGGGGTGTGGGGTTTGCACTGCACCTGTCGGGATGTATGTTGGCAATATGTGTGTGTGTTTGTGGTATTTGTGTGATTCAGTCCATATCTGTGAATTCACAACATGGCTCCTACCATCAGTTGTGTAAGCCTTGGGATTATCCTTCATGTCCTGTACAATTTGTATCTACATAGGTTCATAGGTTCATACTAGGCTATCCACCCTGGGCATTTGTTAGGCTAGCCAGAGTGTGTGTGGCTTTTGAGACCCCTTGCTATCTGGATATTATGGCCATGTATTATTTGCTTAGCTGTGCCTCTGTCTGGACATCACACAGTGAAGACCCCCACTGTAACTCTACAATCATCCATCCACTTGGCAAGATTCCTGTTGAACAGTGTCAGTGAGGGGCTCTGCCTAACATGGGGTGGGATTCTGGTCCAGGGTGTGTGGAGCCTCTGGATTATGTATCTGTCCCACCGGCACATCCTATTTCATTATGTGTTGGGGTTGACATCTCTCACTCTCTCAGCTCAATGGATATGTGTTGTCTGGGGTGGAGCATGTCCATTACTCCTGTGTTGGGCATGGCCTCCTACAACAGGCATGCAATGCCTCTGTGTGGGCAGTCTGCGACTGGAGTCAGCTGGGGTGTCTACAGCCTAGCAGCATATGACATATATGTATGACACTTTATCCTCTTGGTGAGGTACCTTTGCAGTCTTCCTAACTGCTGCAGGTGTCAGGTAAGGTAGATCCCATATGAGGCATTGTACTGGATTATGGGTGTGATTGGGATAAAGTATAGGGGCACAGTGGCCTCTGTTGCCATAGATGTGACTCCTTTCCTAATACAGTGTCACATGTAGACAGTCTTCCTAGCCACATTGGCAATGTGGGTGTCACATAACAGGTTACTGTTCACTTGTGTCCCTTGGTCCCTGGTTACTCCTTCCATACATAATGGTTTACCACCTATGTGGTATTTCGTGGTACCTTGTTTGGTATTTGGTGGGACATTCATACTGTCCAGTGTCTTCAGGACGGTTGGGGGGGGGGTTATTGTGTGTGAGAGTGCGGTCTGTAGCATACTACAGACTGCACAGCAGTCTTGCCTACAGTTAGTTGCACGTGGGTGAACTCCACTGCCTTGTGCATTGTCAGTTACCTGGACGTCTGGGTGTCTGTGCTGCCTATGGTTACTCACCTCCTTTTATGTAGTGTTCCAGGTTTTGGGGCCATGACACATGGTACATGGTATAACCTGGTAGTGCTGGTGTGCTGTCAGGAGCCTTGCAGCAGGTTTCTGTCACTGCACAGACATCGATGTTCTCTATTCTGGGATGGCCTCGGAGCATGCATATTGGGGTGTACACATCTGGCATCGGTCAGCAGTTCCCTTATGTTTCTTCCCACTTATGTTTTCTCGGGTGGTGGGTCAGTCTTTTCAGCCTTGCCTACAAAAGGCTGTGTGGAGGTGGCCAAGGCCTTATCCACTATTCAGACGCCCAGGGGTAATGGGTGCAGGCCATCCCAAGGGCAGCTGCATGGCTTGTCAAGCATGACATCCCAACCTGACAGACATTGGATCCCCTTGGACTGACACCAGTAAGTGTGCTACTTGCTATGACTGATCATTCCATGTTTCTACTGTGGCATTATTCTTGGTAAGGGTAGGTTGCTGCAAACGGTGAGTGTCATACCAGCCTGGACTACATAATCGGATAGCTCATCTGTGTCTCTTTACATGTAGTCTAGGGCAGTACATCTCGGGTCATTCACACCAGCATGGACTATGACTGCATCATATTTCTGTTTGCTTTGGAGTGACCTTCATATTTCTGTTATGTGGCATATTGTGGCGGCCTACAGGCAGCTTACTGTACCCTTTCCTTTGTTCAGTCTGCTGTCTTGGGACAGCAGTGTGTCTGACTATGGAGTCACCTATTACAACTGTATCAGGCATGTTGTTTCTCCTTCTGGCCTGTGACTGTTTGGCACACCAGCTTTGTGTGCTATGTGTTGCATGTGCTATGTTTGGAGGCTGTTTCATTGGGTGTCTGCTTTATTGGCCTCTGTTGGTGTGCTGTGTGTGTGATTTCTGCCTCCGGGAATGTATTTCTGTGTTTATGTGTTTGGTTTGCAGTTGTGGTAGGTCTATGTGGGTATGTGTTTGTGGTGTGTGTGGTTACCTTCTCCTACTGACTTGTTTTGGGTGTACTGAGTTGGGGAGCTCTGCCTCCGGTTTGGATGGATGGTTGCATCTCTCACATATATTTGTATTTCTTGGGTGGAGTTGGTGGTTGTCTGTGTACTTGGGGCAGGTGTAACATTGCCTCAGGATTCACAGATTCCACTTGTTGTGACTGGCCTTACTGGATTGCATGTGTGGACAGATTATATTGCCATACTACTGATCAGTAATTACGTCATTGTTCATGCTTGCTCTATCATGTAGTAGCTTCCTCTTTCTCTTGCATGTTTTGGTTATGGCTGGTGTCCACCATGCCAGATTTAGGCACTGTGTCTTGTTTTAATTTGGGACTGCATAATCCAAGCATTCCTGGCGGTGTTCATGGAGTGGCTGTCTTGCAGGTTCTGAGGCGTGGCCCATATTTTGCACCTGCAGGACCTTTCATGGCTTCCACATCATTTTGGAGGTGTGCAAATAATGCTTAGCACATGTTTTCCACTGTGATTTCCCGGACAGGGACTGTGGTCAGGATTTGTATATCCAGTGTGATTACTATATGGTCTGGTGTTACCAGTGTGCAATACACTTCTCATCTTGACATCCCGTACCCATGTTGCTGATTATCACATCCAGTATGCTTGCCCCTCTTGTGGGTGTGCTACGTTGTTCCTGGGCCTTTTGGTTTGTGGATTTAATGACCTTTTGTCCTACACTGTTGCAGCTGGTATAATGCTCCCAGTCTATGTGTCTGGGTATTTGCAGTCACCCAAAATAATGTGGTTTGGAGGACTTGATATATTCATGTATTCCAGCATGGGCGCAATGCAGTTCCTGGTGTTGGGCCAGTACTCTGTAGCAGGCTATACACTGGTGGGCGGTTTTAGCCACTGTTACTTGAGCAGGGCTAGTCCATGCTGCTTTTTCTGGTGGTACCAACATGGGGGTGTGGTTATCCTTGACAATTCTTGCTGGTCGCCCTCCTTTTGTAGCTTGTTCCAAGTGTTGAGGATGTACAGCACAGTATGAGGTGTAACCTGGTGGTGTTAGGGTGCTGTTGTGAGCCTTGCCTCAGTATTCCGTTACAGCACAGTTATCAACATTCTCCATACTGGGTGGGCTTAGTCTGCATGCATCTTGCTGTTTGACCTTATCCCTTATCTGATTCTTATCCCTTCTGGTACCTATGGAGATAGGTTTGTGTTTTGCGCCTTCCTATTCAGGGCACACTGTGCATGACAACAGCCTTTGCCAGTATCCATACGGCCTGCACTGATAGGTGCATGCCAGTCCTGGCAGGTGGTGCATCATGTCATGCTCAGCATGTCATCCCAGACTGGCACACAGTTTGTCCCCTTTGCCTACCTGCATTACTTCGGTAATTGTTGCACTTCATCATCTCGTTGTCCTGTTGTGGCATGCTGCTTGTTGAGGGTAGGATGTTAGACGAGGTCCTCAGGTGTGCATATGGTACTTGGTGTTACATTACTTGACACACAGCATTCATGCCTCAGGTGGTGCTGCAGGGCTGCCTCTGTCGGATGCACATATTACACTTCCCTGTACATGTTTGTGAGCAGGTTGTGTCACATTAGGCATCCCTGTTACTATATGGTGAGTCGGAGAGGGGTATCATTCCCAAGGTTCCTACTGAGCCAATGTATGTGCTATGCGTTGCCTCTTTGCCAAAGCCAGGGCATACTGGGCACGCCTCCTTCTGCCTACTGGGGCAGGATCAGGTTGTTCCTCCTCCGAGTCACGCTGTGCCTGTGGTGGCCTTGGCGATGGTGGGGGGCTGTTTGGCCCAGCCCTATGGTGATCCTGCTGCAGCTGTTTTCACATGATCATATTATGTAGCATAGCACATACCATGACAATTTGGGTACATGTAGTTGGTGTGTACTGCAAGGCTCCACCAGATGTGTCCAGACACCGGAACCGTGACTTGAGCAGCCCGAACACACGCTCTATTACATTACGTGTTTGTGCGTGTGCCTCATTATGGCGTTCCTGTTCAGGTGTGTGTGCATTTCTGATGGGTGTCATCAGCCACGGCTCCAGTGCATATCCTGCATCCCCACTAGGTGTCCGTGTGGGATGTCCCCATTGGCAAATGTCTGGTACAGCTGCGTCAAATGCCAGATGTGGGAATCATGGTAGCTCCCAGGACAGCCGGCACACACATTCATTATTATGCCCTGGGCATCACACACGACCTGGCAGTTGATGGAGGGAAGCCCTTGCGGTTTATGTAGGCCCTACCCGCTCTCCTGCTGGTGCTTTGATGCGTATGCGTGCAGTCTATGGCACCCAGTACCTCAGGGTATTCCGCTATTTGCTGGAAGAGACGCATGTTGCTGGCCAATACCTCACGGGCATTGGGGAAGTATACATGATCACCGACATGTGCTGACATGGCATCCAGGAACTGGTGCAGTACCCTGGAAGCTGATGCCTGTGATATCCCCATCATATCGCCAGTTGGTCTCTGGAAGGTACCTGTTGCTAGTATTCTTAGGCCAACACATACCTTGGTTTCCACTGGGATGGGTTCCCCTCTGTTGGTTCTGTGTGTGAGGCGTGGCCTGCACAGCTCCACTATTTGCTGCAGGAGATCTCTGTCCACTCTATAGCGCTCTACTATCTCCAGCTCATGTAACCCGTGGTAGGTGACCCTGGGCCTGTACACTCTTCTCCGTCTCCTCACTGCGGGTTGCCTGGCACCATCTGCATTGTCACCACCCTCAGCAAGTCACCTATGTCTCATTATGACAGCTATGGCAGCCCCTAACATTTCTGCTCTGAGTTCAGCTTTTTCAGTTTTCACTTCTGATAACTTAACTCCTGTCTTGCAGTGTCTCTTGAGAGAAACATTTTACACTGCTGTTTGCAGTGTTTTAAGTGCTGGGCTGGCCTAGTATACTGCCTGTATAATTGCCTGCATCTAATTGTTTTCACCTGCTAGCTCCAGCAGTATTCCCTGTTAACTTCCTAGTACATCTGTTGTTTCCTTTTTCCTTTCTGTTTCCTCAGGGTGGGGCCGTGTGCAAACCAGCAGAAACACGCTCACAGTGGCTTACACGCGCGCACACACACTTACACAGTTCAAAATCTGCTTATTCAGTTTTAAACGCGTGCACGCCCGTGCAAACGGTGTTAAACAGCTCCCAACACGCTCCCACATGCTTAGTCTGCCTTACACGCGCACACACTGCCTTACACGCGCGTACACCGTCTTACACGCGCACACACCGTCTTACTCGCGCTTCATGGCGCGCACACGTGCGCATACACGTCCAACAAGAAACCTTGGTGTAGGCAACAGTGTACACCTTCCATTTCTTGGCTTTCTCATGTTTACTTGGGGGCACACCTCCTTCCTTGATATCTCTCTGACATCTGTCATGTAACTCTACCTTCCAATGACTTCTATCCCTTTCTACCATTCCCCCCTGTGATGTCACCTATCTCCTACTCTGTTCCTCCCCCTTCTGTAACTCTTACACTACTCAGACTGTGCTCATTTACTATGTGACAGTGGTATTCAGTATCCTTACCCTAATTTGCATCAGATTGCCTACTAATGCTTAGTTACATCTCTTACACTTGGCTTCCCCCCTTGGCAACCACTACACGGTGGCCATGTTGGTTTTCCTATGCTGGTCCCTCCATTGACATTACATATAATGCATAAAACCTACATTTGTAGGTTTAAAACCTTCGTTTTCATGTGTTATGCAGCGCAGCCCGTTTGCGTGGGGCTGCGCTGGGTTTACACATCGGCAATTGCCGAAAAAAAAAAAAATATTTTTAAATATTTTGCATGGGGTTGCATTGCCAATGGCCACATATTTGGCCATTGGCATGCTGCCTATAACATATGCACCCTTTATTTGGAGCTGACATGGCTCCATTGCCGTGTTTGCAGAAACGTACTCAGTTGTCAACTGAGTACATTTCTGCAGCTAACACGGCTCTTACACGGGCTGTTCTTGGCTTCCTGGATCGCTAATCAGCCTCATTTGCATGCTATTCGGCTGCAAGTGGGCTGATTAGCTTAGCCACGCCCACTCCGTGTAAGAGCCGTGTTAGACTAACTCTTACACGGACTTTGGGCTGTTCCTGGATCGCGAAGGCTACATGGAGTCTTACACTACTCTTAGACTCCGTGTAAGCCTTCGTGAATCCGGCCCATTCTTTTTCATGGAAGACAATATCCCGACTGTTGTTACAGAGGAGAGAGCAGAGGTTGTAACATAAAACAGTCAAGATATTGAAATATAAATAAAAAGGAATTATGTGGTTGTAACTTATTACAATCATACACAAAGCAAGGTTGGATCCAAAACAAAGAGAGTAACAATAGCAAAATATCTTGTTTTTGCCAAAACAGAAATTCAACTTTGCTCTCCTACCCCCAAGACGAACAGGCAAATGACACATTTTGCTAATAAACTATCAATGAAATAGTAAAAGTGCTATCAAATGAACTGTCCCTGAAACATGTGTACAGATGTAAGACAGAACATTCCATTTTAAGCTATTCCTAGTTATGTCTACCTGTGCCAGCACTCCCCTAGAAGTGTGTATGGTCCATCTTTGAAGGCTAACACCCCTGTGTCATTGACAATATAGGGCATATACATTTCACAGAAATAACAATAGAAGAGTGTACATTCAAAACAGCTGTAACATTGGCCCTTGTGATGACAGTTAATAAGGCTGTGCATCTGAGGAAGTGAAATGCCCTGACAAATATGCCCATGCCATCAGTGCACTTGTTAGGAATGCATATAAATAAAAATAGCATTTGCTAATGCATATCTATATCTATTTCTATATCTATATATATATTTATATCTATATATAGATTTAAATATATATATATAATTTTTCTTAATGTTATTTTAGCATATGTAGTATATAGATGAAAAATAAAAGCATACATTATCTAGGTCAGTAGCCTTCTTTGCAGATATATCCCAACGTAGTATCTTCTTCTACGTTATCCACATAAACAAGTCTACTCACCTTCAGGTTCCCTAGCTACATGATTCCCTTTTTATGGTGTAGACTCTGGGCTGTGAGCACACTGAAGATGCAAATGAGGTGTGAACTTATTACAATTGCTGAATTCCAATTACTTGGCTCCATGTATCAAATGTAAACACAGTGCATGCACCCCCTCAGTGTTTTTTTGCTAATGGAGTGCAACTGTGAATGAATACTGGTAAGGAGAATGAAAACACAACAGAAATTCAGTCTGCCCTACCTCCAGTGGATGTGTCAGCCAGTTTAGACTTACAAAGTATAGAAGTAATTCTATCAAGGTTTTAAATGTAAGTAAGCAGCACACATTTCACAGTTTGTATTCAGTAACATTCATCCTCCCCTTCATTTGTTGACAAGTGTATATTATTGCTATTTAATATCCTCACACATTTTAATGAGAATGATGCAGAATGCCTTATAGACTGCATGTCTTAGATTACTGCTCTAAGACAAGGATGAGCAACAAACAAAGAGAGATAAGAGAGCTGCATTTCTGCAAGCAATAGTCATAAAAGGTTATGTGATCACTCAGTGTACTACATCTAAAATTAATACATGTACACACAACTGTCATATGTTTTGTTAGTACTATCGATGATGTTGCAGTTGGTTGTATGCAAAATTATTTCAGTTCCCTGCTGCAAAGCTGTTTGTGTGGCAAAGAGGGATAAGACATCCTTACTGTCTTCTGAAGGATCATTGGAGTGAGAGTTCAAATTCAGACTTGAGTAAAAATATTTCATGTGTACCAACAGAAGTTTTGTACTGTTTTTCATAGATTGCTTTTCTTCATTTCAACTAGTTTTCCCTTTATTTTCTTAATGCCAGTATTTGCATAGTGAGCTGCTTAGTGCAAACAAAAGGAAAGCAGAAACACAATGAATGTCAGGTTTAGCTGTGCTTATCTCTTTTTCATGACACTTAGAAGTGGCCCACAGAGGAAGCAGACAGAACACCTGCAGACAGGGCATAGACAGTGTAAAGGTCAAAAAGGATACATTGTTGCAATTTTTGCTTTCCATCACACAATGCCACTAAGTGACATTAAGCAGCAGTTTCCATCTGCAGCCATCAAACACCTGCAGGCAGGATGCAGACAGTCAATAATTTAAAACTGATTGGGCACCTCGCAAACATGCTAAGTGACTTTGTGTGGCAGTTAACACACAAACTGAAGAATGAATAAGGAATTATGTAGCTCTCATTTAACTATTCCTGTGGCAATAGGTGTAAGTTGTTGTGTCTTTTGGCTTATCCCGATTAGGGGTTGCCACAGAGGAACTACGGTCTGCTAATGTTTGGTAGTAGATTTTTACATGCCAAGTTACCAGACCTGACGCACAACCTTCAACGAAGGCACGCCCTTTCACGCATGTCTCCACACAGAAGACGCTTGGAGAGGTGGGTGTCGAAGTAGAGTTTGGCTTAGAGGTTACCAGATTTTGGATGGAAGAGATAAAGTGTTTATTCAGGAGGGTGGCTGTTTCCTGAGAAGAAGAGTTAGGGTATGGGCAGGGATTAGAGGGCTTTCCAGGATAGAGGATGTTGTTGAGAGTTGACCAACATTTTTGAGGATTGGATTTGTTGTTAAGCTGAGCAGAGCTATAGTATAACTTTTTGTCATTAGTTGTATGTTTTTTGGAAGGTTCCTCAGTTGCCTGTATTTTTGAAGACAAGGTGGCTGTTTAGTTTTAGTCCAGGTTTTCCAAGCATGATCTCTTTGTTTCATAAGGGACCTAGTCTCTTTGGAGAGCCAGGGAGCATGGTTTGATTTTACTCTGATCTTCCTAGAGGGAGCTAAGGAGTTTAGAGTATTCATGAAGATGCTATTGAAAGTGCTTACAGCATCGTTTAGGGGGAGGTGTTTTAGAATGGACCAATCTATGTTGTGGAGAATGGAGTTAAATTGGGATGAATTGAAAATCGATAGTTTTCAACAGTCTTTGATAAGGTGGGGTTTAGGAATATGGGAGCAGTGTCTTAAGATGGTGGTAGGGAGATGATCACTGAGGGAGTCAGGTAAGGTGCTAGGATTGTGGTATTGGTGGGGGGAATTGGTAAGGATCCAGTCTATGATGGAGCTGGAAGAGGAATTTTTATGGAAGCAAGTGGGAGATGTTACAAGTTGGTGGAAGCCGTGTAGGTGGATACTGAGTAGGCGGGAATCAGTTATGATTTTGGACCAATCAATGTTGACATCACCAAGGATAAGTGTCTCATATGGTATGTTGTGGGAGAACCAGGATAGGGTGTTTTCAAGAATGGGCAGATTGTTACCAGGAGGAAGGTAGATAGAGGCAATTGCAATTTTTTTGTGGGGATTCAGATGGCAGTTAAGGATGGTGATTTCAGCTGGGAGGAAGTCAGAAGTCAGGAATTGGGGAAGGGTATGGTGAGAGGTTAAGAATGTCTGAGTAGAGGATGGCCACTCCACCACCCTTTTTACAGGTCTATCAGATCAGAAGAGATTATAGCCTGGTGGGAGTATTTCACTATTTGAGATGTGTGGCTTAAGCCAGGTTTCAGATAGGGAGAGGATGTGAGGGGTATTGAGAGCTATCCATGAGTGCAACTCAGTGACTTTATTTGCTAGACTCTGAATAGTCAATGAGTAAATAATTGCGTATTTGGATGGAGATACTTTTTGTGACTGAGGTTGGTGACTGTTAAAGGAGTAAGATGGGGGCAGTGTAGAGGTAGTTTTGGGGAGAGAAGAGGGGCCAAGGTTGGGATGGATATCTCCAGAACAAAGTAGGTTTTTATTGAGGAGAGAGTGTGTAGTAGATGCTAGATGGAGTTTGTATAGTTTTGACTTAGCTTTGTGGGAAAGTTTAAAAACCCGTATTATGGATAGTTTATATAGACTTGAGATAGAGGTAGTAAAGAGATTAGGGGAGATAGTAAAATATGAAGTAGTTGGATATATGCTGTATGAGTGAGAAGTTGGTGAACATAGGAGTGGGTCAGAGAGATTGGAGTGGTAAGAGGTGGAGATAGAGAGAATAAGGAGTAGTGTAGAAGATATTAGAAAATAATACATGGAATAAAATATGGTCAGATAGAGTAGGTAGAGAGACAGTGGTATAGATGAAGTGGTGTTGACAAGATTGACAGAATAGTAAGGTGGTTGTGGAAACAGGCAGGAAGTGGAATTGTAGTGGCTTGTGGGACAGGAAGGGGAGGGATAGTTAGGTATAAGGTAATTGTAATGGGGTGGGTGGGAATGGGGGTAGGGTAGGGGAACGAATGGAGCGGGGCTAGCACCCTGGTCAAGATGAAGTCATAGAAACAATCAGAAAAGATAGTGAAAAACTAGGTTGAGAGACAAGGATATAAAGTTTCTAAAGGTATAGTCATCAGAAATAAAATAAAACAAAATAAAATATGAGCAGAAGTAAGCTTACAAAAGGACACTGGCCTCAAGCTACACAAGTAGATTTACTTGAAGGAAATCCAGTGCTGTATGGTTAAAATAAGCTACAATAGAGAGGGGCTTTGCAGGGGGAGAGGTATTACTAGCAGCTAAAAGCAGTGCAAAACATAAAAAACATTAATATGAAAGAGTCTGAAGGCAGTAAAATAGGGCAGGTGCACTAGGAAAGGCAATTATGAGTGAGGCTAGAAATGAATTCAGGGAAGGGTAAAGTGCAGAACAGGAGAATATACACAGAAACAGTATGAGGATAGTGGATAACCAAAGAGAAAGGATAGGAGCTGCTGGGGTCTGCTTTTCATGGTGACTTGCAAAAAAACACTGTAAATTCTTGTTGTGCTTATAAAGTCTAGCATTAATTAAAAGATTAGCTTATGTAGTAGTTCTTTACTGGGACACATACTTCAGTGGTATTATTTTAAGCTTAAAATGGTGGCTTCCGGACAGAAAGTTAGAGTTGCAGGGTATCTGTTAAGGTCCTCAAACCTGTGCTGCCTGTACTGTGGCCAGGAGAAAACTGCAGGGAAAAATCCACTAGGGCTATAAAAACAGAGAGGAGGGAGATTAGTTATGAGCAAGTAATTCAGGAAAAGAGCGAGAGACAAATATACCATGGGTAGTGAGAAAAACGTTAATACAGGTAGGCAGAGACAGTATACCTAGCATTAATTTCCATTGTATGAGTGTCTTACACACACAGCTAGCTAAGAACACAGCAGTGTTTACACCTATGCATAAAGTAATGCAGAACAGTAGTACTTATCAACAGCACAGTGTAGACATACACAAGGCAATAATTCACAAAGCAGGAAAACAGAAATCCAGGATACTGAGGACAACAATTGGTACACTTTCAGGCAATAGTTCTTCCTTTTACTTTAGTGCTGCACCAAGAAATTACAGTGAAAACACTATAGATACATCTAAATGTGAAGTTAAGGTGCCTGTTGCTCCTTGCAACAAGAAACTTAGTTGGTAAATATTCACATTTACAGTTTTCTTTCATTAAAAAACAAGAAATAATATGAGTACAATTCAAACGCTAAGCTACCCATGATCATAAGGTGCTGGTGCTCCTTATGACAGGGAAAATAGACTTTAAATATTCACAAAACTAGAGTCGTGAGAAAAAGTACATCAAAACTGCATATGCAAGCAATATTCATCTCAATATAAACACAAAATACTATATGACCTAAAGCAGATAAAGCAACAGAATAATCGCCAAATATTGTAAGATTTAAAGCAGTTAAGGCAACAGAAAAGACATCACAAAACAGCTAATGCCAAAGAATCAAAAGTTTACCTTACACAGAGGAGCAGATGCTCAGCAGCATGAAGGGGAAAGAAGATTTCAAAATGGCTCCTGCTGTTGTGAGGCACCTATGAAGACTAGGAAGAGGAAGTGAGGTGAGGGGGAGGGGTAATGACTAATACTGGGCTGGGCTAGCACCCTGGTCAAGATGAAGTCATGCATTTATGTGGTTGTGGTGTCATCAACACTTTGGGCTATAAATGTTGGATTTAATAGAAGGCATGTATTCTGATGAAGTCCCTGTTCTGAGTGGATGAAAGCACTCAACAAATACTTTGTAAATATTGTTATGTCTTAATAAAATGTTTGATACCTTTGGAAGGTTGTGGAGAGTTCTGGCTACAACACAGTGATTTTATTATTTTATTTTCATTTTGGTTGTCACTGGGGTCGTTGTTTAAACAGTTTTGGCATATATAAGGGATAAGACACCCTTATTGTGTTTTCAGATGAATTACTGAGGGTATATTGTCTACTATATTTCTGTAAGCATAATTCTGCTATCTGGACTTGGATGGCCTTCACACATAGATAAAACACATACACAAATGAATTTAGATTAAAACCCTTGTCAGGTCACACACATACATGGTTAACACCTTAGACTGTCTGCTGTATTTATGAATGATTCATGAGTATGTTTGACTGAGTCTTCTTCTGGGGCAAAGAAGGAAAATCACTGTGTGGAAGAAAATGTTTTCTCCCTTACAAATAGGTTTGAATCCCACACTTTAAAAATCAGTTTTCTCATTGTATAAATCCAAAACAAAAATGAGTCAGGTCATGGAATTTATGCATCAAGTGCATGTCTGCAAAGTTAACTCACCTAACAATTACAGCAGCAGACACCCCTCAAACTAATGTCCAAGTGTCAGATTAACCTTCCAGTTTCAAAAATTGCTTTCCTCCCTGCTCGGCACTGTTGCTCACAACTAAATATCAGGCAAATGTGGTTAGCTTCATGTCTCGGGTTTACACACTACCAGTAAACATGATAACAGGAATTGGTGGGAAATCATTTGCCATGGTTCTACTTTTGGTATTAGACATTTTTGGCATTAGCAGGACAGGTTCCCAGTGTAGTGCACAAAGGTGGAGTGTTCAGGACTCCAGAATATTTATTTGAGTCATGGTAAAACACCACAGCCAAAAACTTCTGCAGGGCGGCTAATCTGACTCCCAGTACATATCTGAGGTTTGAAAGAGGGACATGCTCAACTAGTTGCTGACTGAGTTTCAAACTAGTGATATCCCACAGTTGTGTAAGTAAGCGAATAAAGAAATGTTTTGATACATCTAAATTTAAATATAGGCAAGACTGGTATACTTACTGCTCTTCTTTTCTTTTCATAGTTAATACCAAAATTGAGTTGAATCAGCAGGCTCATGCTGAATATCTGGAGTGATTGAGGGAAGAAAGTGGTATGTATGCAGCAGAAGAGAAGTATTACTGTACCTTTAAAAGTTAATGATAGATTTTTTTTGTATCCTATACAGTAGTAGCAAAGTGAGCATGCATATCCTAACTGTAAAAGCAAGTCAAGTGTAAGAATATAGTCAGAGTTTGTGGGTTCAAATACCACAACTAGAGACTATACAATACTGCATTTCCATCATATTACGTAAATTAAAATCTATACAAGTAGTATAAATGCCCTGCTGTTAACTGTATTCAGTATACCTGGACCAAGCATATGTGCATTCCTCTCAACCTCTCAGCACATGCAATCTGGACAAAGCCAGAAATAATAGGGGGACAAAGACTCTAAAATAGGGACAAATTTTAAATATTGCTCTTATAGACTTAGAATGTTGGAAGAACAACAGGTTTTGTATTATTATATATTTTCTGAAGGATATGAAGTCTGAAAATTTAGTCACTTCAGTCCTCAGTGATTTGACAGAAAACCACAAATTTTATGAGGAATAGACCAAAAATATGAGGCAAAAATATGAACAGTTTGTGAAAATCTGGAAGGTTGAGAGGTATGGTACAATATATGCACATTGCAAGGATTACTTTGAGCAATTTGAAATTATAGTTTCTAGTTGACAGGACGTATACTTAAATATAATAGTTCAGATAAAATAGTTATATAATTGTGATAGTGTATTGCATGTCACTTATGACGGTACTAATTTTATCTCTTTTTTTGTCTCAATCCAACTCTTATCTCTTTTTTTATTTTCTAGTATGTGTCATCAAAATGTCTCCATATCATCTATCTGTAACAAATCACTAAATGCTTCACAACACACTGAGTTAGGCCAGCCCATGGGTCAGCCTGCCCCTGCTCCACCGACCCCAGCACCAATGCCCAGCACAAATGGGACCCAACCTGATAACACTAGCTCTGCTGCCCCTGTACTACCTGTACCCTCAGGTAGCACTGTCCTAATGGCTGGTGTTATGGTACCCTCTGAGAGCAGAGGTGGGGATTTCATCACTTGCCAGGAGATGCCAGAGTTGCTGCGTAGGGTCAAGCATCACACCATTGGTATATGCCTATGTTGGATGGAGAGGCTGCTCTCCCTCATGGTCCATAGGATGAGAAGACATCAAGCACTGCAACACCCAGTGGAGTAAGGGAACAGTGATGACAATCCTGTGGGTGAGTACTAGGTTCTCACTATCTCCATGTTTGACTGCATTAGCTTGCTTTGTTCCCTCCTTTACCCCAATCATGGTGTCCCCCAACCTTTTGTGTCCCTTACTGTCCCTGTCTTGTCTTGTTTGCCTTGTTTGTTTGAACTAGCTTTCTCACCTACCTAACATACCTGACCCACAGATACCAAAGTCCCGTATCCAGCATTCCTCTCTTACTGAATTAAAAAAAATGGGCACCTGTCCCACAAAAACTATCATTCCATACCTAGCTCCCCATTTTGCGTGTGTCTTCTTGATACTTTTGATTTGGTCCAATTGGCTATACAACATAACTGAGTTGCTGTCATCCCTCTTTGTGGAGGTGACCAATTCAGCTAATATTCTGTACGTAATCTCAGGTAACACTGTTAAAGAAATAGATAGCTTTCCTATCTCCCTCCTACACATTCCTGCATTTCTTTCCCTTTGATCTTCCCCCTGCTTGATCCCCATTTAACCACTTTCCTATCTACCCATTCTAACAGCTATAATCTGGTCAAAAAGTAAAATCACACACAACAGATATAAGTACCAAAAAAGCAGTTGAGCCCCTCACTTTTTGGGGTCTATGTTTGCGCAGAATTTGGTGCTGCACACAAATGCCAAGTGACAATGAACGGCTCTTCAGTGGTACAATTTGCCTCCATGCAATGCTGCTTAAACATGCAGCATTTAGGTAAAATACAGTAACACATGGTGAATGCAGTTTAAAGAATAGATTCATTGCATTTTCACTATTTATTTAATAGTATTACATACACCTGGATTCAAACCCAGTATCATCCAGACTCAAAAAGTATTGCATCAATGCATTTACACCTGCTGCAGTGCCACACTTTCAACTAAGCAGCAGGTGTGCTTCACATACTCAGTGCTAACTCTCATAATTTTAGCAATGAGCCTCACATTTGCACATTGCTTAATTATGAACAAACAGGATAAGCAGTAGAAATGTGTATCCCACATGCCTAAATACTTTGCTCATCGTTGTGCTATGCAAAGTAAATAATAGCATACATTAGTTTTGTTTACTGTATATTTAGTCTTCATGCCATGAAACTAAATGTGGAAACATAAAACATGAAGTCCCTATCTAGGAATATGTCACATATTTACAAAGCAGCCATGTATTACTCCCCCCCCCCCATGCACTGCAATCCTGGTCTCTCAGTACTTGTTGATAAATATCAACTACACTACATAAATTAATAGAACTGTTGTGTGATATACCATGCACATCTTTAGAATGACAATACACATTCAGATTTTCAAATACCTGTAGTAATGCAGTCAACTGTTTGCATATAGTTTGTAAAGCCGTCTCTTAAACTATAACTGCACATTGAAACACAACCACCACATACTACTCATTGCACACATATTAATCTGGTAATATGCAGAATTTGAATTAGCTTAACAGTTGAACATGCCTACACATCCATTTCATGCAGTCCTCCCAACATCTCTCCATCATCCAGTGCTGATGTCATCCACCATAAGTTGTCCTGCAGTGTTGTAAAAATTGGGCTTGTGCTGTGGTGGTTGCATAAAGTGCTGTGTTTTGTAGTTAGGTACTAAGATAAGTAAAAGGTCTGTTCTCACTGCAGTCAACTGGGAGGTGTGCATGTGTGTCTATTTAGCCAGAAGGGCATAATTATGCATCTGGCAGTTACCACTCTAATTCCATGGATTGACAGTATTTTGACTCTTGTACATGCCTACACTTCCATGTCATGAGGCCTCCCAAAATCTTCTCTCCAATATCCAATGCTGCTGTTATCAACCATAAGATGTCCTGCAGCCTTGTAAAAATAAGACTTGAGCTGTGGCACTTCCCTTAAAGTCAGAGTTCTCTAGTTGGTGTACTTAGATTGGTAGGGCTTCTCTTCTCACTGCAGTTAACAGGTGTGTGTGTGTGTGTGTGTGTGTGTGTGTGTGTGTGTGTGTGTGTGTGTGTGTGTGTGTGTGTGTGTGTGTTTCTGTGCCCTTGCTTGGTATTACAGAGTGCATTTCACATCAGCATGTGGAACACTGCTTTTAGCATTTTCTCCTCATCAGGCACTGCTGATGTCATCAGATATAAGTTTTGCCTGACACTGTTAAAGGCAGACTTCAGTTGTGGAGCTTGCCTTAAATGCAGAGTCCTCCAGTGTACTTAAATAGATAAGGATTCTATTCTTGGTGCAGTCAACTGGGGTGTGTGTACATTTGTGTCCTTGCCTGACATTGCACAGTACCTTTCACACCAGCATGTGGGACACAATTATCATTTTCTCCTCACTAGACTCTGTTAATGTCATCAGCTATAGCTGATTTGTGACATTGTGGATGTGCAGTATTTCACCAGAGCAGGGTCAGAGACTGGTATAGAGACCAGACACAAGTCACCTCATCCTATATGATACAGATTACAGTGACAGTGCTTTTAGCCTATCCATATACATCATGGAATGGTTTGTAGGCCCTGTATTCTCTTGGTGAAAACCCCCCGTGGTCTCTCCAGCTGCATCAGGTGTCTGGTGAGCTACATTAAAAGGGAACATTATACTCTATTAGTGTTCTGATGAGGTTCAAGTACAGTATTGTTTATATAATTCTCAGAGCTGAATACAATGGCCTGATTTATGAGGTACACAATGTAGTCTTTCAATACCACTGTGGACACTTGGTGGTCGAAGTTCAGGTTGCTATCTATGTGTATTCCCTGTTCTTTTACCATTGGTTTTCAGCATAGGTGGAGTGTTGTCAATGCTGTAATTAGCAGGGAATTCTACTTTGCCGAAGGCTAAAATAAAGACACATTTTTATGTTTATTTATAGACCATGTGGCTTTGGCAGCAATCATTTGTCTGTGTTAGCCCCTCCTGTAGTATTCTATCATCATTGGTGGAATCAGTGATTGCACCAAATATGCAAGAATCAGCAAACCCGGTAACAAAAGGCCTTATACTTCAGCCTGTACTGTCAAGAAATAGATTCCAAACAGTAAAGGGCCAAGCACAGATCCCTGGGGTACTCCAGTGGTGACAACTCCACTGTTAGATGTTGATTCACCAACTTTCACAGCATGTGTTCTGTCAGTGAGCCAATTTATTAACCATCTAGTGATGTAAGGGTTAATTCCCACCTGGGAGAGTTTCCCAATGATACCTGAGAGGGGATTGTGTCACAACCCTATGCCAGATCAAGATAGACAGTCTGCACTATCTTATCTTCACCCAGGTGCATCACACAGAATCATTGGGTTGTGACAACATCACAGATCACTTATTGCATGATTCAGCATATACACCTTCCTGACATAGTTGAATACACACTTCAACATGCCTTCCACATGGACTATGTTCCTGTAGAAGGGTGTACATCAATATGTATCCATCTGTGTTGGGAGAGAGCAGCACCTGATGCATTCATATATAGACACATCCTGACTCTTCTCATCTGTGAGGTAGACCAACATGTCATCACGGACCTTTTCTAAATGAACACTAGTAACATCCTAGCTGTGTGCAACAGATCTATGTGAGTTGTTAATGCTACATCCATGTCTATTACATCTGCTAGATGTCCTCAAAGAGGTCATCGAGGACATGCATGATGACAACACTATATCCTGTGGAACTTGATCAGGCCAAGGCATTTTACACAAGTCCATATTGAGGTATTCACTCAACAGTGTCAAGTGTGTGTGTGGCCATAAACATGTATATCACTAAGTGGGTGACCAGTGGATCACATATGTGCCATCTAAATATGTTGAAATATGTGAAGTGGCTTATATCTCCGGTCCAGTGATCAGGTCCGTAGATCAGAGCTCTCTGCTAAGCCCTTTCCTGTCCATTATTTATAGGGTGGTAAGTTTTCCTAGTGACATACAGGTAACCCCACATACTGGAATCAAATTACATAATATTGAAAAAGAACTGTGCAAACTGGATCCAAACAAAACACAGGGAGGAAACAGAATAAGTAACAATGACCTGAGCTCCAGCAAGAACTTACAGTGCCATTATACCTATTATTCACTAGGTCATATAAATATGGGGAGATTCCTTAAGATTGGAGACATGCACTTATTAAACCTGTCTTCAAGGGAAAGGGGAGTAGGACAAATCCAGAATCATATAGACCCTTAAGTCTACTTTCATGTTGTGAAAAAATAATGGCAAAGGTAATACTGGGTAAGTTATTGTCAGAACTGGATAGGTTGGGACTTGAAACAATATATCAGCATGCATATGTTGAAAATAGATCTATTACCACCTGTAACATGATGTTCTATAACAAGATAATAACTATGAATGAAAAATTGTGCTGTGATGTGATTTATATAGATTTAACTTCAGCATTTGATAGGGGCATACACAAAAACACTAATCAATAAATTAGTACAACTAGGTATTGATGTACTGTTGATAAGATGGATAGTTGCATGGCTTACAAATAGGACATGGCAAGTATCACACACCAACTGGACAGGTGAAATCCTTGGTTACAGTCAAGGTGTCTCACAGGGCTCTGTCCTAGGCCCTTACTTGTTTAGATTGTATCTTTCAGACCTTACTTTTTCATCTGAGGTGTTCTACAGTCTATGTCCTGATTACCTGAAATTGGGTAAACTGATTACAAGTGTTATAGATAAGGCATGTCTGCAAAATAATTTGACTAAATTGACCATTTGGGCACAGGAGAATAATATGTTGATAAATACATCAAAAACTAAGCATTTGGGAGACATAAGCTGAAAGGTGAATATTTAATACAGCACATAGTGATTGAAACTGTAGACTCGTTTAAGGACCTGGGTATATGAGTAGAGTCAGCTATGAATAATCATATCAACCAATTGGCTGATGATAGTTATATAACTATAGGTTGTATAAAAAGATTTATAAAGTTTAGGAAATCAATCATAATGAAGTCATTGTTTGTTAGTTACATTAGACCCAAACTTGAGTATGAAATAACAATACGGAAACCCTATAGGAAAACAAGCATGAACAAACTGGAAAGAGTACAGTGGAAATATACCAAGGGCATCCATGGATGTGAAAATCTAAGTTATTATGAAAGACTAAAATATCTGAACTAGTACAATATATCTTACAGATATTTAAGAGGATATCTTATTCAGGTATATAGGGCATTTATGGACAACTACCTCTGGGAATGTTTGGGGTTATCAAAAAGTACTAGAGAATTGTCAGATAACCTATGTAGAAGATTCTATTGGAATGAGAAGTGTACTAATTGGCTCTCTGACAGAGTAGCTGATGCTTGGAACAGGCTACCAAATTACATTAAAGCAAGTACTAGTTTAGATATTTTTAAGAACAGCCTGGACACTTATTATGGGAACAAGTATTTTAGTATATTGGCAAGCTAGAAGAGCATTAATGCCCGTGCTTCAAACATTTGTATGTATGTATTATTTAAGTCACAGATGTCATGAATGACTTAACACATACTGTGTCCAATCAGCTGTCAAAAGGACTACAGATTGTGGGCTATCATTGACTCCAGCAGTGATATTATTATAATACAGACAGTATCAACACATGCCAAACCCTCTTGCCACAGCCATGACAACACATGAGATAAATCAAAACGGGGGGAGGGGATTTGTTACTTTATGAAAACAAATGCACAACTGAAGGATAATGCAGACATCACACCCTATAAGCAGACCAACTGGTATGTGACCTGTGTCCTTGGTTAGATGGCATGTGGAGCATCCAGCAGCATGTGGCCACAGCTCTGACTACTTCCTTGCATGTAACACAACTACTGAGTATGCGAAGGACCATCCACATCCAAGGCTATAATACCTCCATTGTTCACAGCTTTCATCACACCAATAACTGAGTACAATGTACTCTTCTTCAAGTATCTCCCTACACATCTTCCAGTAATGTGTAACTGAAGTGTACCACCTTTGCCACAGTGAGCTTTCACATATCTTATTGGCCATTCCTAGGCATTCTTTTTGTTGCATAAACATTACTGTCTGATAGTGCGGAATACCCATCAAGGTGTTACACCAGATGCATCTGTGATACTTGTTCTGTCGAAGCACACAGTACATTCATAGTTATTTGATAACATTGATGGTACGGGTTACATTCATGACAGTCTGGATTGTACCATATGCATCTGCCATGCACACTAGTCAACTAGCCTGCAGTGATCCTGATGTCACATACAGGTATAGTAATGTCCCTCATAAGATCTCAAGCAGAAGATACAATGTCAGGATGGTGTGCTTGATCACCCTCAGACTGCTGACATGTCATAATAGTTGTACAAGTGTGTTTGTGCAGAACCATCTATGATCACTCACAATCACATATGTTGTGTCAGAGACATGGAATTACTGGGGGTATTATTCTGATATTGCCCATGACTGTGCATGCTTTTTTTACTGTAACTGTGTTCCACTTGTTGGAGACATCTGCTGACATTACACTCATATTCAGGCAAATCAGTTTGCAGAGCTTCACAATCTGCACCCAACCACAATTGTATAGAACATCCCTGATAGATGTGTTTTGCATTGTTTATGTCAGAATACTTATCTCACAAAGACATCTTTTCCATTATATCACCTTGTGTGACAGTCACATAATATACATTTTCACTGTGCAGTCCATGCTGTACCATACTGATATGTGATTAGTGTTCCTGCTACAACTGTATTCCATTGACATGCCGTCATCTGCTGTACATTAAGATCTTTCACCTGTCCTCTTTCCCTGTGTTCGTTCCTGCAATTAATCTGTGTCTCCTTATTCAATACACATACTTCCCTTGAGTGTTTTTTTTAATGGTTGTCCATTTACCCTTACAGATCATTTCCACAACTTTTGTACAGAATGCCTGGAATGACATTTCACAATACACTGTACTGTATACACTGTCCTGTACTGTGTTTGGACCATAAAGATTACTATATGTAAACTCATTACAGCAGAGTGTGCCTTCAGGTGTTTCTGCAGTTACCTCCTACTGCACCTCTAGGCATCAAATATTGCTTGTTCATATCTGCATTAAAATTCCAAAACTATACTACATGCAAGTTATCAGAATATTTTACCTTGAAGCATACACGGTGTTCTGTGAAAACTTGCTGACCATTGTGCAATGCTGTTTAGAGTGTTTGCATCATGGAAGACAAAAGATGCAACAATGTATTCTTTCTGAAACTGACAATGTCTGCTTGCTCTCTGGGTCATCACAACATGTTTGTGCATAGGAGATCAACTCACAAATGAGACTGGCAACGCTCAACATGCATTATCATTGTAAAAAGTACTTATTATGTTACATAACTAAGAAATAGTTGTGGGACATGAACCCTGTCCTACATATACTATGAGCTGTGTAATCCACTGTATTTAACAGGCAAAATATAAACAACAAACTAAATTTTAACACAGCTGATAGAATTCTATATAGCTCTGGAAGGTGTCTTTTCTCTGTTTGCCATAGAAACAGCTTTGCAGAAAAAAAAATCATTGTGCATATAAGCAAGTCCCATTTACACTGCAGTATTATAAAGACTTATAGCACTTGTACACTCTGACTTGTTTGTACATGTGTTGCTTACATATTTAGTGCAGTGAATGCTCACACAGCCATTTATGAGTATTGTTTGCACCAGTGCAGCTGTCATGTGTTCATTCTGCTCTTATATGTGCTGTACTCTCAGACTTGCAGTCTATACAGCATTTTGTATCATTGTCCTTAAAACATATGCCAATATTACATGACAGCAAAATGCAAATTGTTCATTAAAAGAAGTAGAGTTTGGCTGTTAGTGCACAGAAACTGAAAATCTATGCTGATCACTTCTGTTTCAAAGATTGCTATAATTACTTCTACACTTTGCACTGCAGGTAGTGAGTCCAAATTGTTGTGTATTCCTTTTCCCTCCTACTGCAGTTGCAATACATGAACAACACACACTGAGGTAGTGCCTCCACTATCTTTACATCTGCTACACAAAGCCAAACGTTTGGGATTAAGCAATTCTAATGAGCTCACACCTCATTTGCATCACCACATGCTCAGAGACTTGAATCTATACCATAATATGATACATGTCTAGCTAGAGAATGTGAGGGTGAGAGGACTTCTGTACTTGTAGAAAACAAAGGACTGATATTCCTTTTGATTTACCTGCACAGAAGGCTTCTGATGTTGCTAAGATATGATTGTATTTTTCAGGTACAGGCTCCACACATCATATAGAGCTGTGTAATGAATACAAAATGGTACGCTATCATGTGCTCATCATGTCACAATGTGCACAAGATCTTAGAGCATTGAGTAGCCTTTACTGGATCCAGTTCTCTGCCAAAAATAATAGGTAAAAAACATAGAATGTCAGCAAACATTTTGCGGCAAAACAGTCTGCCCAACACACTAGTCATAGGTGACTCAATAGTGTGGCACACTGATGTCCCACTCAATAAGTTGAATGAGGAGAAAGTAATATTCAGCTGCCTGTCAGGCACCAGGATCTGCCACACAACGCATGCACTCAGGTCCCTCAACAACAGGTACAAATATGACTCTGTCATTGTACATATGGGTGTGAATAACCTGAGATGTACCTCCCTGGACTGCAAAAAAAGAGACATGGAGGAGCAATCAGATTATGTAGCCTAGGCGGGCATGACCCTAGCCCTGAGCAGCATCCTACCATCACCCAGAATGATTGCACAGTACAAGCAGAAAATGATTGATTTCAACAATTGACTAAGTTTCTGGTGTCATTCTAAGGGGATCCAGTATCTGTCTTCCTGGGATGACATGTTTGACAGACCTCGATGCTTTGCCATTGATGGCCTGCATCTGTCACCCCTGGGCTTCCAGATACTGGCCCAGGCTCTTGCCAACTGTATAGTGCCTTTTTTAAGTGGTGTTCCAAAGACCAAATTACCACAGTAACAGCTACAAACAAATGTAATATGAGGGTCATTTTGTTTGCTAAATGCTAGAAGTCTAAATCTCAAAAAGCACTTGCTCAAAGCACTCCTTAAAATGGAGAACATCGACATTTGTGCTGTAACAAAGACCTGGTTCAAGGCAGCAGAAAGCACCCCTGCACTACCAGGCTATAACTCATTCCACACCTTTTGGCCCCAGAACTTGGACTGAAGCTCCAAAGGTAGTGGTGTTTCCATATTCATTAAATATGAGCACACATTTAGACTGGTAGTCCAACATAACACATCTGAGATACTTCAGGTGCAGCTAACATTTGGTAAGACAGTGATTCAGGTCATACCTTGCTATAGGTCCCCAACCATGTCCCAAGACTCACACTCCATGTTCCTAAGCACCTTGGAGAATATTAGGGTCCAACCTAACACTCTCATACTGGGCGACTTCAACTACCCCCTCCATTAACTGGGAAAACTACTCATGTACCAATACACTTGCCCAACGTTACCTGGAATTCATTAATTCCAATGCCCTAGACCAGCTCATTCTTACCCCTCTAGAGGTAGCAAAATCTTTGACCTGGTCATTACTAACATGGGCAACCATTTTTGTACAGCAATAGTCAACGCCTCCCTGGTTAGATCCGACCACAAACTAATCGCCTTGGAAATCCCCATCCCACCCACCCCTCACCCCCCCAAAGGTAACCACCATGAAACACTTCTCCTAAGCTAACTTTGGGCTCCGAAAAACAGAGGTGGCTAACTTCACAGCACCCATACAAATGGAGAACAGTTGCATGACTGCCGAACCAATGCACTGTACAAACACGTAATCAAATGCATGGAGCTCGCCATACCCAATAGAACCAAGATGCTCTACTACAAAAAAAGGAAGCCAATCTGGTGGTCCCCTGTCATAAACAAACTCTACAACAGAAGGAGGAAACTTATGCGGAATAAGGTAAAGTCCCAAGAGTGGAAAAACTCCCTTATCAGCCTCAACAAAAAGTCGAGATCCCTCATCAAATCCTCTAAAGCTAGCTATGAAAACAGAATTGCAGCAGATAGTAAAGACAAACACAAAGCCTTCTATAGTTATGTAAAGAATCTCCATGGCAAAACCCAGATTTACTCTGAGCTACTGTGCAATAGTACTTCCTATATTGAGCCAACAGATATTACCAATGTATTGGCCAACAAATTCAGTGCCAACTTTACCCATCTCTACTGCCCCCAAAAGACCAATCACAATACCAGTACATTGCCAGGCACACAGTACTACTGCTGCACAAGTTAAAACAGCACTGTCCAAGGCCAAGAATACAGCTTCTATGGGACCAGAAAATATCCCTGGCTGTGTTCTATCTGTGTGCCTGTTCAGTCACGGCCTCACCTCAGGCTTTGTCCCTACCAAAGGGTGCACTGCTACAGTCATCCCTCTTCACAAACAAGGCACCTCTGCAGACCCTGGGAACTATTGCTCCATTAGCATGAAGAGTCTGATATGCAAAACTATGGAATGCATCATCATGGACCTAATAAACAAGGATATAGGGAATCTCCAAACTCTGCATCTTACACAGTTTGGTTTTGTGAAGGGTAGATCATGCCTGCTTAACTTGGTTGACTTCTTTGAGTCAGTCAGCAGAGCTGAGGATGAAGGCAAGGTGGTTCATACAGCCTACCTTGATCTGGCCAAGGCCTTTGATGCCATTCCCCACTCATGAATCATAGAAAAACTCACTAAACTAGGCATCAACTTCTATATCACTAGGTAGGTTGCAAACTTGCTCACAGATAGAACTCACAGTGTGAAAGTAGCTGACTCCAAGTCAGTCTGCAGAACAGTTATGAGTGGAGTCCCACAGGTTTCAGTCCTGGGTCCTCTTCTGTTTGGTACCTACTTCTCTGAAGTCCAGGCCAACACGAAGGGACTCTGGCTGACAAAGTTTGCAGACGATTGCAAGTTGGGAGCTGTTATTAACTCTCAAAGTGATTTTGACATCCTACAAAAAGGCCTCACTGAGACCAACAACTGGTGTCAGAACCATGGCGTTAAGCTCAGTGTCAAAAAATGTGTTGTCATCCCTCTTGGGAAAAAACAGTTTCCCTTGAATTACCACATCAATGGCAGTCCACTGAACACAGAAGGCGTTATAAGAGATCTGGGAACACAGGTTGACAGCAACCTCTCTTCTGCCCACCACATTTGCCACTGTAGTCAGAAAATCCTTCTATGTGGCATAGCTCATTACTAAGAGTTTTGCATCCAGGAAGAAAAAGGCCATTGTCTCCCTCTACTCTTCCCTCATCAGGCCAGTCATCGAATACAATGCCCCATTTCACATGTACCTCACTAGACATCTGCAACAACTGGAGAGGCCACAAAAGTACCTCACTAAAAGGATCCTAGGCCTTTAACACTTGTCCTATATGGACAAAATCAAAAAACTCCAACTATTCTCTGTCTCATATCGCCTACTTAAAGGCAATCTCTGCTTGACTTACAAAGCCATGTCTGACCCGGCTCTGTTAGAAATGCTACATCTAAAGAAATCCCAATTCCTCCACACCACATGCTCCAGAGATCTCAACCTCATTACCACAATCAACAGAACATGCTGGAGGGACAGGTTCATAACCCAGAGACTGCCCATGCTATCAAATAGACTTCCCATACATGTCAAGCAGAGCACCTCACTGACCCTCTTCAAGAGAAATCTTGATGGGTGGATGGGAAATAGAAAATTCACCCCGGGGATCATTCCAGTGGCTCTACTCGACAGAGACACTGGGAACTAACATCGGGTGACATGATGCCAGGATAATCCTATGGGCTAGGGCTGTAAAGGCTCCAGGGCCATTAGCCTAGTACACACCAATGATCCTATAATAGAAAGAATGTCTAAATGCTACTAACTGTACAATGCTTCAAAATAAAAATAATTCAAGAAACAAGTTTTTCTCTTCCAATTCAGAAAATCAGTGATTAAAGAACACAGAACAGCTTTCATTTCCCTAATTGGAGCTTTGACATATCCCCAAACATAGTTATTCTAACACTGTTACTTACACCATATGAGACAAAGGGCAGGTATTTTTCCTAAGGCAGTCAATCTGATTAAAGTCAATATTGTAATCCCTAATTAAATGCACTGAAAACTAAATGTAGTTTGTTCAGTCACTACACTAACAGTGTCCATATCCTGTCGTTATAAGCTGATGGTCAGCAGCATCAGCATAACACCATTCTACTAACTATAATGAATCTGCTGTTATACTATTGTCAACTTCATAATGCAAAAGGGTATTAATTTCCATATATAGATATAGATATAGACATAGTAGATATATACATAGATATAGCTATAGCCATATAGCCAGATAGATGAGTTTATGGTAAGTAACCAAATTATATATGTGTATATATATATATATATATATATATATATATATATATATATATATATATTATTTATTTATTTATTTATTTTTATTATTTTACATTTATTTACCGGGAAAGTCTGATTGGACATATGTCCATTTTCAGTGGAGGCCTGGGGAGAAAATCTCTGGAAAGGAGAGTACAAATACATTAGGAACAATAGAAACATTTAGAGATAAGTATAATATGCAGTTTTCAGTAGGGTTACAAACTTAGATAAAACATAGTAGACAACATCAAAATCATGCGGCTTCAGTTTCAGACAATAATACACGCAGTTATGGGCTAAGTCCCATCAAGAATTCATACACTTATTACAGTATATGATTGAAATGCTTCTGGAGAGTTTGCAGGAACAACAGGTGATGATTAGTCAGGGTTTAAGCAGGGACATTGCCAATGCTATTGGAAGTGTAGTTTGAGGCTTTTTTGAACTGGGTTAAGGAGGATTGGTGAGTAAGTTCGGCAGGTAAGATATTCCAAGTTTTGCCTACTGAGCTGGCGAATAGAGAGTCCCCAGCCACTTTTATGCTCTTAGTTGTTTGTACCAGCAGTTTGTCAGCAGAGCGTAGTGACCTCAGGTTGCTGTACGGTTTGATGATCTTATTTAGTGCTGTTTTTTTTTTCGGGTTGATATAGTACTTTGTGGGTTATTACAAGTTGGTTGTATCGGAGAAGACTGGGCCACCCCAGCCATCCTAGTTGAGTTAGGTTAATACAATGGTGGGTCCTTGAGGTAGCACCTGTAGCAAATCTAGCAATATGGTTGTAACAACTAGCAAGTTTGGAAAGGGTGTCTTGGTTCAGGTTAGTGAAGAGGGGGGAGGCATAGAGGAGGGTAGAAAGCAGGTGGGACCTAGCGATAGTGGTTCTTGCAAAAGGAGTGAGGAAGGGTTTGATCCTGTATAGGGAGCCCAGTTTTTTGTTGACAGATTTGATGGTTTTATTGACATGGATATCATATTTTAGGCGGTTATCGACTGTGACGCCCAGGAGTTTTGTATGGGTATCTGGGGATATAACTGTGCCATTGTTGGAACTTATTGTAAAGAATAGTGAGGAGGATTTGCAGGTGGGGAAAAGATGAGCAGCTTAGTTTTGTTGGGGTTTTATAGAAGCTGACAATTTGTGAAGCATTTTTCTATATCATTGAAAGTATTCTGGGTTAGGGTCATAAGCTCAGTTGAGGAGGAGGTGGTACATTAAGAGAGTGGAGTATACACGCACAAACACACACATATATATTATATATATATATATATATTATATATATATATATATATATATATATATATATATATATATATATATATATATCTACATGGGTCTACTTCAGAAGACTGACAAACCAAAAGACTAAATACAAAATACTGAAAGCTCAAAATACTGACATTTTTAATGTAGGGGCAAGCCCCCCTGCACCCCTCGTGACCCCCTGCTAATTATATATACCAACTCCAAGATCGCACAACAGTGGAGAAAGGGCAAATTCCATCCTTCAGTATTTTGAGTTTTCAGTATTTTGGGATTCAGTCTTTTGTTTTTTCAGTCTTCTGATGTAGACCCCATGTATAAATAGATATAGATATAGTTATGATACATATTTAAACTACCAAGCCTTGCTATTACCATTTCCCTTTGTTATGGTTTGGATTAAACCTGTCTGAATCTCTACTGAAGGATTTATTCATCCATAGTATTCTAACAGTTCTGTCCTGCTATCCTTTTGTCTCATGTGTTACTTACCTGTTTCTTAATTTTGTCTCTTTCCAGACCATAACACTTTATCCCTAGTAGGTATTATTTATTAAATGTGTTCCTCTGGCACTTAAGAATTGTCTCTTCTTGTCACTTTATACCTAAGTAACTCAGAATTGTACAATACCTGTCATTGACTACCTGCAGTACTCAAGAAATCCCACCCCATCATCTGGGTATTTAACAGTGGTGAGGGAAGGTGAAGTCAGATATTACTTATCACAGCCAAGGTCTGATGTGAGTGATACAAAAAGGAATGTTAAGGACAGCCCTGAGATCTACATCCTTTTGAAAAAAAAAAAAAAACAAATAGATAAAGAGATAAATTTTGAGTAAAACACATAGGCCAGGATTAATGAATGCCTACATGTCATGCAAAGCTCATGTGAATGATGAACAGCAACAAGCAAGGTGTGTCTGATTCAGAAAACACTATAACTCAACAGAGCCAGTTTGAAAACACTGGTTAGCAGTTATATGTCAGCGATGGTATAATGAGCTGTTTTGTATGCTAACAAGTAAAAAGAACATGGCAGAGTGAGTCAGAAACATGTGAAACAAGCACAAATGTGTCATGCCCACATTAGCACTGAATTTGGCTATGTACTCCCATTCCACCACAGGAAAAATTTAAAATATGTTAGAGGTTGCTGTAGCCATTGTAAACCTGAATCTGCAAATGGCTGTTCTAGAATCTGCCACTGGTGATGTCACCAGACATCACCCCAAAGGAGTAGGTTCTGTAGACCACACTTAACCTTTCATGGCCTCTGTGAAATAGACATAATAGACAGATACAAGATGGACAGGGGCATCAGACACCAAACAGTGGACATGTGTTGCCATGTCTGCAGACTACTGGAAATCATGGTCAACCCATCCCAGTGAATACCAAGGCACGTGTAGGTTGAGAAATTTTAGCTACAGAGACAGTTCAGTGATCTGGGCAGGCAGGCAGTGCAGGGTTTACAGGCTTATGCCTCCAGAATACTCCACCACTTCCTTGATGTCACAATTCAGCATGTAGAGCACCACTTGTGGTTTCCATGTACTCATGTGAAGACAGCTAGCACTATGTGAGACTTCTATGCTATAGCCCTTTTCCCTGAAGTACACATGCATGCATATTGAAATAAAGAAAGTAATGACCTCACCTGGTTTAATTAGAAAGGAGGTACATGAACTGCAAAGCACATAACTCCATCAACTAACAGGTGGTCTCTAATACATGTGGTATTAACTACAGTGTGTGTACAAGCAACCCAGGTAACGTTAAATGACTCCCACATATGGCACACCTGTGAAATCTTCCAAAGTATTGCTGGGGTAACTTCCTACATAAATATCTAATGGGGGATGCTGTACATGCCTCATCACCTTGGCTTATGACACCGATGAGAAATCCACACAATCCCACTGAGCAAGGTTACAACTACACCCATGCACAAACTAAAAACATTACAGAATGTGTGTTTGGACTGCTTAAGTCACAATTCTATGGACTGGGCACATCTGGTGGTGTCACACCATATAACCCTGCCACCTGTGCCAAAATACTGAGTGTGTGTGCGCTATCTTACATAATATAATCCTTAAAAAACAGGTACAGCAGGGTGGCCCAGTCCAGGGACAGCAGCAAAGACAGTGGTAGCTAAGAGACACTTGCGGTGGCAGAGAAGAAGCCAGCAGGTGAGGACTACCATGCCAGATGGAGGCAGGCACAATATGCTATAGTACTAGCTAAGAGGAAGTAAATTTCACATACACTCTCTTAATCAGTTACAGAAGAGATCAAATGATACAGGCAGTAACATTAATACAATGAATTAAATCATGTCTTCCTTACCCATGCATTGCCTGACTCCACTAAGCATCAGACATAGGCAGCCCAAGAACAGACTATGTCCATCATTTGACTGCTTATGTCTGCTGCTTAGACATAGGCAGCCCAAGGACAGACTACTCTTAACAGCTGTAGCACAGATACATGATAAAGCTTTCTTGAAAATTTGTACAGTGTCTAAACAGATTATAGAAATGATGATGCATGCCGAGGAATATTGCATTACATAAGCTTATATAGAAGTTCAGCAGACAAAGACTGTATTAATGATGCAAACAAAAAGAAAGGTAGATGGAGCTTGCCAATGCACTGCCTGGCTGCTCTGTGCATCAGACATCATCAGTTCAAACAGACTACTTCCTGTAGGTCAGGGAACTAATCTTGTCATTTGCAAAGGTAGATGAGCAAACTATCCTGCATACCTACTACTTCTACTTCTTCTGAACTTAAACAGTACAAACACACATTAAAAATGTTGATGTATACACAGGACAACCAGAAATTTCCTACAACTGTATTGCCTGACCACTCTGTGTATCAGATATCAGTAGCACAAATCAGACAGCCGTCTGAATACTGGGATACTCATCACCATTTGTACAGGTGGCTGAGCAGGCTGTTTTACACATCTACTGCTACTACTTCAGAATTTAAACTAAGTAACCACACATTAAAATGGTGATGTACACATAGGAGAGCTAGGCTTTTCATACTCACACATTTCTTGGGCATTGTGGGCATCAAACATAAGCACCCCAAGTCAGACATCCTTCCAGAGGCAAGGGCACTCTCAGATTTATTTGCAGAGCTGGGTAAGTAAACTGCCCTACACAACTGCAATGACTATTACATGACTTAAGCAGAGTAAAGATGCATTAAAAATGATGATGTATATACAGGAAAACCAGACTTTGCCTATCCATGCATTGTCTGGTCAATCTGTACATCAGACATAGGTAGGCTAAGTCATAGATTGTGTAAAGGGTTATCATCAACTGCAAAGTGGGGGAAGGATTTAGAAGACTTCATGTCTTTCACAGGGAAGTGTGTGAGTGTGAGAGTAAAGGTAACAAAACAAGTATGCATAGTTAAGGCAAGTGTGTCCAAGTACAAACTTAAGTGTGTCTATTGTGTTTGAGATAACATGGACAGTATGGGATTGAGTGTGTGTGTGTGTGTGTGTGTGTGTGTGTGTGTGTGTGTGTGTGTCTCTTCTGGAACAGACACAGCATGTGTGCCACTACTAAACTTTGGCACATTGGACAGGTCTGAGACATGCATTGAGGAGGATCAAGTTTGGTGTGGATGCCCCCAACAATGAGAACTGCCTTTGCTAGGAATTGCACCGGTTGTACCATGACCCTGGCTAGAGTCGGTGTGTTACCTGAATGTGAATGGCGCTTGTTAAACAAGCTGTCATCATGACCATGTTCAAGATCATGACCTTGCCTAAGAGTAGAGGCATCCACAACCTATGGAGCAGTGGTAAGGCTAACACAGCAGTAAAGAGATCTGACATATCCATGGCCACATTTGCTAACATTTAAGGTTGTAGCAGCTGAACAGCCTCATGGACATTACCCCTGTCCTGACAGATGACCCATAAGAGATGCTGGATCATCCAGTGTGCCACTCAACCAGTACAGGGAGTTACACACACAATTCATGCACTCCCATATGCGAGCATGCAGAACATGCAGTAGTCTCACAAACTCTTCTGAGGACCTGGTGGAACTTGCCTATGCCTCCATGATGGCCCTGCACATATGCTGGGTGGCAGCTACTGACCCGCATGTGTGGTACCTCCCACCCACAATGGCTAGTTGGAGATTCTGGAATATCTGCATCTGTGGCCTCTCCATTATCCTGATCAATCATTTCCCATCATCCTGTCCATTCTCATATGGTTTAGTGTCATAGGTATGATTCTCCATCATTAGAGAATAAAGATTCCCCAGCATCAAACAGAGATAGTTCCATACTAGGGTCAGACAATGCTTCATCTGTGAATACGCCATAAAAGGACTATAGGAAAATTCATATACCACAGTTATTTATGCAAGTGCTATCATTTCAATGAGTAATAAACATATCTAACACATGTAAATATGCCTATACCATGTGCAGGTGGTCATTGCACCAGAATGTAAGATGTTTCTAAATGCAGTTGATGAGAAAGGTATAAGTATCCATGGAGCTGACTATCATCTGCAAACAGTGGGTGTAAAAAGCTTTGAATGACATACCTGGTGCATACGTAATGGAAATCCTCTGAGAGATGTATATCTCTCTCTATCCCATAATCCAGTTCTGCACTGTGAAATCTGAGGAGCTACCTGCACCACTGAGTGATAACAGGAATGTCTCCATTTCTGTAAGTGGTGGTGCAGAAGACAGCAGCTCCACCTGTAACCTTCTGTTCTACTATGATCTTGGCTTTATGGACACTTACATGGCACACATGTCAGACTAGGTCTTATCTATGGCCATGTTGAATTACAACATTTAACCTCCTGTCACCAGTCACAGTCATGGAAGGGCTTGCCAAACGTTTATGCATGAAGCAGCCACCTACTATGCAGATGGAGATGGAATACCTGTGCAATCACCTCATTTTCTGAAAAATGAGCCTTCCATCATGAAGTGTCACTGTCCGTCTTACAAGTAATTTCTCTGCGGTGATGGAATAAAAAACAGATATCACAACCTAGGTTACTACACAGAGAGTTCAATGGTTTAACAGTTATGGAGTAATATAGTAATATATCTTCAGTAGATGGTATACTCAGTTCTAACACAAACATGGCAGCACCCTAAAAAAGTACAATCAACAGTCTAAACACAAAATGCATGCTCCCCCGACACTTAACATATACAAACACAAGGAACAGTGTAAAGCAATGATGTATCTCCCCGAAATAACAAAAGGAAAAGAATTAACAAATGCAGAAACGTACAGCATCAGGCACATAATCGCATAAGCATAGCAACAGTATGAAATGGAACATGACCTAAACTCACACTGAGAACATGTTTACTTGCTCACCATAGTAGCGACACATGTCAATAGGTACACCTGGTATGGAAATAGAATAAACTTCTAATCTGTGTGCCTGGTAAGTTATTAAAGTCAGTAGACATGTTTGTGTTCCCCTAACTACTTCAAACACATTTCGGATCACTTTAACAAATTAGAGTGAAATAATGCAGCTAGATAACACAAAGCAAATAAATGTGAGTATTGTACAAATTTACAGTTGCATGGAAGACGATACACCTGTCAATATTTCTGTTAGAATGCTCTCTAGTTCTAGAGCAATTGTGAAAACAAGTTTGTTTCAGCAGCAAAAGAGGAAGAATGTGATCTTCTGTAGTGAGATGGGAGATCCCTGCCTCACAGCATTCCTCTAAGGTGTAGACAAACCCCTGTGGGCATAATGAATTTGTTAATTAGGTCTCAATGCATTAGACTTTCTGAATCACTCAATTTTCACAATGAGCAGGGGAGTTCAGCATCATGTTGGTGTCTGCACAGTAACGTGCACACACCTGAGCAACACAAGAAAAGGGATAAGGGCTTTGGCAAGCTAAAGCCTTCAAAGTGTGCCACATTAGGAGCACTGATCAATCAATGATGGCAAACAAATCCATGCTTGACAAACTCTGCAAGGGTGAGTCACACAGGTGACTGTCACAAATGCATTTCAGTAAGACATATTTGGAAAGATGACTGAAATTTGAGCTAGATATTGCCCATGTCCTCGAAAATTTATCTAATGTGGCTGTGCAAACATGGCAAACATGAGTGAAGATTCCTAATGATGCAAATGATATCTCCAACAATATGAATCTGGATTACCTGACAAGAATATATTGACAGTTGAAAACAGTAGGGATAGAGTTCAGCCGTGCTTTAAGATGTTCAATAAACAAATATTACACAGTAAGACGCTGTCCGGTTCGATTCTCAGCTAGAGCGTCTTCTGCGTGGAGACATGTGTGAATGGGCGTACCTTTGTTGAAGGTTGTCCGTCAGGGCTGGTAACTCGGCACGTAAAAATCAACTACCAATCATTAGCGTACCGGAGTTCTGCTGTGGCGACCCCTAACCGGGAAAAGCCTAAAGACACAAACAATAAACAAATATTACACAATTATTACTTTACAAAAATATAAGAACTAAGTGTTATATGCACAGATTGGCTATACCCTGCTATTGTTCAGAGCTGAATAAAACAATAATTAAATTCAGTTCAGAATACAGTTTGAATAAATTGCATTTATTTAAACTGTATTTGCTTTAATATTGCTACACATTCAGGTGTGCTAGCTTGCACTGCACTTGAATTGTTTGTAGTGCTGTTTTACCTGCCTTTCTGTAAAAACAAAAAAAAAATACTAAGCTTGATTCCTGCCTTTCCTGTAACTAGTCTAGTCCAAATACAGATTTGCTGTATCCAGGACTGTTTGTAAGCTTCTGAGCCCCCCCCCCAAGCCTTTCTGTGTTGGAGGAAAGCCTTCTAGCTTATCAGTGAGAGTGGTAAGGTCTAGGTAGCCTATCTACCACAACAGGAGTGGTTGCTGGCCCAGGAATTGTAGTTTATTGGCCATTTGGGCAGTTTTTTCCATCTCTTTCAACTTTCTGGTTTAAACGTCCATATTTGCACTTGTTTCCCGCCTTTCCTGTAACTGGTCAAGTTCAGATACAGATTTGCTGTATCCAGGAATGTTTGTAAGCATCTGAGCCCCCCCCCCCCCAAGTCTTTCTGTTTTGGAGGGAAGCCTTCTAGATTATCAGTGGGAGTGGTAAGCACTAGCTTGCCTATCTACCACAAGAGGAGTGGTTTCTGGCCCAGAAATTGTAGTTTATTGGCCATTTAGGCAGTTTCTCCATCTCTTTCAACCTTCTGGTTTAAAAGTCCGCTTTTGTGCTTGTTTCTCACCTTCCCTGTAACTAGTCTAGTCCAGATACAGATTTGCTGTATCCAGAACTGTTTATAAGCTTCTGAGCCCCGCAAGCCTTTCTATGTTGGAGGGAAGCCTTCTAGCTTATCAGTGGGAGTGATAAGCACTAAGAAGCCTATCTACCACAAGAGAAGTGATTTCTGGCCCAGAAATTGTAGTTTATTGGCTGTTTGGGCAAGTTTTCCATCTTTTTCAACTTTCTGGTTTAAAAGCCCGTGTTTGCGCTTGTTTCCCACCTTTCCTGTAACCAGTCTTGTCCAGATACAGATTTGCTGTATCCAGGACTGTTTGTAATTTTCTGAGCGGTACCAAAAAGTCTGCTTTTCAATTTTTCCCATAGATCTACTAGTTCTCTCCTCTCCTGCACTTTTACTATCTTATAGTCTAACACCTTACAAGACTTCTTGTAGCAATTATTGTAGCACACGAAAGTGCTACCAGCACTAAACTTCCTACAAGGAAGCAGCTCCAGTAGTTATTATTAATGCCCACCCCTCCAGGCATGTATAAAGGTCAGTTCCCTGAGCTTTCTCCTATTAATCTGGTGAACTTGGGCATCCTGAGGCAATGTATGAACTGGCTCATGTACACTGACAACTGTCTCCTCTTACGTCCCAACACTCGGACTTGCGAGAGATGCACTTATATATCCAAATTGGAAGCCACGCACTTTCCAACCAAGACCAGAATAGCTGGTCAAGAGGAGAAGGTCAACACTTGCACCATAATACATGGAACACATAGCCCTCCAGAACACACACCAGCACTGCCTTCACATAAAAGCACAAACCACACACCCACCTTCATGAAGGCTCTCAATACAAAAATTTACCCAAACAGCAGAGACCTCCAAGGCAGAAATGCACTCGACCACCACAACACAACACTAATCATGAGACACATAACTTTCCAAAACAGTGTGCCACTCAACCAAAGCCCCTAGGGCAAAACAGCATGCCCAACACACTAGTCATATGTGACTCGATAGTGAGGCACACTGATGTCCCACTCACTAGGTTGAATAAGGAGAAAGTAACAGACAGCTGCCTGTGAGGTGCCAGGATCTGCCACATAATGCATGCACTCAGGTCCCTCAACAAAAGGTACAAATATGACTCTGTCATTGTACATGTGGGTGTGAATGACCTGAGTCATACCTCCCTGGACTACATGAAAAGAGACATGGAGGAGCTCTCAGATTATGTAGCCTAGGCAAGTATGACCCTAGCCCTGAGCAGCCTCCTACCATCACCCAGAATAATACCACAGTATAAGCAGAAAATGATTGATTTCAACAATTGGCTAAGGTTCTAGTGTCATTCTAATGGGATCCAGTATCTGTGTGCCTGGGACGACATGATTGACAGACCTCAATCCTTTGGCAAAGATGAGCTGCATCTGTCAGCCCTTGGCTTCTGGATACTGGCCAAGGCTCTTGCCACCCCTATAGTGCCTTTTTTTAGGTGGTGTCCCAAAGACCAAATTACCACCATAACAGCTACAAACAAATACAATGTGAAGGTCATGCTGCTCAATGCTAAAAGTCTAAATCTCAAAATGCACTCACTCGAAGCACTCCTTAAAATGGAGAACATCGACATTTGTGCTGTAACAGAGACCTGGTTCATGGCAGCAGAAAGCAACCCTCTGCACTACCAGGCTATAACTCATTCCACATCTTTTGGACCCAGAACTTGGACCGATGCAACAAAAGGTGATGGTGTTTCCATATTCATAAAGGATGCACACACCTCCAGACTGGTAGCCCAACATAACACATCAGAGATACTTCAGGTGCAGCTAACATTGGGTAAGACAATGGTTGTAGCCTGCTATAGGTCCCCAACCATGTCACAAGACTCACACTCCAAATTCCTAAGCACCCTGGAGAATATTAGGGTCCAATCTAACACTCTCATACTGGGTGAAATCATCTACTCCTCCATTAACTGGGAAAACTACTCATGTGCCAATGCACTTGCCCAATGTTTCCTGGAATTTATTAATTCAAATGCCCTGGACCAGCTCATTCTTACCCCCACTAGAGGTAGAAACATCTTTGACCTGGTCATTACTAACATGGGTGACCGTTGCTCTACACCAATAGTCAACTCCTCCCTGGTTAGATCTGACCACAAACTAATCATCTTGGAAATCCACATCCCTCCCATCCGTCCCCCACAAAGTTAACTACCATGAAAAACTTCTCCAAAGCTAACATTGGGCTCCAAAAAAGAGAGGTGGCTTACTTCACAGCACCCATGCAAATGGAGAATAGTTGCATGACCCTGGAGAATATTAGGGTCCAATCTAACACTCCAATAATGGGCGACTTCAACTACCCCTCCATTAAGTGGAAAAACTACTCATGTACCAATGCACTTGCCCAATGTTTCCTGGATTTCATTAATTCCAATGCCCTGGACCAGCTTGTTCTTACCCCCCACTACAGGTAGAAACATCTCCAACCTGGTCATTACTAACATGGGCAACCATTGCTCTATGCCAATAGTCAACCCCTCCCCAGTTTGATCTGACCACAAACTAATCACCTTGGAAATCCACATCTCTCCCATCCCTCCCCCGCAAAAGTAACCACCATGAAAAACTTCTCCAAAGCTAACCTTGGGCTCCAAAAAACAGAGTTGGCTAACTTCACAGCACCCATGCAAATGGAGAATAGTTGCATGACCACCAAATCATACCCCAATGCACTGTACAAAAACGTACACAAATGCATGGATCTCGCCATACCCAATAGAACAAAGATGTTCTCCTCCAAAAAAGGAAGCAAATTTGGAGGTCCACTGCCATAAACAAACTCTACAACAGAAGGAGGAAACTAGACTGGAAAACCACCCTTATAAGCCTCAACAAAAAGTTGAGATCCCTCACCAAATCCTAAAAAGCTAGCTATTAAAACAGAATTGCAGCTTATAGTAAAGGCAACCACAAGGCCTTCTATAGTTATGTAAAGAATCTCCATGGCAATACCCAGATTTGATCTGAGCTACTGCGCAATGGTACCTCCTGTACTGAGCCAACAGATATTGTCAATATACTGGCTGACAGATTCAGTGCCAACTTTACCAGTTTCTCCCCTTCAAAGGACCAATCACAATACCAGTAGGGTGCAAAGTACCCAGTATTATTGCTGCACAGATTAAAACAGCACTGTCCAAGGTTAAGAATACAGTCTCTATGGGACCCGACAATATCCCTGGCTGTGTTCTACATGAACTGCAGAGTGAACTGGCACCTTACCTGTGTGTCCTCTTCAATCACAGCCTCACCTCAGGCTTTATCCCTATCAAATGGCGCACTGCTACAGTCATCTCTCTCTCCACAAAGGAGGAGTGACTGCAGACCCTGGGAACTATTGCCCCATTAGTCTGGCGAGTTTGATATGCAACGCTATACAATGCATCATCATGGCCCTCATAAACAAGGATATAGGGAATTTCCAAACTCTGGATCCCACACAGTTTGGTTTTGTGAAGGGTACATCATGCCTGCCCAACCTGGTTGACTTCTTTGAATCAGTTACCAGAGCTGTGGATGAAGACAAGGCGGTTCATACAGCTTACCTTGACCTGGCCAAGGCCATTGATAGCATTGCCCACTTAGGAATCATAGCAAAACTCACTAAGCTAGGCATCAACCCCTGTACCACTAGGTAGGTTACAAATTGGCTCACAGATAGAACCCACAGTGTGAAAGCAGCTGACTCCAAGTCAGACTGCCCACCAGTCACCAGTGGAGTCCCACAGGGTTCGGTCCTGGGTCCTCTCCTGTTTGGTATCTACTTCTCTGAAGTCCAGGCCAACATGAAGGGTCTCTGGCTGACAAAGTTCACAAATGATTGCAATTTGATAAGTATTATTAACTCCCCAAGTGATGTTGACATCCTACAGAAAGGCCTCACTAAGACCAACGGCTGGTGTCAGAACCATGGCCTTAAGTTCAATGCCAAAAATGTGTTCTTATCCCCTTTGGGAAAAACCCAGTTCCCATGAATTACCACATTGATGGTAGTCCACTGAACATAGAAGGCGTTATAAGAGATCTGGGAATACAGGTTGACACCAACCTCTCTTTTGACCACAACATTGCCACTGTCATCAGAAAGTCTTCTGTGTGGCACATCTCATTACTAAGGGTTTTGCATCCAGGAAGAAAGAGGTCATTGTCTCCCTTTACTCTTCCCTCATTAGACAAATCATCAAGTACAATGCTCCATTTGGCATGTACCTCACTAGACACCTGCAACAACTGCAGTGGCTGCAAAAGTACCTCAGTAAGAGGATCTTAGGCCTTAAACACTTGTCCTATATGGACAGACTCAAAAAACTCCAACTATTCTGTCTCATATCTCCTACTTAGAGGTGATCTCTGCTTGACATACAAAGCCTTGTCTGACCCAGCTCTCTTAGAAATGCTACATCTAAAGAAATCCCAATCCCTCTGCACCACATACTCCAGAAACCTCAACCTCATTACCGCAATCAACAGAACAAGGTGGAGGAACTGGTTCATAACCGAGAGACTGCCCATGCTATGGAATAGACTTCCCATACATGTCAAATAGAGCACCTCAATGGCCATCTTCAAGAGAAATCTTGATGAGTGGATGGGAAGTAAAAAAATTCACCTTAGGGATCACTCCAGTGGCTCTACTCAACAGAGGCACTGGGAACTAAGGCCAGGTGGCATGATGCCAGGATAATCCTATGGACTAGGCTTGTAAAGGCTCCAGGGCCATTAGCCTAGTATACACCTATGAACCTATGAAGCTCACTTTCCTTTTTACCGTCATATCTATCCTAGACTCCAAGAATCACACTTTCAGTGTGTACCAAAAAATAAGAGCAAGAAAAGCCTGATAACATGGTGTAGCTGAACATCAGTTCCCATTGCATAA
>NC_056725.1:334153362-334280862 GCF_019279795.1 Protopterus annectens
ATAATGATTATAGTAATGCATTCTATTTTATTGCTCCTAGACAGTACACAGACCCTAGACAAGCTATAGTAACCTTTTTCACAGGTTTGAATGTGATACAAATTAAAGATGTAATACACACATAATCTACAGCAGCTTTCTGTACACACACATATCTGAGCAGGGCTAGTTTTAGAATGGATGTGAATGAGCGGACAGACCATTATCAGTTTTATTCTAACACAGTCATATCATAGCCTTGTTCAGGTTAAAGAGAATAATCAGAAAATGAATACATTTTTTTTCTCCTCATTTTTCTCCAACCAGCAACAGCTTTTGTGGGGCCCCCACAAAGTCAAGGATGATAAAGCATTTATACACACTAAGGAGTGGGGGCCACCACACTCACAGAAGATCTAAGTGTCTGAATGTTCTGTGATATTTTGTATTCCTTATTTTTGAAATATAATTACTTGTTAGCTGTATTTTTTACTGGTAATCAGAATAATGCATGTGTTCCGGCATTGTTGGGTGTGTGCACACATAAAAATCGGTGATATTTTTAAACAAAGACAGACTCACACACATAAGCCATAGCAATAACAGTTTTGTAGTTATTTCAATAAATAGCAATACATTGTACAACAATGGTACTGCCATACCAGATAAGTGAATGTTGTTCATAGGTTATTAGGTGTGTGCTAGGCTAATGGCCCTAGAGCCTTTACAAGCCTTGCCCAAAGAAATTGCCCAGGCACCATGCCACCTGATGTTAGGTAAGAGTGCCCCCATCCAGCAGGGCAACTGGAGTGATCCCTGGGGTGAACTTTCTGTTACCCATCCACTTGTCAAGATTTCTCTTGAATATGGCCAGCGAGGTGCTCTGCTTGACATGATTTGGAAGCTTATTCCAGAGTATGGGCAGTCTTTGGGAAATGAACCTGTCCCTCCAACGTGTTCTGTTAATTGTGATAATGAGGTTGTGATCTCTGGAACATGTGGCATGGGGGGGGGGTTGGGATTTCTTTAGGTGTAGCATTTCAGGTAGGGCTGGGTCAGATGTGGCTTTGTAAGTCAAGCAGAGGTCACCTCTAAGTAGATGATAAGAGAGTGAGAACAGCTAAAGTTTCTTGAGTCTGTCCATGTAGGACATGTGTTTAAGGCCTAGGATCTTTTTTGTGAGGTACTTTTGTGGCCTAGGTTAAGTAGTCACCATACAGCAGCAGGGGTCACTTTTAATCTCACTTTACTTTTTGTGCAATAACTCGTAAAACAAGTTAACATTCCATGCAACTGAAAATGTTCTAGTCTTTTTGATCAAGTTTCAACTGTTCAATATATCTACCTGTCCAATACTAAGTGCTGCTAATAGTTAAGGATGCAAAAATGTGATAATGTCTAGTATCATGTCAAATGTACACATGTTTTTCTTATTATCTATGTTATACTTATACGTATTGTCTGCACATGGAGCTCAAAGCAATGCCATTTTGTATAGCCTGCACTGAGGTATGGGTCTAAATGACAATAAAGTTTACTTTGATATTGACACTGAAGAGTAAAACATACCTGTCACTGTCCCTGACTTCACAGACCTTCCCTGATTTTGCCTCATAATTTTGCTCTGTCCTTCATAAAAAGTTTGATTTGCTGTTAAATCATTGATGATTACAAAGAGTCAATAAATCAGAGCTTTATACTTATTGTACAAAAATGCATGTTGATGCAAAATGTGTTATTCTATTAACTTTTTAAGTGAATCAGAGTAATATTTAAAACATGTTTCTGATTATTATTTTTGGCACTGCAAAGAATTATTCAGCAAAGATGATGAGAGTTATGGAATCTGGTGTTCTGCCAGTATTTATAAAACTTTCTGAAAGAGAAAATCATCCCTAAAGATGGGGAGCATCAGCTCCTCGAATAATCCAAGGTGTGCACTGAGATCAGTCACTTTGGGTTGCCGATCTCTCTAGTGCTTTCTTCGTTCATGTTCATTATCAGCTTTATCCTAACCGGGTGACATCACAGCCTTGTCGAGGTGAAAGACCATAATCATGGAAATCAGTAAATATTTTTCTCCTTATTTTTACACAGCCACTGGCAGCTTTTGTGAGGATGATTGAGGGCCCCCCTAACTGCAGCTACAGGTATTGCAGGTACCTGAAGCTGACTATGTTGTTGGTTTTAGTGGACAGAATGGTCACCAGCAGGGTTTAACTAAACACTGTGTCAGTGATAAAATATTTAATGGAATTGTGAAGCCTGTTACTTTATAAAATGCTGTTACTATAACCAGACATATATTTAAATTTTAAAGGAGGTATAAATAAGTGTTAAAAAATATCAGGATAAGATAACTTGCTGTGGTTGGGGGCCCGCCAGGAACAGGGGGCCGCCAGAAACCACAGGGTTCACTGGTGCCTAAAGCCAGCTATATATATATATATATATATATATATATATATATATATATAGGTAGATAAATATAATGATTAGCATACATGACAGAGTACTGCTGCCCTGTTTTTCACCCTTAAAACAGACAGTGATGAAATTCAAACTTAATTAATATAGCTCATTTCTCTGTCATCATTTGCACAAATGCTTTTTTATATGGTGGCCATCACTATGCATAGGTTTTAGCAAACAAAATGTCATTTGGGCACCATTTCTCTGCTATTTTTCTGAGATTTCTGAAAAGAAGACATTGCAGGTGATGGTGAGAGTAGTTATCCATTTAGATCAGAGAGGTGATTTGAGCAGAGGTAGTGGATTTTTGTACACCTCTTAGTAAACAATGACAGCTGAAGGCTATTGCAGGTAGGGTAAAGCAGGTCTCAGTACAAGGCTGAAGCTTCTAATAGTTTGGCCAAGGCTGTCACCCATACTACTGGCATCCCACGCATGGTGGAACATTGTCATCAGCATTATAGTTACATGAAGTCCTGAAACACTGTTGTCTTTCGGATTGGGAGCATGTTATAGGATAGACCCATGACCTTGTTAATGTAAGTATATACTCCAATAACTATGCAAAAGCACTATTGTGACAGGGAAACATACATGTCTTCATTAATCTTTTTTGTTTTGTGTAGATTCTACAGGGATTGAAGGAAATTAGGAGGTGTACTGAGAGAGATTGATGGTGTAAGTATGGATTCATGTATTAGTGAGTACAATGCGAGAATGCCACCAATTGTAGCAGTAGGTAATACATTTCTGGAAAACAGGGCACAAGTGGATTTCAGTCAACTAACCAAGTATGTATATTACAAATCTAAAATCCTTACCTACCTATTAGACTAGTTCATGTAGCTATGAACTAGTTAATTTGAAGCTAAGGTAAGGTTTCTGTGGGTTCAATTTCACAATAACAGTAAATATATGTGAATGAAAATTTGCATTGCATAGATTTCACTAGCTGGACTCATAAGTTATAGTATTATATCCAAGGCATTCGATATGGTTGATCACCAACTTTTAATCCACACCCTGAAAACATTCTGTCTAGATACTGGAGCACTCCAATGGTTTCAATCCTACCTGAATGGTCGACAGCAGGCTGTCCTCTGGCAGAACAAACTCTCTAACCTTCTACCTAACACCCTCGGAGTACCACAAGGCTCTATACTAGGGCCCTTGCTGTTCTCCATCTTCATTAACGACCTTTATACTGTCATCCCAAAAGTCAGCTGTATCCAATATGCTGATGACTCTACTCTGATTTGCTCAGCCACATCTCCAGTAGAGTTATGGTCAGCTACCCAGACCACCTTTAATACAATAGAAAACTGGCTTTCGGAACATCGTCTGATCCTAAATCCCAAAAAAACTAAAATGCTGTTATTTTCACCAACACGTAGGTCTACCGCTTTCACCTTTACCCTAAAATCAAATGATGGCACAATAATCTCCCCTGACCCATCTACAAAACTATTAGGTGTCATCATAGACAATAATCTCAAATTTGACCTACATGTTAACCAAACTATCAAAACCATCAATAAAAACTAGGGTCACTTTACAGAATAAAAGCCTTCCTAACCCCTCCAGCTAAAATTGCCATAGCTCGCTCTCACCTTCTTTCAACCCTTCTGTATGCATCCCCTCTACTCTCGAATTTGAACAAGACTGTCCTTAACAAACTCTCAATTTGCTACAACCACATTGCCAGGTTTGCCACTGGGCTGCCTTTTAGGACACATCATTGCATCAATCTAAATCAGCTTGGTTGGCTTGAACTACCTAGCCTAATCCAGTTTAACCAACTGATTATGGCCTATAAAATCCTCTATAATCCGGACAATACTCCTGCACTTAAAAATATTATCACCCCCTATAACAATCCTAGACCGCTTCAATCCTCTAACAAACTACTAATTTAGACTAGCAAAATTAATAACACAGCCGGTGATTCTCTCTTTGCAAACTCTGTAAGTAGATCCTGGAACTCTCTTCCAGCTGATATTACCTTACTTTCCACCTTAGGTCAATTTAAAACTAGACTCAAACAACATTTGTCACTTAACTGGCTATGTCAATGTATCAAGCCTGGCTAACTTGAATGTGTAAAAATCTGTTAACCAGTTTACTGTGTAATTTAATTTAATCCTGACTTGTGCTCAGGACTAACTGTAACATGTGGAACTTGTTTAACTTGCTTACTTATGTAATCTCTGTAAATAGTCTGTTTGTAATATGTAATGCTGGTATTATGTAATGCTGTATCTGCTTACCCTTGGAGCTTTTCTCCCCGGGCCTCCGCTGAAAATGGACATGCATCCAGTCGGACTATCCCGGTCAACAAATGTAAAATAAAAAATAAAATAAATATTATGTCATTAGGCTATATAGAATGTAGATTAAATTGTAACCATAAACCAGATTTAAAATATTTACAGTTCCTGTAGAGTGTTTGTTAAATGTGACAGAAAATGATATTATATTTGTATAGCAGTAAGTAATGTCCTCGTATATTTATATCTGGATACAATTAATCCTAATACAGTATCTGTAATGTGTAATGACTATGCCCTTAACATCAAAGAAATGTTTGTAATACTTTTGCCTTTTGTCATGCCTCTTCTCCACCCTCCTTCTCAATAGCCTTCCTAATTGCTTTAGTTTATTAGTTAATCATTTGTAACATCTATTACTGCTCCATTACAGCCACCAGCTAGCAAACTAGAATGGCCATAGTGTCTTCAATTACTATCTCTCGACAGGTGGCTGCAGTGATGCCACCACTATCAACAGAGGAACCCAGCACTTCTGGGTCAAAACCTGCCAGTGTTGTTTCCACACTTCTTGCACTACCTGCACCATGGCTCCAGGCAGCTGCAATGATACCCACCAAGAGTGGTACCAATTGAAGTGGCAATTGTGACACCTGACAGGACCTGACAGGGCTAGTGGAGGAGGTTCAGGAGCAGGGCCTCAGTGATCAATTGGACATATGCAGATGATTATGCACTCATTTGCCAAATTGTTGTCCCATCCAGCACTGCTTGAGGTTTCTGGGGGAGCAGACAATGGCAATAGTTCTGAGGGTGATGACTAATCCCCTCCATGTTTATGCTGGAAGGTGATGCTCACTCTGAAAAACCATACATATCATTGTGTTCCTCTGTCACCTATCATGGTGTTAGTTAGCAACCCTGTATGTTATGTATGTCCTGTATGTCTTCCCCTGCTCTTCACTCTGCCCTGCATATCTACCTCTAATATCCCTAAATTGCTTCCCCAGTGATCATCTTTGTCTGAAAAAAATATGTAAAGGGCAACTGTCCTGCAAAAAAAATAAATGATGTCTAATACATAACTTACCACTTCACCTCTGTGTGTGTATTACATACCTTATGGTCAAATTGCTCACATAATATTATTAAGTTGCTTCAAACATCATGATGTGAGTCTCCAAAATTATCTAAATTATTTGTGTGTGTGTGTATGTGTATATATATATATATATATATATATATATATATATATATATATATGTACATTCTTACAAAGTGAAGAAGTGGATAGATATGGTCCTATCCACTTGCAACCTGATCATTCCTGAGTTACTCATCTAGTGTCTTACCCTCTGCTTGCTCCCCATTTTCACCTCTGTCCCATCATCCCATTTCATACATGTAATCTGGTTAAAAAAAAGATGCGCACACCACACACATGCCCATAACTGGTTTATTAACAGAAGTATCTGTCTCTGTGCTCATCATTTGCTTGCTGCTTGGCGTCAAGCAGCACAGCCAACTGCTAACTGTCAACATATGGCAAACACTGTGAGAATTACTAAGCATGCACTTTGCCATCAGTTGCACAAGTGAGCTTGGCACCATTGCACATCTGTAAGTTATTCGGAGATAATGCAAATAATGTTATTTGCTCTGTCATTTGTATATGCTTTAATGGCTCAAATTATACATGATATGAGAAGTTCATTCCACGGCACTTAGTGATTGCATGTCACTGAAGGTGGGATGCTCTCCCATTTTCTTTCTCATTCTTGAAACTATTTGTCATTAAATAAGTACACTTAACACCATATCTGCAGACTCATTTCAATGACTGCAATATTGACATCAGTTTCATTTAGCCCCTGACCCTATTCGACAAATTTTATACACAACATCAACCTGTCACTGATGAACACGTGCACACAAAACTTACTTGTAACAATGGACACTGGAGTGATATAGAGGATACGTTGGTTTGCACTACACCATTTTATAGATCTCCTTGGCATCCACCACTATCCTGCAAGATCCCTATGTCATCACATTTCTGACTGACATTCTGAACACTTCCCTCACCTGTGACTTATCAGACATAAAAGTTCCTATGTGACTTCACCTGATACAGTACTGATAGGAGCATATCAACTACTCCATCATGACTTTCATTCCAGTAAAATATAGTTAGCATGAGTCTTGCGCACACACACACACACACACACACACACACACACACAGACACACACACACACACACACACACACACACACCATTTCATACTATGACAAGTCATCTTAAGTAACATATATATCACTTCACACAGATAGACCTAAGAATTTGGGGGGAAAAAATGTACTCTCTCCAGTCCAAAAACTGCATGAGGCTTTGAAGTAATCAACGTTACTACTCATATTTAAATAATTAAACTGATCACAATTTGCCTTCAGCTGCATTCATATACTAATCGCATTGTCAAATTGTTTAGCCCTGATGCGTGAGAGAAAGCAATACTGACAGAAGAGAGGAAAGGCAACTGTCATTATAACTGTAACAGTTGTCATGGTTCCAGGTATTCGTGATGTCATATTCAGCCTGTCAATATGGTATGTTTCTGCTTAGGATACATCCATTATTAGTGTCTGTTTCAAAGCACATGTCAGTCTTCCAGAAAGTCCCAATTCCTTCAAATGTGTGCTTTCTGACAACTGCGTTATATCTTTGTTTGTGGCATCAATAGCTAGTGCACAATTTATTTATTTATTTAACATTTGTTTGCCAGGATAGTCTGACTGGACAACAAGTGTCCATTTTCAGTGGAGTCCTGGGGAGAAAAACTCCATAAGTTTATAGAGAGAAGAAAAATTTACAAAAGCGACATTACAGAGTAGTAGCATACAGATTGTAGACTTTATAGCCATTAATATACAATAAGAGGATATTCCCCCTTTTGGTTGAAAATACAAGTGTACAAAATACACAATGAGAGTAGATAAGAACCTGGTAGAGCATTGCAAGATATTTCACAACTGAATAAGAATATATAAATGTTTACATTTTCCATATATACATTCAAGCAAATATATATGTAAGAGTATACATACATATATATGTATACACATATATACATACATACATACATACATATACACTATATATCAGGGGGTCAATTACAGTTGCATAGATGGTTGGTGAGGAGGTATGTTTTAAGTAGGCTTTTGAAGGAGTGTGTGGAGTTTTGTAGTCTGCGGTCAGGGGGAAGGTTGTTCCATATTTTTGCTATTTCATGGGCAAATAGTGATTCCCTGGAGTTGTTTTTGCATGTGATGGTTTTGATTAAGGCTTTGTCGGAGGACCAAAGTTATCTATTTGAATTGTAGAAGTTCAGCATGCCAGGGGTCAGGGGTTTTCTCGGGATAGTACAGAATTATATGACCTAGGCTGAGTTGATGGTACCTTAATAGGTTTGGAAATTCAAGTCAGTGCAAGGCTTGTAGGGAAAGGCAGTGGTGGGATTGTGATTTGGCATTGGTAGCCAATCTAGTGATTTTGTTGTAACAGATGGAAAGTTTATTAAGGTCAATTTTGTAAAGATTAGTTAGAATTGGGGATGCATAAAGTAGAGTAGATAGGAGGTGGGTCCTGGCTATTGCAATTTGAGATTCAGTGGTTAGATAACTTTTACAGTGATAGAGGGAACCTAGCTTTTTGTGGACTTTAGTGATGGTTATTGATATGTGCTCTGTGAATCTGAGTTGCTGGTCAATGGTACCTCCTAGGAGTTTAGCCTCAGTGACAGGGGTGATTTGGGTTTTGCTGGTGGAGAGTATAGAGAAGGTAAGATTGCTCATTTTAGTGGAGTGGAATAGCATTAGTTGTGTTTTCTTGGGATTTAGTATGAGCTGTGAGTTGTTAAGCCAGCTCTCTATTTCAGAGAAGGCTACTTGGGCTTTTTGTTGGAGAAGTTGGATGTTGAGTGCAGAGTATATGAGAGCAGTGTCATCAGCATATTGGACTATGTTGGCTTTAGTGGTAGCTGAGTGGAGTTGGTTTGTCAAGATATTAAAAAGAAGGGGTCCTAGGATTGACACTTGCAGCACGCCTAAGGAGGTTGGGAGTGGGGGGGGGGAGTTATGCCATTTGACGGATTGGCTGTTATCTAAATAGCTTTTAAACCAGGGGAGGGTGGGGGTTGTTAAGATTGAGGTCAGAGAGACAAGATAGTAGTTTATTATGTGAGACTGTCTTGAATGCCTTGGATAAATGTAGGAAGGTAGCTGAGACAAATTTACTTAGATTCCTGTGGGAGTTTATAGTATTGGTGAATTTGAGTAGGGCAGTGGTGGTGCTGTGGGATGGGTGAAATCTGGGTTGGGTTGAGGAGAGATAGTTGTTGGTGAGGAGAAAGGAGAGGAACTGGTGATGAATACATCTTTCTAGGATCTTAGGGAGGGGTGAGAGAATTGCAATTGGTTGATAGTTAGAAAGGTCTAGGAAGGGGCCACCTTTGTGGAGTGGTATGATATTTGAGGTTTTCCACAGGAGTGGAACAGTGTGTTTAATGATGGATCTGTAGGCTATAGCTGTGGATGCAATTTGGAGGTATTTGGCAGGAAGGTTATCAGCTGCAAGGGTAGTTGGTTTTATTTTGGCTAGGAGATTTTGGGTAGTAGAGGTAGGAACAGATTAAGTGTGAAAGGTATGGTTTTGATTTGTGCCTGAGGTGGTTGTAGGGTGTTGGAGGAAGTGATGTTGTTTAAGAGTTTGAGTACTGAGGAGGTAAAATAGTTATTAAAGCTGGAGGCTATGTCCAGGTCTGTACCTGTTATATTGGGTGCAGGAGTGGTGGTTCTTCTGGGCTGCGGGATATTTATTGTTGCCCAGAATTTTTGTGGTTTGGTAATGTATTTGTTTTGTTTAGTGATACAGTAATTTTGTTTATTGAGCTTAATCTGCTTTTTTGCTTTGTTTCAGAGCTCGTGAAAGGTTTGCCTAGCTGTGGCTGATCTGGTGTGATGCCAGGTTTTCCAGGCTTTATCCATGGCTCTAAGTAGGGATTTTGTGGTTTTCTGGAGCCAAGGGGTGGGGTTGCTACATATCCTGATAGTTTTTAAGGGGGATAGTTGCTTGAGGATATTTAGGAATGTGAAGTTGAAGTAATCAACTGCTTTGTCTAATGAAGGCGTTTTGATGGGAGACCAGCTGCAATGTTGCAAGGCTCTTATGAAGTGGTCTTCAGGAAAAATTTTGTTAAGAGTGGGTTTGTAGAATGGAGGGAGAGTTAATTATTTTAAGTTTTTGCCTAAGGATAAAAGTGGAACTGTGGTCGCTCAGAGAGTTTGGTAGTGTGCAACATTGATGTGCAGTATTTTGTTGATTTGTGATGATCCAATCAAGTATAGATTCTCTTTTTGTGGCATTATCAATGAGTGTGGGAGTATCTACAAGTTGGGTGAAGTTATATAGGTTAATGTGGTGCGTGGGGGTGTGAGAATGGATGGAGTTCCAGTCAATGTTTACATCACCTAGCATGATAGTTTGCTGTGGGAGGGAGTATGAGGCTCAGTGAAGTATGGATTCTAGGGTGGTTAGGTTGTCACCCGGGGGTATATAGATATCTAGTAGGTTTAAGTGCTTATGTTGGTTAAGGAGAACTTTACAAATAGAGTCTCTGCATTTTTGAAGTTGGGGGTATCTTTTTGGAGGAGTTGGAGTTGTAGATTGGTTCTGTGAAGTAGAGCTAAGCCTCCACCTCTTTTATGTAGCCGGTCTGCCCTGAGAATGTTATACCCAGGTGGGTAGATGGAATTATCTTTAATATGTGGTTTAAGCCAAGTCTCTGTGATGAGAATAATATCAGGGTTATATAAGGAGATGGCAGTGTGAAGCTCTTCTATTTTATTCATGATACTGCGGGTTTTCATATTTAGTATCAGTAAGTCGGTGGGTTTGTGCTTAGCTGCATAGTGATGGGTGCATGGCTTACTAGCAGAGGTTGCTGGCCCAGGGGTTGGAGTGAATGTCTCCTCTTAGTAGTAGCTGGGTAGTTATACAAGTGATAGTTTTTAGGTATTGGACAACTAGGTACTGACATTGTAGACTTGGTTGCTTTTTAGATGGATAGAAGTGGTACATGGCAGGGGCATAGTATATGGGGGGCTAGGTGTATATGGTGGGGTATATGCTTGCATGAGTGGGGGTAATAGTAATGTTGTGAGCTAGGGTGGGGGATTTGGGGTGGATACAGTGAGTGACTGTGAAGAGATAAGAGGTGCTGATTGTGGATATGGAGAGGCAGGTGAATAGGAAGGTTAATCTCAGGAGGGTATAATGGAGATGAGACTGGGGTTAATGATACATAGTAGGAGTGAGGTTGTGGAGTTAGAGGAGGAATTTATATTTGGTAAGGGTGTGAGTTGTGTGAGTAGGAGATATGGGTGGGTGTGATATTGAACCGGTAGGTGGGCTGGAGTGGTGGGAATTTGAAGGCCATATGTAGATGGTGCTGATGGATGTAATTATTGGATAATGGGTAGATGAAGGGAGCGTCATACTAAAGAGGTTACTTATAAATTCAGAGTATGTAGAGGGGTGGGTGGGAATTGGAGTCAGAGGAGTGGAGTGAGCCTGTAGGGTGAGCGGAGCAGGATGAGCCAATCAAGGTATGTCAAATTAAAAGAAAAAACTATCAGTTGCTCAGAAGTCACATCTATAATGTTAGTCTTTTTTTGTTACCAATGCTTTTTTATTCTTCAAGGGAGTGAAAGTCCGTTTTAATTTTACCAGTTGGGTGCCCTAAGAAATACCTTGTCTGAGGGCTGAGAGAGAGTGAGTCAACTATTGTTGAGTCAGAGACAGACTGGGAGGGTAGTGGTGTTATATCACATAGAAGAAAAATAACAGGTAAATGTTTCTTTAGAGACTGGAAGGGCTAGAATGACACTTTAGTGTGGAGTGTTTTACAGACTTTAAGTGTAGAAACCAGAATGTGTGTACCTAGGGGGGACTCAAATGTCTAAGGCTGAAAGTGACTGAGTCAGCTAATGTTGACTCAGACTGGGAGGGTAGTGGGGATATATCACATACCAAAAACGATGGATAAATATCTCTTTAGAGACTGGAAGGGCTAGAATTACAGTTTAGAGTGGAGTGTTTTTTACAGACTTGATAGGTAGAAATCAGAATGTTTCTACATTGGGGAGGGGACTGAATCCCTGCTGCTGGCTCATGTATTGATGTTCAGTACATTGGCAGTAGATTTTTATGTGCCGAGTTGCCAGCTCTGACGCACAACCTTCAACGAAGATACGCCCATTCACGCATGTCTCCACGCAGAAGACGCTCTAGCTGAGAATCAAACCGGACAGCATCTTACTGTGAGGTGACAATGCTACCGCAGCACCACCACCGCAGCGGACCGGAGTTCCGCTGTGGCGACCCTTAACCGGGAGAAGCCAAAAGACACAACAACATTAAGGACTATAGTAAAAAACACAACCTACTAACGCCTTTTGTATTATAATGAGACATGCACTTAGGGTCTGCAAGGTTCTTCATTACAGTTGGATGTCCCACTGGCTTTACTTATGTTAGTGGTGTTATTTGCCACAGGATAGGTGCCGCAAATTCTATAAGACACAGCTGGTTTAGGGCTGAGAAAAAAGAAAGTAAAAGATGGTAGAGAACAGTGAGTTGTAAAGTTCTACAGCTTTAACACACACAAAAAATTATAAAAAAAAAACAGTTTAGAGAACAGTAGACAGTTGTGAAATACCACAACACTAAAACAAAAAATAAACAGTTTAGAGTATTAATCACAATATAATAGTACAGAAGTAGTAAATCAATTATAGCAATAGTTAGATCTATGTCTTATGGCAGATACTGCACTCATATATTAGTGAACACACTAGATACATCTTCCTGAACAGTTTACTGAACATTCTATGTCAAAGCCCCATTCTGCATTAACTAAACAGAATGTTTAGCATTGTAATAGTCTCTGGTTCCAGCCAAAAGTTTAAGTTTACATCAAATGCAGTCATGTAGCCAAAAAAAAAAAAATAGCTTTTACATACAAGTAAAACAAATTGATTGTTTTGCAATGAAAATGATTAGCCTCCAACACTGGCCAAAGATTTAAAGTTGAATCAAACACAAATGCTTAAAAATTCATACAAAAAAATAGCCTCTGGTACTACATCGGCACTAAATTGGTTCAAATAATGCATTGAGAGCCTCTGAATCTAGTCAAATATTTAAAGTGGTAACAGACTCAATTGCTAAAATATGTAGTAAGATTAGCTTCTGGTGCGAGCCATAGGTTTAGGACAACCTACAAAAAACACAGTTGCTAAGCCAGAGAAAGCACCAGGTAATTGTTAAACTGCACAGTTCATAAAAATAATACACAATCAGTTGTATTACTTACAGATAAACTTGCCATGAGACCTAGTTTAAAGATGGCACCTATTGTTTCTGGGACTGAAATAAGCTCACACTAGACATGAAGGGGGAGGGGCCAGAAGTGAACTAGAATGTGATAAAACAAAGGGAGGTGACTATGCAGATAGAGAGCCAATCAAGGTATCTGCAATTTAAAAATAAACTATCAGTTGCTCAGAAGTCACATCTATAATGTTAGTCTTTCTTTTGTTACCAATGCTTTTTTTTATTCTTTAAAGGAGTGAAAGTCCCTTTTAATTTTACCAGTTGGATGCCATAAGAAATACCTTGCCTGAGGGCTGAGAGAGAGTGAGTTAACTATTGTTGAGTCAGAGACAGACTGGGAGGGTAGTGGGGATATAACACATAGAAGAAAAAATAACAGGTAAATGTTTCTTTAGAGACTAGAAGGGCTAGAATTAGACTTTAGTGTGGAGTGTTTTACAGACTTTAAGTGTAGAAACCAGAATGGGTGTACCTGGGGGGGGGGATCAAATGTCTAAGGCTGAAAGTGATTGAGTCAGCTAATATTGACTCAGACTGGGAGGGTTTTGGGGATATATCACATACCAAAAAACATGGATAAATATCTCCTTATAGACTGGAAGGCCAGAATAACAATTTAGAGTGGAGTGTTTTTTTCAGACTTGAAGGGTAGAAATCAGAATGTTTCAACATGTGTGGGGGGACTGAAATCCCTGATGCTGGCTCATGTATTTATGTTCAGTACATTAAGGATTACAGTAAAAAAACACGGCGATATTGTAGTTGAGGGCCTCACCAGTTCGATTTGCGCAGGAGTGGGCGTGTCACAAATTGAGTGACAACCCAGGCTGCATAATTAATTTGCTCGTGCATACATGATATGAAAATATTAAATGTACACAAACACCCATTTCTTCACTGCCCCTCATAAAAATATAATGTAAATTTCATTATTTAATGCAGTTCAGAAACTAAATGTTGTTGGAAAACCGGTGACAATACTGTAGGCTTGACACCTTTTTAGTTGCCCAGACTGGAACATTTTTGTGGTAAAACTAGATTTTGCAGGACAAACAGTATATCTATCCCATTTCTTTTCCATTAGTATATACTGAACTGTAGTGCCCTCTTGAGCTAACATGCCGAATACCAGGTGAATATTCATGAAGTCAGTGAAGACATCACTATGAATATTCACTTATTATTATAACAGGAATAAACAATAGCAGATGCCATTTGAATACAGTTTTTATGTTGGCAAAACAGTAAGTTAGGTTCTTTTTGGTGGTCATGGGTATGGTTTGTCCTGCAAAATCTCATTTCCCATTTTGGAGATGGGAAGTTGAGAGGTACGATTCACTGTAGACTGACAGGTGAGTAAGAAGCCATCGTTATGTGTTTCACATTTTGAGGGCTAGTGTTTCCCATTTTGGAGATGGAGGTTGAGAGGTACGATTCACTGTAGACCAACAGGTTTTCTGGTGATATTGTAGTTGAGGGCCTCACCAGTTCAGTGCACTTTTTCTTCGGTTGTACATTCGGAGGGAATGCATATTCATGAATGACATATCAGGGGGGTGGGTTTGGGGCGGGGCTTTCTACTGCACAACTGGTGAGGCCCTCAACTACAGTATCGCTGAAGTTACAACCTACTAATCCCTTTAGTATTATAATGAGACATGCCCTTAGGATCTGCAAAGTTCTTCAATACAGTTGGACATCCCACTGGCTTTACTTATGTTAGTGGTGTTATTTGCCACAGGATAGGTGCCGCAAATTCTATAAGACACAGCTGGCTTAGGGAGATAAACTTGCCATGAGACCAGCAGGGGAGGATTCCTAGTTTTCAAGTCTAGACAATGTGAGCTAGATGGGAAGGTGTTTGAATCCAACAGCAGTGTCACATTTCAGTGTTTAAAAAAAAAACAGTTGGTGACATGCAGGGATGACTTACTCATCAGATGAGATGTGTGCAATCCTACCAAATTGTCACATTCCCAATTGGCAATCCCTTTTAGAGAATGCCAGGTCTATATTATAAGATTGACGGTTAAAAACATCGAACACCATATGGTCGATGTCTTCAAACATCGAACTTATAAAAACAACAAAAAGAAAAAAGCACCCTAACGGGTTTAAGCAGGGGGGCAAGCGCCCCTGCACCCCCCCACCCCCCTTGCTACTTAAATATACCAACTCCGAGACCGCACTACATTGCAGTAAACAGAAATCTCCCCTTACGGAGATTTCCGTTTACATGTTTGATGTTCTCCACTTTCGCTATTTTCGTGTTGACAATATCAGCTTCGATATTGTTGGCTTTCAATAATATAATATAGACCTGAGAATGCCATATTTATGTTATCCCTTCAAATATGTGCTGCCAGATAACTGTGTTATGATGTCTTGTGGGGCATCAGTAGCTGGTACCAAGTCTACGGAGTGAGAATTAGACAGATGCTCAAATCCAGCAGTGTGTACAGTGTGTCGATGTGTGAAAAGGCGATTCGTTACATGCAGGAATTACTTACTCGACTGTTGTGATGTGTTCAGTTCTACTTAGTTGCGACACATTCACAGGAGAGGGGTTTTGATCCCCAAAGATTTGTAATCCTTTTTAGGAAGGCTATATTCATTAATAGAAATTGGTCATGCTGTCCCTTCAAGTCTGTGCTTTCTGATACCGGCTGTATAACTTCTGTGGCATTGAGAGATGTTGCTTAAGTCAAAAGAATATGAGTTAGATAGACTGGGGTTTGAATCCACTGATGTGTACACTGTATCAGTATGACTGGGGTTTGAATCCACTGATAAGTACTCTGTATCAGTATGGCTGGGGTTTGAATCCACTGATGTGTACTTTGTATCAGTATGTAAACAACAGCTGATGACATGTAAGCATGGCTTCCTAATCACATGTGTTGTGGCAAAATTGTTTGCTATTTTTTTGGGTGGTAGGTTTTCATCTCTGAAATGATGCACTCCCTCGTAAGCCTGCTTATTCACATTATCCATTTTGTATCTTCCATTTCATAACAGAGAACAGCAACATTGATACTGCAGGCTGGTAAATAGCAATTCTCATTTCTTATCAACTGAGAAAAATTACTGAAAACCTGTCTCTGGCTGCATGGTTATGCGTCAGTTGTGCAATGAAGCTTACACTCAATGTCCAGAGGAAAGCCATAGTGACATAGTCTTGAGCAGACATTATGTCAACTGCCACATTGTCTAGAGTTCACTGTAACCATAATGTGATTTTGTCTGTAAATTATGTTGATGCTTGTGATTTAAGAAGCTGCTCGTGTCTGTTGCACAATGGTCATTTGTCCATCTTCCATAATGTTGCCACACTTTTTTAAAATGTGTCCATTTTGGGAGATGTTGTACAAATAGTTTCGTGGCATCAGTAACTAATGCACTAGTCATTTGAACATGGCAAGGACTTGAACCCAGATGGGTGCAAACTCTGTTAGTGTATAAACCAACTGCTGATAGGCAATGCTGACTTACTGTATAGATGTGCTGCTACAAAATCTAATTTGATATGACACTTTCAAAGGGGGAGTGGGTTTCGTGCCCTAAATCTTGCATTCAGTTTTTATCATGACCATATTCATTCACACAGTGCTCATGACCTTTTTAACTATGTGTGTTTTTCTAAGAACCTCACTAAAGTCATGCATTGATTTATACATTAGGTGCTTGCTAGTCTGGTTTGTGCTGTTAATACCTGCACTAGTCTTGCTTTTATCACAAATATGTTAGTACCATATCCAGTGGCGGCTGGTGACTTCAAATCACAGAGGGGCTGCAGGAGACAGCTGAATGGGTGGGGTCAAGGGGAGGGGGTGTGGTCAACCAGAAAGGGGAGGAGCTATGCACAAAACTACAAAAAACTAACTTTAATTAAATATGCTGCCCTGGGTGGCAAACCATCATTATGAAAGTCCAGTCAAGACAAAAATAAGTGTAGAAGAATAAAAATATTTCAATGCATTGGCTGCATGACAGCTTACTTAATATCTAGATGGAAACAAAAGGTTGTGAGGCATGAAAAAATAAATTACTTTTTAAATACATTACTGGAATGCCAGTCAAAATCAAGTATAAGAAAAAACAGAAGCACTCAACTCAAACCACTTCTCCTTGCACTGCAGTTCTAATTATAATATATTCAGCTTTATTAAAGTACCAAGTAACATGCTGAAAGTAGAAATCTATGTGATGCCCCCACTTGTAAAAATGTTTCTTATCCAAAAAAGACCTGCTGCTGCCTGACAACTTGTTTCATGGGGAAAACATGATAAAAGTAAAAAATGAAAAGCAAACAAGAAACAAGCTCAAGATACATTGCTTAAAGGATTACTGTACAGGTTATGGACCACACATGATTGGCATTCTGTTTAGTTTATGGGTAAAATCTGTAGAGATGACTGGAAGTCTCCAACAAGTGTAATGAGCTTTTTAAAATAATGGAATCCTGTCCTTTAATACCCAAGGCTTATACATTATCTAGTCAAGTATTCTCTGCATGGCAACAACAGAAAGGCTTTCAATGTTGGCAATTCTTTAACAGTATGCTTATTAAAGCTTACTTGCATCTTATGATCTCAGGCAAGCTTACCTTATGGTCATTAAAGCATTGCTACTTAAACACAGAGCAACAGGCACTTTGAGTAATAAGCATAAATCTGAGTAATAAGCATAAATCAACAGTACAAAAATATGACAGAAACCAGACCATTCTGCAAAATCAAGGACAGATGAAAAGCCACTGTAGTACTTATGCAGTGTGTCCTCCCCATCCAAGGTAGATACAACTACTCCTTGCCTTGCTTGGACACATCCAGAGTCACTACATGGGGGAGTGGGGTGCAACAAGCATGTCACAATTTGAAATTTCTCTGGCTGACTGTGATGGCCCTGACACATTTGTCATACCTCTCAACCTCAAGAGCAAGAAATCTGGACAAAGCCATACACAGAAGTGGGACAAAGGCCCAAAAATAAGGACAATTTTTAAATATTGCTCTAATAAACTTAGAAAGATAATAGAATAGGTCTTGCATTAGTATGAATTTTCTGAAGGGTATAAAATCTGAAACTCAAATGTCTGTCATTTTCTAACTTCAGTCTTTAGTGATTTGTCACTAATTTGCCAAAAAAACACAACTTTATGAAAAATGGACCAAAAATGTGATGCAAAAGTATAAAATAGACACACAATACAGCTGCTACCTGCCAAAGAAGGGACACTTTGATATTAGTACTGCTACCTTGAGCAGCTGACAAAATATAAAAGAATCTACATGCATTTCAAGTAATCTATAACTTTGATTATTACAGTTATTTCTTAATTGTAAACCCTCCATGTTTTCTTCCAAAATTGCTGTTTTGCGGAGGGATTATAAGGAGGAAGAGCAACATTTTGAGCCAAAAATTGGGGACAGTTGAGAGGTTGGCTATGCCTAATTCTATAAAGCAATTTATTTGCATGTACCTCTCAACCTGTTAATGCAGTAAATCTGAACAAGGCCAAATATATTGGGGGCACATATAAACAGTACTAAAAATTGCTCTTGTATAAATTGAGACAGTTGATAGAACAGCTCTTACTTTAACATGCATTTTTCTGAAGGTTATGAAGTCTGAAACTTATTATTTAGTGACTTAATTCCTAAATGATTTGCCAGAAAACTACACATTTTATGAAGAACAAACCAAAAATAAGAAGCAAAAATCTATTCATTCTTTGAAAATCTGGACAGTTGGGAGGTATAGTTCAGCTGGGCCTGTCTGAGTTTGCTGCCCTTCCCCCCTGACAAAATAATGGTTGAATGGAGCCTCTGCAGCCATTCCAATGAACCATTACTTGGCTATTTCACTCCATTTACCATAAACCCTAATGTGCATACTGCTTTACTTCTATGATGAGTTGGACTTTTTGAAAGTTTTATTTTGTATTTTACAGCACAAACACTAAGTTATCTGTTAAACAAAGCAATGCAGTCTCACAATGAAAACTTAGCATTAAAACTTCTCTGCCCTAGAAACTCGCATTCATTGAAACAGCATTGAAACCCACATTCAAAGAAAATACATTTTGCCAGTGGCAGATAAAGATTAATTTTGGGCTGTTTTCAAATCATAGGCCCCTTGCATATGAAACATACATGTGCTCTTTGATACACCTTCCTCATTGTACTAAAATTATATTCTTGTACAATACAGTACACTTGTTAGAGGGTGTTTTAAATTTGTTTTGAACATTTTTCCAGTAAGCAATGAAACAAACCATATGCACCCATAATGGCAAAACTGCCCAGTTGAGAACATTTATCATAAAAACGTCTACTCAGACTTCCACAGTCCACCATTATTAGTAAATATACACAATTCTACAGTCCACCATTATTAGTAAATATGCACAATTCCACAGTCCACCATTATTAGTAAATATGCACAATTCTACAGTCCACCATTATCAGTAAATATGCACAATTCTACAGTCCACCTTTATCAGTAAATATGCACAATTCTACAGTCCATTATCAGTAAATATGCACAATCTCTGAAGAAAGTCATCTAAATAATTCCACATTAAAGAAATCTGTAACTAATGAAGTGGTTGCTGCTAGCAATCACCTTTATATTTCATGGTTTCATCAAAAAATAAAGTGTCTGTTGCCCCTCAGGAATAAATTGCCTATATTACATTAAAAAATGATAAGCTAGTAATAATATTGCAAGAAGAAATGGATGGCAAACTGATAACAGACATAGTTAGTATCTTCACCAAGGAGAACATTCTCAATACAGCAGCATCCACCCTTTGTGGGAGTAGAACCCACAGCCTTCTGCATCAAAAGCAAGTACACAAGCTGTTGTGCTATAGTATTAACTAGGCAAAGCACTAAGCTTCTATTCCTCTGCAGCTCTCAGCTCCTTGTAAAATCTACTCAATACTCAACTGCATCTCAACTTCGCAGCTCAAGAAAACTGGAAAAAGCCAAAATGTATTGGGGGTCAAAGCCCAAAACCAGGGACACATTAAACATTGCTTGTATAATCTTGGAAAGTTGCTAGAATAAAATGTTGTGTTGCCACCATACATTTTACTGCCAAGGTCCCTGAGCAAAAAACAGTCAGAGTAACATACCACTACATACATCAGCTGCTTTGTAAAAGAGAGGAAGACTGAAACTTAAATGGCTATCATTTAGTGAATTCAGTTCTCACCATAACTGTCAACCTCTTAGTACAAAACACCTGGACAAACCCAGTAATGAGGGAATACAGCCCTCAAACATATTCAGTGAATTCAGTTCTTGCCATAGCTGTCAACCTTAGCACAAAAACCTGGACGAAGCCAATAATGGGGGAATACAGTCCCAAAAATAGGGACAAATTTAAAATATTCATCTTATAAACTTAGAAAATTGCTAGAAAAAAAAGTTGTGCTACTATGTATTCCCCCAAAAGGAGAGATATCTATACCAAATGATTGCAGCCCCCCAAACATCTCCAACGCCCAAGTGAGAACTGCTCTCTCCAAAGCAAAAAACACAGCATCCATGGGACCTGATGGTGTCCCCGGCTGGGTGCTCCACGAACTCAATGAGGAATTAAACCCACAGCTAGGACAGCTGTTTAATCAGAGCCTTACCTCTGGATACGTACCCAGGGAGTGGCGCACTGCAACTGTGGTCCCACTTCACAAAGGCGGTGCCTCCACCGACCCTGGAAATTACCGGCCCATTAGCTTGACAAGCCTTATCTGCAAAGCCATGGAGAGGATCATAATGGACCTCATAAATAAAGACATAGGGAATTTGCAGACTTTGGATCCAACCCAGTTTGGCTTTGTCAAAGGCAGATCATGCCTTTTAAACTTGGTTGACTTTTTCGAAACAGTCACCAAAGCCATTGATGAGGAAAGGCAGTCCATACAGCCTACCTCGATCTGGCGAAGGCCTTCGATACAATACCCCACTCGGGTATCATTGAAAAACTCATCAGCTTAAATATTAACCCATACATCACAAGATGGGTTGCAAACTGGCTGAGTGACAGAACCCACAGGGTCAGAGTTGCTGGCGCCATGTCAGACTCAAAGCCTGTCACAAGTGGTGTCCCACAGGGCTCAGTCCTAGGCCCACTCTTGTTTGGCATCTACTTCTCCAAAGTACAAGCAAACACAGGAGGGTTATGGCTGACAAAGTTTGCAGATGACTGCAAACTGGGCGCCATAGTAGAAAACACATCTGACACAGATATCCTTCAGAAGGGTCTCACAGAAACGGATAACTGGTGCCAGAGCCATGGCCTAAAGTTAAATGCCAAAAAATGCATAGTCATACCCTTCGGGAAAAACAAGGTTACCCCTAGCTACCAAATAGGTGGCAATCCACTGAGCACAGAAGAAGTTATCAGGGACCTGGGGACCCAGGTTGATAGTAGTCTGTCATTCGACACCCATGTAGCTAAAGTAGTTAGGAAGACCTTCTACATTGCCCACCTTATCATGAAGGGATTCTCATCTAGATCAAGGGAGGTCATTGTCTCCCTCTACTCATCACTCATCAAACCAATGATTGAGTACAATGCCCCATTCGGAATGTATCTGACCCGACACTTGCAGCAGCTGGAGAGGCCACAAAGTTCCTCACCAAAAGGATAAAGGGTCTCAAAAATCTGTCCTATGCTGCCCGACTGAAAGAACTCCAGCTCTATTCAGTCGCTTACCGCTGCTCAGAGGTGACCTTTGCCTAACATACAAGGCCATGTCAAACCCAGATTTGATGAATATGCTTCACCTCAAAAATCTAGATCCATCAGAGCCACAAGGGCGGAGACTTAAACCTCGACACGGCTATTAATAGGACGTGCTGGAGGGATAGATTCATCACCCAAAGACTCCCTATGCTGTGGAACAAAATCCCGGTATATGTGAGGCAGAGCACCTCGCTGGCCTTGTTCAAGAGAAATCTTGACCAATGGATGGGAGATCGCAGATATACCCCAGGGATTACCTCAGTGTCACTGCTCGACAGAGGCACAGCAAAATAATGGGTATAGTTCCCCATACTAAAGGGGTGGCGTAAGCCACAAAACTATGGGCTAGGCTTGTAAATGCCCTTGGGCAGATAGCCTAGTATGAACCTATGAACCTATGAACCTATAAGAACATGAAGTTTGAAATTCAAATGCCGGTCAATTTTACTGCTGACAGAACAAAAACAATTTTCAGCAGAGACACAGGGATTAATACTGCAGACACGTCTTTGTAAAATGGCAGGGCACCAGAGCAAATCCGCACAAACACAGGGAGGAGGTGCAGACTTCACGCAGAAGCCACCCCAACCAAGAATCAAACCAGCAAACCTATAGCTGTGAGGCAACAATACTACCACTGCACCATCAAATATGCAAGGAATTAAACATTCAGAAACCTGAAGTCTGAAATTCAAATGCCTGTCAATTTTACTGCGGACAGAACAAAAACAATTTTCAGCAGAGACGCAGGGATTAATACTGCAGACACGTCTTTGTAAAATGGCAGGGCACCAGAGCAAATCCACACAAACACAGGGAGGAGGTGCAGACTCCACGCAGAAGCCACCCCAACCAAGAATCAAACCAGAAAACCTATAGCTGTGAGGCAACAAAACTACCACTGCACCATCAAATATGCAAGGAATTAAACATTCAGAAACCTGAAGTCTGAAATTCAAATGCCTGTCAATTTTACTGCGGACAGAACAAAAACAATTTTCAGCAGAGATGCAGGGATTAATACTGCAGACACGTCTTTGTAATATGGCAGGACACCAGAGCAAATCCACACAAACACAGGGAGGAGATGCACTCCACACAGAAGCCACCCCAACCAAGAATCAAACCAGAAAACCTATAGCTGTGAGGCAACAATACTACCACTGCACCATCAAATATGCAAGGAATTAAACATTCAGAAACCTGAAGTCTGAAATTCAAATGCCTGTCAATTTTACTGCAGACAGAACAAAAACAATTTTCAGCAGAGACGCAGGGATTAATACTGCAGACACGTCTTTGTAAAATGGCAGGGCACCAGAGCAAATCCACACAAACACAGGGAGGAGATGCAGACTCCACACAGAAGCCACCCCAACCAAGAATCAAACCAGAAAACCTATAGCTGTGAGGCAACAATACTACCACTGCACCATAAAATATGCAAGGAATTAAACATTCAGAAACCTGAAGTCTGAAATTCAAATGCCTGTCAATTTTACTGTGGACAGAACAAAAACAATTTTCAGCAGAGACGCAGGGATTAATACTGCAGACACGTCTTTGTAAAATGGCAGGGCACCAGAGCAAATCCACACAAACACAGGGAGGAGATGCAGACTCCACATAGAAGCCACCCCAACCAAGAATCAAACCAGAAAACCTATAGCTGTAAGGCAACAATACTACCACCGCACCATCAAATATGCAAGGAATTAAACATTCAGAAACCTGAAGTCTGAAATTCAAATAAATGCCTGTCAATTTTATTTAACATTTGTTAATCAGGACAGTCTGACTTGAACAAAAAAACAATTTTCAGCAGAGGCCCAGGAAGAAATAATGCAGACATGTCTTTGTAACATGGGAGGACGACACAAAAGCAAACCCACACAAACACAGGGAGAAGATACAGACCCCACAAAGAAGGAACCCCAGTGAAGAATCAAACCTGAGAACCTGCAGCTGTGAGGCAACAATGCTACTACTACACCATCAAATATCAAGCATTGCAATATTTACAAACCACAGATATTATGAGGAACAGATCAGATCAAACATGAGGCAAAAATCTGCAATTTTTTTACAAATGGTGGTGGGTAGGGAACTCAAGTCTTTAACACCTGCATACAGGGTACAGGGTTCAATTCTGAGGTATTCCCTACCACATCACCATGAGCACCTGGGACATTTTCTCACACACACACACACACACACACACACACACACTAAAAGCAAGTACAATACCATACACAACTAATATAAATGAAAAGCAAGTACCATACACAACTAATATACAATAAAAGCAAGTACCATACCATACACAACGTATAAAATAAAAGCAAGTACCATACACATCATTGTAAAAGTAAAAAGCACCATACACTTACCTGTCCGGTGAAGTTCTCCTTCTCCATAATATCCAGCTAACCTGTGCAATACTCCCAAGACCCGCGAGATCCATGACATCAAACATACCTCCTGACGAGAGTCCGAGACTGTTCTGACTGCTGCTGTTGCAGTCCGGCCCCGAGACATCATCCCAGCGAGTCTGTGCACATTAAAAGTGCACAGATGTCTCCATGTGTTCCCTATGGGTCCTGCCGGACTGCCTGGAGCATGCGCATTAGTCGGGACTACTGCGCATGCGCGAAGTCCGCGAAAATTTTAAAAAAATATTTTTTTTCTATTTTTATTTCATTCTGAGGGGGCTGCAGTCCGGCAGACCGATAGCACGGGCCGCCCCTGACCATATCAGACTTTTACTAAGTCTCATACAAATATTCAGCTGAACTGAAATCAGTAGTTAAAATGTCTCTTCTACATAAATGTTATTAATGCAAACTATATGTGGCAGTATAAATTGTATTATTCTCTTCCTGAAGACTGGAGAATATAGTTATGGAATCCTGACTGTGGTAAAATGAGCAACCATAAAAAATAAATTTGGCATGAAAATGAAATGAAAACCCCCTTATGTCAGAATTTGTATACTTAATATTTGTTGAGTCTGAAAAATGAAATTAATTTCACAAGTATAATATATGTTTGCCTTTGTCCATCTACTATGTTTGTAATTATTATTTTTATGTGATAACTCCTATTTAAGAAACACACTACATAAAAATGAAAATTAATATCTCCACAGACACCACTAAAATATACATTGTGTTTCCACAATGTCCCTCTTTTAGACAGTGACCTATTTTGATGAATTGTACTTGTGACTATCTAGTGAAGATACCTGCCTTGGGCTTTTCATGCATCATTTCCTTTTAACAGTATGTTTTCCCAGAAGATGAATTGTAGAGACACACGTATATATATATATATATATATATATATATATATATATATATATATAATGTCTCCTTTAATGATATCAGCTAAGTGATAGTGTAAGCTTTTGATTGGCATGTTCCTAAAATTGAAGCTGCTTCAAGGTATGTAGAATTCTATCTGAATTACTTACAATAGTCTATGGACATTATATTTTATTTAAAGGGCATAGAAAGGGAAATAATATTTGCCAGGCATAAATGAAATAACATCATGAAACTTGGTGCTTTATTTGAACAAGCCAGCTTCTTTAGCACATGTATTAAAAATGATAGCACAGGAAAAGGGAACATTACTAATTCTTTTGTTCTGTGACATGAAAGCCAGTCAGACTTTCCTTAGCACTTGATGTCCACAGATAATAAAATGTTGCACATAAAATATAAGAGTGCACACAATTTCCATTCGAGTATACTTTTTTTTTTATTTTGGCTCAAATTATAATTAAAATACATACCACAAAATATATGAACCAAATGCATCAGCTTTACATTTTTCAGTGTTTTTGTATTTATTAATTTGCTGATCAAGTACATCTCTCCAACTAATACAAATGTTTCAGGTACAGTTAGTAAATAACCTACCTTACACCAGTTATGTTAAGTCTCAGTCCATGTTTTACTACACAGACTAGCAATCTCATATCTGAATTAACAAATAAATGGATAAGAAAAACACTTCCCTGAAGTTAATCCTCATAACAAACTAACCAGCACAAATCATGTAAATACATTCTATTGTCTTACAAACAAAAATTAATGAATTAATAGTTATGTGATGAATGTATGTGTGTAATTCATAGGTAACTACTAGTCATGAAGTAAAATGCGGAAGAGATATGAGGAGAGCCAAGAGCACCACAGGCTATGAGAATATTTGGAAAAGATATTGTGTATGTGCAAAGTATTACCTCAGGATTTAATAAAATCCATTTAGGGTCTGTGTAGAGCCTACATGGAATGTACCCATGAACACAGACATGGTTCCCCCTCGGCAGCACGTCATGTGTATTAATCATGGCTCACTACCGAGGAAGAGCGTAGTAACAGGGATATTGAATCCATGTAGGCAGGAGTGTAGAGTCTGGTCAGATGTTATGTATGTGGTGAGGCTCCCTACAATGTTCCATGCTGCTGTTGAAATGTACTGCATATTAATAGCTTGTGTTTTAAATTTATATATATTTTTTTAATTTTTATTTTTTTTTATTGAATGTCTGTTTGTGCTGCACTGAGTGAAGCAATGAAGCAATACCAAGGGACATTCACACATAGATAGCTGACACCTGCCAGATAACTAAAAATAGTAACCAGATATAATTATGATATCTGTTTTATTATCTTTTTTTTTTTTTATTTTTTTTATAATTACTGTTTGCATGATGCAGAGCACAGCAATGCCAAGCTGTGCTTTTACATAGACAGCAGACACCTGCCAGACATCAAAAAATAGAAACCAGATGTAATTAATTATTTATATCTGCTATTGTTTAAGCCTGTTAAAGCCCATTTGTGCTGTGTGCTTTGGTTGCTTAGTAGTGTATGTGAAGGTATACTGTTTTATATGCTATCCAAGTAGCTAAATGGGTAGAGTGACAGTCTAAAGCTTTGTAGGTCCTGGGTTTGAGCCCTAGTGTGCATATTTGTTGAATGCAATATAAAATGTCTTTTAAATTAAATCAATATTTTTACATTTGGGAGAGCTGCATGGTGCTAAGCACTGCATAAACATGGTTAATGGCTAATATTGTTTGCGGATTGCTAAGCTTCACTAAAACCACAGTTGTCCGCGTTTTTGTGATGGTCAGCTCTGCTAAGCTGGTTTGTGCAATGCTAAGCAACGCAACACTTTTTTGAATGTTGCTAAATGGTGTGTAAGCATGGGAAAACAGCCTATAGTAAGGCCAATAGGTGTGAATTCTGCACCATTTGTTAGAGTCTGCTTATCTGCTGATATACCAGGTGGTGTTGGAGAGACTGTGTGTTTTCAGGTGCAGTGATAGAGTGTACAGGAGTCCAGGATTTTTGTTGGGCTCCTCATACACAGTTGTGAACCTAGGCTGTTGCAGGGTGATTACCAGCTCAGCTAAATAGAGCTATATTGATATATGTGTTTTTAAATCATAATAAATACCTATCCCCTATTTTGAACCCAGGACCATTGCACCAGAAGACCACTGCATTAACCTACCATGCCACAAATCTGCTAATTAAAAGAGGTGGTTTAAGCAAAACATAGAAATTGCAAGTTACACTCATTAAGCATGTTTAAGCAGAGCTGCTCATAACACTTCATCATGCAAACTTGCTTAAAGATAAATGGAAAAATTGGGAGTGCACCTTGAAGTCTGGTGCAAGACTACACCACTAGAGACTCAAACACATAATAATAAATGTAAGGGAGATCTGTGATAACAGGTAAATGTGCCCTTTTATCAGCAACATTTAGAAATACACCTGTTAAGGCATTAATGGCAAAATGTATGTTCAACTGGGACCCTGGTGCAGAAATACATCCATATAAAGCCATGCATATAATGTTGGATGTAGAAAAGTATGTCACAGCCTGTATGTATGCACTTATATCTTGCAAATACACTGACTCAGTAGCTCAGTCTGTTAAATGCCTTGCAAATAGTACATTTTGCCACACACATTCCTGAGTTCAGATTCAGTGGTGCTGCAGTTAAATTACATTATTGTGAAGCCAGAAGCTAACAACTGAGTAATGCACTTTTCATCCACTCAATGCATTTCTAATGAAATGTCTGCTTTTCTATGATGGAAGTCACAGGCCTGCATATAGGAACACACCACATATTTCTGTGGCAAAGTTATAAGGGCATAAATTGTCACTTTATGCATTAATATGCATTCACAGAGGATTTCAACTTAGGTAATGCAAATGAGGGCCACTAATATCAGAGTGCACCACACAGTCATTTCAAACTGACAGTGCAGATTAGCACAGCTGCACAACTAACATACACATTTGAAGTCCCTGCTAATAACAAGGACTGCCAGCTTACATGTTCCAAATGAGTGCCAGACTGTAACACATGGCCTGACAGTTGCCCAAATTGTGGACTTATTCTTATATTTACCCCCTATGTTGCTCAAGGACACAACAAACATGTTACCTAGCACTCTGTTAGTGATACTGTTGCTTAGCATATGTATCTTAAGTACATGCCTTAATTGGAGTAGAATGGGTACCCTCACTATGACTCTGCCTTTACAACAAGGCTGACACAGCTCCTACAGTTACTCCTGCAGCTTGTTGTCCTCCAAAGTGTCCACACTCTCTGCCTCTGCCGATTATCTGCAGCAGCAGCTGCAGCCTGTAGCACACATATCTTTATGTAAAGGTTGCTGCTGCAGACCTACCCTCTGTTGATGATGTAGTCTCCTCATTCCAGGAATGACCGGCACAGCATATCAGAAATTCAGCGTACTCATGCATCCCTAATCTGTGAAAAGGTCTGACACCCTTGATAAGTGTCAGCAGGGTTTTGGGAGCTAATACATCTACAAGCTGTGGTGATGGGGATGACCCATCTGCAAGTTTCATGTGCCCTATACAGACATTTGTCCATCAACAGTTATATTAATACCACAGTGACATTGTAGGTGTATAGAACAGGTACGACATGTGTTAATCCTGTTATGGATAAATGGGAGGTACACAGTGGGATCTGACACCCCCATGTATGGCAGCCATACACATCACCTCCAAAGCATTTGGGAGACAGACTATACATGCACAGTCTTGACACGGACTCCATAGGACATTTTATCTACATTGTTTTATCTACATTGCATATTGGTGTGCCATGAAACCTGTGTGGCTGCTACAGTTGTAAAATATGCCTGTGTAGTGACATAGTAAGGGTGCCATTTCACACGATGACAGGTGTCATGAGTGTTACATTTAGTAGCACTGACAGTCTGGGATTTACATTCCATACCTTTCTGTATAGGTTGTACAAAATTCAATGCATCCCAACATCTTACTGACCAGTAACAGTCAAAGGCTACATTACTCTGTGTCCATAACTCCATGAGTAATGGCTCAATTGTGTGTAGTGTGTGGACACTACAACATATTCCAGGTGTGGATGACTTTCCAAAGGGTAATATCGGACAGTTATTGGCATTTAGTATTTGTCAGTGGCTTAGACAACACCTGAATATGTGTCTCAGGCTATCCTGGATAATTGTTGGTTCTGTGTGGGATTCAGTGACAGCACCTAATATGCAATCACCTGCTAATGTAGTCAGTCAGACGTCACTGACATTGGCTTTGACTGGAGAGAGGGAATGGCTAGAAGGGCTACTCCATTAATGATGACAGTGGAATTCCACTGGTGAGTGGCATCATTGCAGCATAGGTCTCCCAATGTTATCTTCCCAGATTATGACTGTCAGACACTTGCCTATCCACCAGTTGACATAACACTCTATAGGTAAGCAACACAGTTTCCAGCAAGGCCTGCTGGCCTAATATTGTCAAACATATTGTCAGGCCATGGTAGGTGGAGTGAGTCATATTTCTGTCATCAATTGCATACTGCACCAATCAATGGGGTGCACCAGTTAGAGTCGGTAAGCATGATTTGGTCTTGAGCAGAATAAACAGTGTTTGGTCTAATGTCAATAGGTTGTGACAGTGGTACTGCTTGTAGCCATGCTAATTCCTTTCATGGCATTTCATGCCACATGACTCAGAGATCTGAGGACACTGCTTGTCACTACATGCTAGTTGTCCTTTGTGCAAATATGTATTGCAGTTACTTCCAGCATGTTGCAAGCAGTGAGTCATTCAAGGTGTCTCTACAGAGCACAGACAAACATGTTAGGGAAGTGTAATATGTATACCCTGTGAAGGTAAAGTGTGGGTTTTGCACAGGTATTCTGAAATTGTACACTACCTAAGTGGTGTGTACTGGCAGGACAAAATTACCTTGTAAGGACTGTGTTAAGCATGGGAGTCCACAGAATTGCCAGTGCCTGGCAACTACTACTGCTGGTATCACGACACCACTCTCACATAGGATACTATGCTCTGATACATTTTCTGTCATCACACACAAAACGTTACTATGAAGCCCATGATGACAAGCAGGATACAGCCAGTTTTTTCATCCACATAGCTGTCCCACATCATGAAAGGCTCTGTAGGCTTCGCATGCCCTTCTCTAGTTATATGCCTTGATTAGCAACCTGGGCACTCAGTTGGCTTTTGCAAATCTTATGCCTTCTGTTCCAAGGATGGTGGTATGTCACTAGCCAAGTGACAAGAGGGGGATTAGGAGGACTGCTGTACAGTTATGTACCTGAAGCAAATGTCTTTGTCCCCATATCATGTTACAGAAAACCACTCAGCTGTCTGGTTGCTTGACAGGCATCGTACACTTGTGACACCAACATAATAATGTCAGCCAAGTTGAACAAGTCTGCTATGCATACACAGGCATCCACATCTTCACAGCAAGGTGTATCTACAAACAGTGTAGATCATAGGTTCATAGGTTCATAGGTAGGTACTAGGCTGTGTATATCATAGCTTCATAGGTTCATAGGTAGGTACTAGGCTATCGGCCTTGGGGCCTATATAAGCCTAGCCAAAAAGGTTCCCTGGCTTTTGCCACCCAAGAAAATTATTTTCCTGTGCCCCTGTCAAGCAGTGCCACAGAAGTGATCCCCGGGGTGAATTTTCTATTTCCCATCCAGTCGTCAAGGTTTTTCTTAAAGAGGGCCAATGAGGAGCTTTGCTTGACATGCATGGGTAGTTTGTTCCAGAGTAGGGGAAGTTTCTGGGACAGGAATTTATCCCTCCTGCATGTTCTGTTTATTGTGGTGACAAGGTTTAGGTCCCTGGAGCATGTGGTTCGGAGAGATTGGGATTTCTTTAAGTGTAGCATTTCCAACAGCTCTGGGTTTGACATAGCTTTGTATGTCAGGCAGAGATTGCCTCTGAGTAGGCGATATGCGACGGAGTTGAGCTGGAGTTTTTTTAGATGGTCTGCTTATGGCATCTGTTTGAGGCTGGTAATCCTCTTAGTGAGGTATTTCTGTGGCCTTTCCAATTGTTGCAGGTATCTTGTGAGATACATGCCAAATGGGGCATTGTACTCTATAATGGGTCTGATGAGGGATGAGTAGAGAGGAGCAATGACCTCCTTTTTTCTAGAGAAGACCCTTTTGTGATGAAGTGTGCCACGTAGAAGGATATCCTGACTACTGTGGCAATGTGGTTATCAAAGGAGAGACTACTGTCCACCTGTATCCTGAGGTCTCTTATCACACTTTCAGTGTTTAGTGAGCTACCATCTATGTGGAAGTTCATGGGTACTGCGTTTTTCCCAAAGGGGATGACAATGCACTTCTTGGCACAAAGCTTGAAGCCATGACATTGACACCAAGCATCTGTCTCTGTGAGGCCCTTTTGTAAAATGTCTACATCATTAGGTGATTCTGTTATGGCTCCCAGTTTGCAGTCATCTGTGAACCTTGTTAGCTAAAAACCTTCTATATTGGCCTGCACTTCAGAGAAGTAGATGCCAAACAAGAGAGGACCCAGGATCGAACCCTGTGGTACTCCACTCGTCACTGGTCTGAAGTTGGACTTGCAGTCGGCTACTTTTACTGTGTGGGTTCTGTCAGCGAGCCAGCTGGCCACCCATCTTGTGACATAGGGATTTATGCCCAGTTTAGTGAGTTTACTTTATAATTCCAGAGTGGGGGATGGCATCAAAAGCCTTGGCGAGGTCAAGATAGGCTGTGTGCACTACCTTGCCCTCGTCTATGGCTCTAGTTACTGCTTCAAAGAAATCAATTAGGTTTAGGAGACATGATCTACCTTTTACAAACCCAAACTGAGTGGAGTTCAGGGTTTGGAGGTTACCTATGTCTTTGTTTATAAGCTCCAAGATGATACCTTCCATGGCCTTGCAGACCAGACTCATCAGGCTAATGGGGTGGTAGTTTCCAGGGTCCGTGGTGGCAACCCCTTTGTAGAATGGGATAACCGTCACTGTGGACCATTCAGTAGGCATATAGCCTGAGGTGAGGCTATGACTGAACATGGTACTTAGGTGGGGTGACAGTTTGATCTGTAGTTCGTGCAGTTTGCAGCCTAGGATGTTGTCTGGTCCCATGGATGCTGTGTTCTTGGCTTTGGAGAGTGCAGTCTTTACTTGTTCATCCATGATTACAGGGGCTTTGCATTCTTCTGGTATTAAGATGGGCCCTTTGGAAGGTGAGAGGGGGAATAAAGTTAGTACTGAATCTATCTACCAGGATGTTGGCAATATCGGCTGGTTCTGTATATTTATTGCCATTGTGTTGTAGCTCAGAGCAGATCTGCATGTTGCCATTGAGATTCTTGACATAGCTGAAGAATGCTTTGTGTTTGTCTTTGGAATCAGTGGCGATTTTATTTTCAAAACTGGCTTTAGAGGATTTTATGAGGGATCTCAGCTTCTTGCTGAGGCTGACCAGGGAGTTCCTCCAATCTTGGGATTTTACTGTTTTTTGCAACAGCTTCTTCCTTCTGTTGTAGACTTTGTTTATGGCAGGGGACCACTAGATTGGCTTCCTTTTTTTGGAGGATAGCATATTGGTACTGTTGGGGATGGCACAATCCATGCACTCATGTATGTGCTTATACAGTGCATTTGTGTAAAGTTCAGCAGTCATACCTCTATTTTCCATCTGCATGGGTGCTGTGAGGTTAGCCACTTCTGTCTTAAGAAGCATGAAGTTGGCTTTGGAGTAGTTTTTGATGGTGGTTTCCTTAATGGGGGGTGGGATATGGATGTCTAGGGCGATTAGCTTGTGGTCGGATCTGACCAGCGAGGAGTTGACCTCTGGTGTGGAACACCGGTTACCCATATTGATAATGACCAGATCCAGGATATTAATGCCCCTGGTGGGTGTGTGGACAACCTGATCCAAGGCATTGGAATTTATGAGTTCCAGAAAATGTTGAGCGAATAAGTTGGTACATGAGTAGTTTTCCCAGTTGATGGTGGGGTAGTTGAAATCGCCCATAATTAAGGTATTGGGTTGTACCTTAATATTTTCCAGTATCTTAAGAAATTAAGTGTGGGAATCCTGGGGCATGGTGGGGGATCTGTAACAAGCTACAACCTGGATTGCAGTCTTGCCCACTGTTAGTTTCACTTGGATAATTTTGGATGCATTATGTTGAGCAACTAGCCTGGAGGTGTGGATATTCTTAATGAATATGGGCATGCCTCCGACATTAATGTTTCTGTCCAAGTTAAGTGGACGAAAGGTGTGGTATGAATTATAGCCTGGTAATGCAGTGGTGCTCTCTGGAGCCTTGAACCAGGTCTCTGTCACTGCACAGAAGTTGATGTTCTCCATTTTAAGTAATGCCTTGAGTGATTTGATTTTGAGGTTTAGACTTCTAGCATTGAGTTGCATTACCCTCAGACTTTGCTTGCTTGTACCTGTTATGGTGGTGAACTTGACATTTGAACCTTGCCTAAAAAGGGCACTATATGGGTGGCAAGAGCCTTAGCCAGTATCTGGAATACCAGCAGCGACAGGTGCAGGCCATCTCTGGTAAAGCATCGTGGTCTGTCGACATGTCGTCCCAGGCAGACAGATACTGGATCCCCTTAGAATGACACCAGAAGCTTAGCCCATTGTTGAAGTCAATTATTTTGTCCTTGTATTGTGGCATTATTCTGGGCAATGGCAGGATGTTACTCAGGGCTATGGTCATACCTGCCTGGGCTGCAAGATCTGAGATCTCCTCCATGTCTGTTTTCAGGTAGTTCAGGGAGGCATATCTCAGGTCATTCACACCAACATGGAAAATGACAAATTCGTATTTGTACTTGTTGTGGAGTGACCTGAGTGCATGCATTATGTGGCGGATCCTGGCACCCGACAGGCAGCTGACAGTAACTTTCTCCTTGGTTAGCCTGGTGAGTGGGACATCAGTGTGCCTGCCTATAGAGTCACCTATGACTAGTGTGTTGGGTACGTTGTTTTGCCTAATGGGCTGAGGTTGAGTGGCACACTGATTTTTTGGGCTATGTGTCATTTGGGTAGTTTTGGGGGGTGATTGTCTGTGTATCAGCTTGGGAGGTCTCTGTTGCTTGGGCAGATTTTTATTGAGAGCCTCCATGAATGTGGGTGTGTGCTTTGTGTTTCTAGGTGTAGGTTTTGGTAGTGTGGGTTTTGAAGGACTATGTTTTGAGTGTAGTGTGGTGCAGGTGCTAAACTTCTCCTCTTGACTGTCTAGTCCAGTCTTGGCTGGAGAGACCATGACTTCCAGTTTGGCTAGATAAGTGCATCTCTCACAGTTGTAGTGTTGGGTGGTAGGAGGAGAGGGTTGTTAGTGTACATGAGGTAATTGCTACATTGCCCGAAGATGCCCAAATTCATCAGGTGGACAGTAGAAAACACCAGGAGGTGACCCATTGACATGCCCGGATAGGTCTTATTAATTTAAGTACTAAGAACTGTTTTCCTCTTGACAAGTGAGGAAAGTCGAGTGCTGTAGTAATTTGTAGTTTATTTAGTGCTTACAATGAGTTCTGATCAAGTGCTGAGCACAAGGAAACAGTTTTGAGTGCTGAAACTAAAAAAAACTGGCTAGTTCTAGCTAAAACTAGCTAGTTTTAGCACCAATCCCAAGAAGAGAAGCAGGCCATGGGCTGTTTGGTGATCCACAGTCTTGTCCCAGATGATGCAAGGGTATGCAGGCTTGTAGCCTTTTTCTGGTAGATGAATCCAGTAGCAACCAGACCAATCAGGTATGTGGGAGGGTGGCCTAATGGTTAAGGTGTTTGCCTTACAAACACAAAGTGCAAGGTTTGAGTCTCACATGGGATAATTGGCTAGGCTTAAAATGGCTCACAAGGGCAGTTAGCTTAGTACTAATCTATGAACCTAAGCACATACACTCCCTCTCCAACCAGAAAGAGTCAGGAATCAATGCACTCTGCTCCTACTCTCACCAGGATCAGTATATAAACACAGATTCTAAGCTGTCACCTATAAAACAGTTATTAAGCTTTATGGTGATCAGCAGTCTCCAGGAAATAATGTAACTGCATTCTTTCTCTTTCTCTCACCAGGAGAAAACAGAAGCACTAATCACAAGATGACTACTGTCAACCCCAAGGGTGTGTCAGCATGACTCTAACTTTGCTGGAGCTGCTGCTGCGATGTTGGTAGTGTCCCCACCCCTCTACTCCTATGACACACAAACACAATGTGTGGCAGATGTGACTGCATTTCAAACCTTGCTGCCATGGTGTCTCCAACAGCAGTCATTGCATATGGCAATGAGCATTATGCCAACATGCACAGCTTGTATCTTGCACCACCTACACCCACATCACACACCTGCATGTGTGCAACTCTTTACTATACAGATTGCCAAACAACAGACACCTCAGAAATTCCTGCCTCTGGAGTGCACAACCGAGGCAAAACACATCACACCTCTTAGTCATAAGTGATTACATTGTGACACATATTGATGTTTGTGTGAAGTGGCTACATATGGGAAAGATCAAGTCCTTGGCAAGCACGTTGGTAAAGTGTAGAATGGTAAAAAAATCCAAAATGAAAAACAGCAAACCAGTCTTCCATGAATGCAAACAAATTTAATGTTGAACAAAGTTTTCAGACAAGATAGTCCTTCATTTTCATAACACTGATGAAGGACTATCTTGTCTGAAAGCTTTGTTCAACATTAAATTTGTTTGCATTTGTGGAAGACTGGTTTGCTGTTTTACATATGGTAAAGATCACAGACAGCTTGTGTGGGTTGACATAATAGGCCTTACCACACATTGCCGCAAATCACGGAATATCAGTTAACATAATGTTGACATCATAGTTCCTAAAGGTGTGTATGACTAGAGAAATATGTCACTGACCTGTATGCAGACACATGACTAAGCTTAGCCAGTCTGTGTCTCTTGCGGGTATGTGTATAGCTTCCAGCTGCAGTTGACCCTCACCTAGGATGATGGCTCCATACACACAGACATTGATGGAAGTCAATAATTGCCTTATCATCTGGTGTCATTGTAAGGGGATCTACTACATGTTTGTCTGGGATGTCTCACTTCATCAGTGATGGTCTTCATCTTACAACCCTGGGATTTGGCATACTGGCCAAGGCTGCTGACACCCCCACAATACATCTTCAATCCACTGATGAAGGTAAAGTTGGCAATGAGAACACCATCTTTTTTCAACATGATGGTTATGGTGCTACATGCCGGGTGTGGTAATACTGAACCCCGCTCTGTGGAAGGTGTCCTCACCCCAGATTTTGCAGACATGTGAGCAGTCAAGGACATCTGGCTCATGGCTGTGGACAGCACCACAGCCATACCAGACTACATGTCAATCCACATCTTCAGACCTCAAAATAACAGTGTTGTAGGTAATGCAGGTGGTGCATACATATTCATTAAGGATAGATAAACATCAAGATTTTGTGAAATACTGTCATTTTTTAGACACACTGCAGGTGCCATTCACTACTGGACAGGCACATGATCAAGCAATAATTGGCTACAGGAGCAGCTGCATGACTCCAGACACCCATTGTGCATACTTGTGTATATATATATATATATATATATATATATATATATATATATATATATATATTTTTTTTTTTTTTTTTTTTGGGGTGGCATTAAGTGACAACCACATGTGTTGCTTCATTGTGCTACTGCTCATTTGCCCAAAGGTTAGTCCAGGTCCTTTACTACTTTCCCCTGGAGCAGTGCCGTGTCATACCCCACATGGGGAACCAATGTATTGCACCATGTGTTTACCATCAGAAAACTGATGAGGTTCCAGAGAGATTAATAAAGGAATGAAAGTGCTGATTGTTGGTGTGCCTTTTTGCTGCCAGTTTAGCTATACAAACATATATTTCAACAACACCATTTATTATCTCCTATGGGATGGCTGACATAGCTTGATTGAACCTACCCCCTCAGGTGGGACAAGAATATATGCAGAGCTGTATATTCATGCATTATACCAGTGGCATTAGAACTACATGAACTCAGCTGTATGGGACAGGAGGGACACATGCTCCTCATGGGACAGCTAACCTGACTCGTGGACAAAAAGAGGTGAACATTGCTGTGTGACAGTTGGGGTCAAGGTGCCCTGCTAATATGGAGGCACAATCTCCTCAGCTAAAAGAAGCACATAGTGTTGTTGTGATGTTATGTAGACACAGTAAGTGGCATAATTAGCCACCCACACAAAGCAGAACCACAACACACAGTGTAGTTAACATGTGTAACTGCAAAAGTAAGGCCCAGATGGTCAATTAACTCATACATAACAATGCCACATATAATGGGTCTGTACTCACAGCTAACCTATAGTCCCACACATTCTGTGTCAACTTCAATCCCCTGTCCCCACCACATGCGACACATGACATTCATACAACCTGTCCCATAACTTCCATATCTACAGAGCAGGTCATAACTGGCCTTTCAATGGAGCATACACAGTATCTATTGGATATGGTAATATCTCAGGCTGCATCCCACATGGGATCTGATAAGGATTACTAACACCATTGGGAACATCTTATAATCATCCTGAAACCACTGGCTGCACCCCAGCTGAGTGGACAATGACAACTGTTATATCCTTGCTCAGAGGTGTTGCATCCACTGATCAACATAACTATACACCTCATTGTGTCAGTATGCCCCTAGGGGCAAACATCATGGAGTTGATCAGCACACATATATGTGATCTACACGCAGTTGACTGTACACAGTGTGGATGTGTGAGTGGGGATCCTGACTGTTACATGTGGTTGACATTTCCAAGGCAGTCACCAAGGACTTGGGTGAAGGGGCATCAGGACATGTAACCCCCTGGACTGAGCTAAGCCATCTGATTATATCCCCCACTTAGGCATCATTTACAAAGCAACCACTTAGGCATCCACAGTACTGTCATTGTAGGGGTGACTAAGAGGCCCATTGATGGCACACATACTGAAAATAGGGTCATCTACCTCCAGTAGCTGATCTGTAAGCATCAGTGTTCAATAAGGCTCAGTCCTGGTTCCTGTACTGCTTGGAATCCATTTACTCATGACATGAGTGAGTACTGCATGTCTGTGGCTAACAATATTGGCTGATACCTGCAAATTGTGATCTCTCATAGAGTCTGTGAGTTATGTCAATATCCTGAAATTGATGAACAAATGCCTGTTGACATAATAATGGCCATAAACTCCATGCAAATACATATGTGGTATAATTTCCATCAGTAAAACCTATGTACCTGGTAAATAGCACATCAGTCGCAACATGTGATGTGCATACTCAAGGGTGAATGAACTAGGCACACAGACCTGGCTACACAGGATTACACCTAATGTGCCTGTGATCACCATGTCTCCACAGTGGTATGGCAGGAATCATATGTCATAGCTGAGGGCACAGTGACGTACTCATAGTCTCCATGTACTCTTCTCTTAGCATGCCAATATCTGAGTGCATTGGCCATTTGGTAATGTACCTTTACAAGCAGTACTGGCAATTGCATGCAACAGTATGGTCCCCCACATGGGAACTTCACATCTTCAGTATGTGTTCAATGGGGACCATCTGAAATAAGTGTCATTGCAGTGTGTGGCATATAGAGTACTCAGAGGTTATCCAAACCCTGGAGCTATTGTCAACCGCCCCCAAAATACTTTTAACAACTTTCAGCTGTGTTCAAAATGTTTTGAGAATATCCCCTGCTAATTAATTTTGTTCTTATTTAAAGAAGTCATCCCTAAGTTTAGATGTATTTGATGTGTTGCTAGCTATATGCAATGGTTTACAGGGCAGACCAAAAGAGTGGTAAGAAGATGCATCGCAGAACGTCTGGGGGACATTAGAAATTGGAGGTTAGAGAGTCAAGTAACACATCATTTTTATGATGTTAATGGTAATTCAGATACTAGTTTGTTTTTTAGTGTCAAAGGTATTCCAATAAACTCCAGAACAAAAACCCACAGCGAAGGAACAACAGCTAACATGAACAGCTTTATTGAAACAGTTGAGTGCTTTCTTCCCTTCTGTGATATGCCCTCCGCTGTCGGCTCCTGTTCCTGCTGTTGTTGTTTTTCAATAATGAGGAAGATCAGGCCAATCAGGGAATAGATTCAGATGAGGGAATGATGTCAAATGTGGTATGCTACAGAGCAACAAGGAATCCCTTACAGCCTTTTCAGAACGAGGAGAGTGTAAGGCGTTCGGAGAGACTGAAGGAGAAAGAGCAACAGCCTCGTTTTTTGCTGAAAACTTATCTGGATTATGTTGTGCAGGGGGCACGGCCAAAAAACAACAACAGCAGGAACAGGAGCTGACAGCGGAGGACTTGATAGATATGGCCTTGGATTTAATGGGGTCTGTAATTACTTTTCCTGTTAACAATTCTTTTGATTCGCTTAGCATTCATAGTGTATTGACTATTAATGAAATCGATTGTTTTTGGTCAGCAAGAACATTTTTCGGATGGAACTTTCGATAGTGACTTTTTGTTGAATTTTCAACTAAATGTGGACAATGCAGTCAATGAACTTGTAGGTAACAATGGTGACATGATACAAAGTTGTGATATAATGAACTTTGAAAATGCATTTGAACCTGTTGTCATTCAAAATGAGAGAAATGATTTTAAAGTTTATAACTTTCAACAAAATAAATTAGAACTGAACATGTAAATGTACTGGCTAAAGGGTTCACTTTTGTGCCCTTTAGAAAGGCAAGGATAGATAACACTTTGATAGACCTTAAAAGGTACACTAGGAAATTAAATTTTAAGGTATGGCTTAATTCCCAAAGTGAAGGTAATGGGGATGTTAATGGGTGTTTAAGGAGACCAAGTACATTTAATCCACCTTTAAATAATGTAATAAGGTTGTTTGAAAACAAATGTGAAAAGGATATACATAAGGTTCTACCAGTTAAAACAGAACATGTTCAAATCAATATGACTGTGGGTGAAGAAAGTTTGCTAAATTATTTGGTACGGGACACTAATATACGGTTAATGAAATGGGGTAAAGGAAATGGAATTGTCATTATGAATAAGGCTGATTACCTGAATGGGATTAATACCCTGTTGTTATATGTGTCTTATATAGAAAGTTCCCTTAATGAGATACATGTTATGTATAGGAAAATTGACTTGTTAATGGATGACATGTTGTACCAGGGGCAAATCAATGAGGATGAGCATGCATACATGTATAATAAGTATCCTATGGTACCAAATATATTTGGAATTCCCAAGGCCCTTAACGGACTTAGGGACCCACAATTTAGACATTTAGTTGATGGTAAATGATCATAAACTTGTTTTATAAGCACATTTTTGGATAAATAATTACAGGCAGGATTAAAAACATTTATTTATTTATTATTATTATTTATTTTATTTTACATTTGTTGACCGGGCTAGTCTAACTGGATACATGTCCATTTTCAGTAGAGGCCCGGGGAGATAAGCTCCAAGATAGAACAATGAAATTAACAAGATAACAAATAAGGAAACATTAAATAAAAAAAAATCATATTTACAATGCATATTACAGGTTATCACAGTAAATTCAGCAGTGCAGAATACAGGCATAACATAGCATGCTAGTACAATCAAGATGTTCTAGAGGGAGATAGTATTATGGTTAATAAGGAAGGAATTACAGTTAATGAGTAGAAGGGGTAGGAAGAGCAAAGTATTCAGAGATACATAACTAGTCAGTCTTAGTACAGGGGCATAACCAGTGTGTTCTGAGGAACACTTTCAATTTGTTTTTGAAGCATGATACTGAGGGAAGTGAGAAGAGTTCACTAGGGAGGAGATTCCAGGCTTTTCCAACAATATTAGAAAAGAGGTAGTCACCAGCCTTGTTGTTTCGTTTAGTGGTATGTACTAGAAGTCTCTGAGAAGACCTTAAGGATTTCAGGTTTTTATAGGGAGTGATGAGTGTGGATAGAATAGGAGTTTTGGAAGGTTTGTAAAGAGTGTTGTGGGCTATAGATTGTTGATGGAATTTAATTTTGTAGTTCAAGCCATCCCAGCTGCTTTAAATTAATGCAATGGTGGGTTCTAAATGGGTTGCCTGTAGCAAATCTGGTAATGTTATTGTAAGACATTTCCAATTTGCTAAGATTATTTTTAGATAGATTAGTAAAAATGGGTGAGGCATAAAGAAGTGAAGAGATTAGATGAGTGTGTGCTATAGTGGTTTTAGCTGAAGGTAAGAGGAAGGATTTTACCCTATAGAGAGAGCCAAGTTTTTTGTTGACAGTTTTTATAGTATTGTTAATATGGATATCAAAGTTCGGATTGTTGTCAATGGTGACACCCAATAGTTTGGTGGTTGGATCAGGGGATATAATAGTTTTATTGGTAGAGATAACTGAGAAATCAAGAGGAGAGGACTTATTGGTGGGAGAGAAGAGGAGGAGTTTAGTCATTTTGGGGTTTAGGAGAAGGCATCTATGTGTGAACCATTGCTCAACCATGTTAAATACTTGTTGGGTAAGAGATTGAAGTTCAGAAGAGGAGGTGGCTGAGCATATCAGTGTGGAGTCATCTGCAGATTGTATGCATGTGGCTTAGGGGATGACAAGGTGAAGGTCATTAATAAATATGGAAAAAAGTAGAGGTCCTAGGATGGACCCTTGAGGGACACCAAGTTTGACAGGCAGGTGAGTGGAGAGAGACTTGTGCCATAGTGTGGCCTGTTGTCTTTTATCAAGGTAGGACTGGAACCACTTTATAGAAGATATATCTAGTGACAGGGATTTCAGTATTTTGATGAGAATTTGGTGATTTACCATGTCAAAAGCTTTAGACAGGTCAATAAATAGTGCTGAAGAAAGCTTATTAAGATTGCGGTTTTTGTTGATACAATCTGTGAAGGAAAGAAGGGCAGTACTAGTGCTATGTGAAGGTCTGAATCCATGCTTACAGTTGGAAAGTAAATTATTTTGGGTTAGACGGTCAAGTAATTGTCTGTGAATGCATTTCTCCATGATCTTTGCCAAAGGAGAGAGAAGGGCAATGGGGCTGTAGTTGGTGAGTTCAGTGGCGTGTCCACCTTTATGGAGGGGGAATAATATGGGAGATTTTCCATAAACTGGGGATATGACTTTCAGTAATAGTTCTTCTGATCAGAATAGAAATGGGATAAGCAATAGCTTTGGCTGATTGTTGTAGGAATTCAGCAGCTAGTTGGTCTGCTGAGGGTGAGCATAGTTTTAGTTTCTGTAGAAGGGTTAGAATATTTGTTGTTGGGACAGGTTGAATATGAAAAGTTGGGGGTAAGGTAGAGTGAAGTTATTAGGTGATAGTTGACTAGCTAGTGTTTGTATAGCATTAGTAAAAAAAGGTATTGAAAGCATTAACTGTATTCAATAGATTTTTGTGGTCAGTATTTTGAGGATTTGGAGTAGTGGATTGACCTGGATGGAGTAGTTGGTTAATGCTAGCCAAACATTTCTGTGGGTTGTTTTGATTAGCTTGTTGGGATTATAGGTAGTAGTTTCTTTTATCAGATATTATAGCTTTCTTGGTTTCATTTCTTAGCTGTCTAAATGTTAGCTGGTCTATAGGGTTTTTAGTCTTCCTCCATTTTGCCCAAAGTTTGTTTCTAAGATTTATTTTATGTTTGGTGTCTTTTGAAATCCATTGAGCAGATTTGGTTTTAATTCTGGTTGGAGCATGGTGGTTGAGAATGGCAAGGAAGTTTGAGTTAAAGTAACTAACAACTTCATCTAAAGGGAGGTTTTGTAAGGGAGACCAGTTGCAAGCTCTTAGTTCCATTTGGAATAGTTCAGGGTTAAAGTACTTTTTAGATCTGATGTTTTTGACAGATATTGGAATGGGAGAGTTGATTTTATGTCTGATGATATAGGTAAGAAAGTGGTCACTTAAATCATCAGGGAGGGTTCTCAAATTATAAATGTGAGGATGATGGTTTATGAGAATCCAGTCTAATAAGCTTGATTTCTTGTTAGATTTATTTATTCTGGTGGGGGAGGTAATGGTTTGGGAATACCCGTATAGGTTAATATGGTTTGTGGGGAGGCTGCTGCAGTAGCAGCTCCAGTCAATGTTTGTGTCACCTAGGATTATGGTTTCTGGGGGCAGTTATTGGGAAAGCCATCAAAGTGTGTTTTCCATGGTGGCAGTGTTGTTACCAGGTGGTAGATATATACAGATAATATAGATGGATTTGGAATTGTTAAGATGAAGTTTGGAGATAAGAATTTCTACATTGGAGTCTATAGGTGGTTTACAGTTGTGAATGGGTTAATTGTAAGCTAGATTTATATAGGATAGCAACCCCACCACCTTTCTTGGATACTTGATCTAGTCTCAGGATATTATATCCAGGTGGGATGATTTCATTGTCTTTGGTTACAAGTTTTAACCAAGTTTCTGTTAAGCAGAGAATATCAAAGGAGTAGATTCCAGTTAGAGCTTGGAGTTGAGTTACTTTATTGTTTATGCTATGTATATTAAGATGAGCAATTAAAAGGGAGTTCAATGGTTTAGACAGGGCATGAGTAGGTGAATCTTTGTGGTTGAGGAGAGAGATAGGAGTTGTTGGTGGGCCTGGGTTAGGGTGGATGTCACCATCCTTTAAAGAGAGTAGTCCACTTAGATAGTTTGGGTTGGGGAATCTGCTGTATAGATGTAGGCCTTTCCCTTGGTTCTGATTGTTGTATTTTATGTGTAGTGTTCTATGGTATTTAGGACGTATGTAGTTAGATGAGGATGTTATATTAGCATGCATAAAAAGGAGAGGAGAGTTTGGAGAGTTGGTTTCTTTCTTGGGGTAGTTTAGGTATGGGCATAGTTGGTTTTCAAAGGAGGTGAAAAGATGGGTGAGGATTAAAGGAGGTAGTAGTGAAAGTGTGAATAAGAGTGGGACATAAGATGGGATGGGTTGTTTATACATTGTATGAATAAATATAGATTGTTTGTAGGTAGAAAAATAAATTCACTGGATGGAGATGAAAGAAGGGAGTAGGGTGTGGTGTGATAAAAGGAGTGTGGTGAGAGGTTAATATTAGTGCAGTTGGGTAACTGGAGAGTGTTTAGAAAGTAAAGGTAGGAGGAAGAATGTGTTTGAAGAGTAATGGTAAGAGCAAGAGGTATGTAATGAGAGTAATGGTAAGAGGAATAAGTGTGGTTAAAGAGTAATGGGAAGAGGAAGAGGTGTGGTTAGTAAGTATAAGGGTAGGACCCCTGGGGGTGGGTGGGAATTGGGGGTAGGTAGGGGAGCAGAGTTGGCCCACAGGGCGAAAGGAGCGGGTAGGAACAGATACTGAAACAGTTAGTGAAAAACAATCAGCTAGGCTAATTCTGGTGGTAGGCTGGAATAGAACAGGGGCTAGAAAGCTGTCTGTGGTGTGTAGATATGGAAGGGGAAAAAGAGAGGACTAGAAAGGTGTCTGTGTGTTTACAAACAAGAGAGCCTAAATTTCCCAATGGCAGCATCCAAAATCAGTATGCATCAGTCACTAGTATTTTTAACTTATATTCTGTGCAATAGAAACCAATGTACTTACATTTAGAGACATACACTCATCTAGGACACCACAGTAGTTAAATCCAGCAGGAAAGGTTTTAGATTTAAAGATGGCTCCAAGCTATGCAAGTAGGGTAAAAAATACTTCTGATCTGCTGTCAGTGGACAGGCAAATAAAGAATGACAAAGTGTGAGCCAACGAAATGCTAAGGAGAGCCAAATGAGGGAGGGAAGTAACTCACTTCAGAGCACACAACACTGTTAATGGGAGTGAGTCAGCAGAAACCCAAGATTACCCAAGTACAAATAAAAATTTAAAGTCCTGCAAGGAAATGCAGGGGGGTTTACAGGTCCTAGAGTGGGCTAAAACCTTTGGCAAGGATTGCAGGATAAGTGGTAAAGATAGTCTATTTGGGCTATACTTGATTTCTGTAGCCAAATTCAAACTTTTCCACTAGAAATGACTGTAAAGGAAATTATTAGGCAGTAGGCGTAATGGTGGGTTGGCTAAAGAGCGTTTCAGGTGGGGACAGGGTTGGTCTGATTGAGTGTGTGCTACCCTACATATAAGGAGGGTTTAACACATACACTGTTCTTTGCAGGGTAATGTTAATGGAAGTAAGTCAGCAGAAACCCAAGATTACCCAAGTAGAAATAAAAATTTACAGTCCTGCAAGGAAATGCAGGGGGGGGGGTGCATGTAAAGATTCTTGGAAATGCTTAGATAAGGTGGGTAGAATAAAGTTTGATGAAAGTGTAATCATGGTCACCATTGATGTGGTTAGCTTGTTTACTGTCATCCCACATGCAGAAAGTTTAGCGTGGTTAGAGACCCAATTGTTTAATACTGGCCTATATAATCAGGACAATATTAATGTATATATAATGCTGATTGAACTGGTGCTTCAGAATAATTATTTATATTTTGAAGGTCAGTATTACAAGCAAAAAATGGGGGTTGCTATGGGCGCTGCCTGTGCCCCCGTTTTTGCAAACTACATTATGTCTTATTGGGAACAACAGTATGCAATGCAGAGTACATTCCAATCAAATATTTTGTTTTATACAAGGTTTTTAGATTATTTGTTTATTTTGTGGAAAGGTACTGAGCAGGAATTATAGCAGTTTTATGCATACATAAATGATACTTTTTTTTTTTAATTTACACATCACTTTTTTTTTTAAATTTACACATCAGCATAACAGAAAAAACATTGCTTATTTAGATGTAGAGTTATTTATTACTGAAGGCAATGTGGTGGAATCAAAAATGTATAGAAAACCAACTTTTTCAAACTCTTATTTAGAGTTTACCAGTGCACACCCATCCTTCCAGAAAAAGTATATAGTTAAAGGGCAATTGGTTCGAGCAGCCAGGATGGTGAGCTCAGACATAGTATTTATTGATGAGTTAAAGTTTATTTTAAATATGTTTAAGACTAGAGGATATCCAGATGCCCTACTTAATGTGATTAGTCAGGAAGTGGTGCATAACCAAGAAAATGTTTTTATAAATCAATTTTGGTATTTGGTAAAGATGGTAATAATGTAAATAAGGGGAATATGGATTCAAACATTGGTCTCGGGTTTATTATATGTTTTAATCAAGATGATCAGAATATTGTAGATATTATTTTTAATAATTGGGACATTTTATAATTTGATGCTAATATAGTGCAGAAAGTGAAGGGAAAACCTAAAATCATTTTTAAAAAAGATAGGTCTTTTAAAAATATAATGGAAGGAACTAAGATAAATAGGGACACCAGCACGAATAGAAGAAAATGGAATTTTAAATGTCAGCACTGTAACTTCTGCCCCCATATTTTAGAAACTGGGGGCAGTTTCATGTTAAATGGAAAAACATTGAAGATTAATGGGCATTTTAATTGTAGCACCACTAACGTGGTTTATGTAGCTAAGTGTTTGATTTGCTCTATTTTTTTATGTAAGATTGCTAGACCTTTTAAGAACAGAATAAGTGAACATTTATTGGACATCAGACATAATAGGCAAACTAATGCATTAGCAAGACATATTAATGAATGTAGAGACCGTGTTTTTAGTTTTTTTTTGTGATCCAACATTTGTTTAAAGATCCACAAGGTAGATGTCTACATGTCCACTTGGATATTCGTGAGCTAAGATGGCAACTTAGGCTTGATGCCACTAAGTATCCAGGTATTAATGAGGCTATTAGCTTATCTAGCATATTAAAATTAAGACATATATTAGGGTAAAATCTCTTATTCAGGGGATTGATACATTGTTTTTGATAATATGTTTTCTATAATATAATTTATCTAACATAATATTATAGATAAAGTTAGGTACTGTTTGTTTATATACTTTTAAATTATATTGGATATATGTTTTATATAATATGTTTTTTCACTATATGGTATGTCATTTTAAGAATTAATTGATGTGTAATTAGTGGTTCACTATTTAAGGCTGGGTTAGTAGTGTGTGTGGGCATTTTGTAAATTTGTTCTGAAGAAGTCCCTTATCACAGAAGGGAAGAAAGCGTTCAACTGTTTCAATAAAGCTCTTTGTGTTAGCTGTTGTTCCTTCGCTGTGGGTTTTTGTTCTTTTTTAGTGTGTTGGCCAAACCTCAATTTTGTCAAGGAGAAGAATTTTTGAGCAAATTATTGGCATTGGAAACCAAGCTAATTATCAGTTTTGGAACCTTGTACTCCAGGGGGTTAAATCAGGATATAAACTTAAATGTTATATAATGTCAAAGTTCTTTCCAATGTTTTTGCATTAAATATTTGTCAGTGAACCTGTAAATGGGGATGCATTGTCACTTTAATTTGTTAAATTCTGTTAATGGGCACACTTTAATTGAATGAAATTACGGTATCATATAAAAGGAAGCCATGTGGTGAGAGTTTTATTCCTTGAAGGCGTAAGTCGAGGTACCAGTTGAACCAGTAAACCTTTTATTTTATTTCACTGTGTTCCTTTTTTTTCTTGGTTTCACAATTGTTGGTCGTTGAGTTTTTTTACATGTCAATAAGGGAATAAACTTGTCTAGGATTGTCAGGGCTGTATGGCCATTATGGTAGTTAAGTTCAAATGTCCAATATTTCCATAAGCGTATATAAAATGCTCTAAAAGCCACACATACTAATATAGCTACATTGAGGATAGCACAACTTCCAATTACTGCTTACAGGGCATGGCACAGCACAGACATAGTGCACATTGACCCTTACTTTGGATCCTTTGAGCAACAGTATAGATGCGTGATAGAGCATCTTTACTTACCATTATTAGAGTATGTGGGACAATACAGACATCCACACACATACTTCTGTATATAACAGGGATGTATATATAAATCTAACTGTGTGTGCATGATATGTATATGTGTTATGTAGATATATGGGGAGAGACTGAGATATATGTTTTTATACATATATATCCATTTGAACATGCGTATAGAGATAGATATGCTGTGTATGTGAGAGACAGATAGTGACACATGGATATGCATACATATATATGTATGTATAGACATATCTATACATAAAAACTCATTTTGATGACAGGGCAACAAAATGACGCTCATTTTAATTAAGTGTATGGGTATACCCAGTTGGACTGTCAGTACTTATAATGTGACTCCAGCCCACACCTACCTGGACTCCAGTCTGGGATTTTGTGTGTTACAGACACTGACACTTGTCTCTGTTTCTGCAGTACTGCACTTCACTCAAAATGTTCATGTCATTCTCCAAGTGTCTGATATAATTAATATGTGACAGAGGTTAGTAATGTTACACCACCCACAAACTGAAAGTTTCTGAAAACACCAACATAATAATACCTCTTATGCAAAAGATGTGGATACTTCCAGATATGAACCATCAACACCATCACCCATGCTAAATTCCCTAGTCCATTGAGCCACACAAGATACCAGGCAGAGAAAAGTAATTCAACATGCAATCAGCAGCATACATATGTACGTTGTTTTTCCTGCATTCCGTGAGACATATAATGTGTGATCAATTTCTTTGTTACTGCCCTGAGTTTGCCTTGCCTGCTTATATACCATTGATGATTTTTAATGTTAAAGCAGTTATATGTGAAAACTTATGTGTTGGGTGTGGGGAAAGAACACCATATGTTCTGCTGTGATGGGCAGTGGTCCAAATATTATGTGATCCCACTGTTTAGCATCTCTGTTGACTGATGTAGTGCACATTCCAACAATGAGGCCTACTGAATATTAAGGAAAACGTACTAGTGGACTGGGTATCTATAGTCCCATGTGGATGTTACTTCTGTCCAAATAGCCCACTATATTTCCATGCATACATGCAGCAGATCCATGCATATAATGCCATATTATAGTAATACTTACAAGTAGTGTGTGGATTAGAGACTTACCTTGCGAATGCAGCAGTTGACAGAACTGCAGTTCAGGGCTGACTCTGTCTGATGCAAGCAGTACACAGCCAATACATGGATAGGTACAGGTTGTGCGGGTTTCCTGGCATCAATGTTAATATATGTATGTGAGTAGGAGTGCGATGTCAGTCCCTAGGTTGTCAGTGCATGTACTATGCATTGTATCTGAGCCAAAGCCAGGGCTGTCTGGGCATGCCTACATCTGCCTACAGGGACATCATCAGGGGGGTTCCTCCTACAAGTCTTCCAGTGAGTGTGGGTGTGGTGACCTCAGCAGTGTTGGGTGGCTGTGAATCCCTTCCCTGTGCTGATCTTGCTGCAACTGTTTCCATAGGATCATATTGTGTAGCACAGCACATGCTATGAACATATATTCACATGTGGTTTGAGAGTACTGCAGGGATCCACTAGATATGTCAAGGCACTGGAACCATGAATTCAGAAGCCCAAAAACACACTCTCTGATGTTCCTAGTTTGTGCGTCTACCTCATTATGATATTCTGCCATACCATGGGTGAGTCTGCATTTCTGATGGGTGTCATCATTCATGGTTCCAGGGCGTAGTCAACATCGCCTAGTAAATGGCTGCATGGGATGTCCCCCCTAACAAACATCTGGTACAGCTGTGATGCATGCCAGATATGGGAATGGTGATAAATGCTAAGGCTACCACCACACACATTCATGATAATCCTCTGGGCACTGCACACAACTTGGTAGGTGATGCAGTGGTATCCCTTGTGGTTGATGTAGATTCTACCCCTCCTCACCAAGTGGTGCCTTGATGTGTACGAGTGCAATCTAGGTCACCCTGTACTTCAGGGTAGTGTGCTACATGGTAAATCTGTTGTATATTGCTGGACCTTGCCTCAGTGGTGAGGGGGAAAAGAAATGTGCTCACTGAGATGTTGTAGCATGGCATCCAGGAACTGGTGGAGTGCCCTGCATGCAGATGCCTGTGAGACCTCCATCATGTCCCCAGCTGGTCTTTGGAAAGTACCTGTAGCTAGTAACCTAAGGGCTACACATACCTTTGTTTTCACTGGTATGAGTACCCTTCTGTTAGCTCTGGGTCTGAGTTGAAAGCGTCAGAGCTCAGTGAGTTCTTGTAGTATGTCCCCATCCACCCTGTAGTGCTCTACAATCTCCAGCTCATGTAGCTCCTGGAAGGTTACCCTGGGCCTGACCACTCTTCTCCTTCTCTGCTTTGGACTGTTGTCAGCAGCAGCAGCAGCAGCATTGACCTCAGCATCTAGCACATACAGATGTAGCAGACCTGCAGCAGCCCCTAGCATTGTCTCAGTTAAAATTCCCAAGTTTCTAATCCAATGGTCCAGAGTATTGGGGAAAAATCAGAATGTAGTTTGTATGCATACTTTACAGAGCTCTGCTGTAAGTGCAGAATGTGTGACTGGCCAACTATGATGCATTCCACCTGCCTACAATATAATTAACATAATTTAATAGTCCTATTTTAGCTTAAACAAAGGTCAGAAGTAATTGAATACATTTTTGTTTTCAGAGACACTCAGCACTGCAGCATGCAGCACAAATACGCACATGGAAGGTAAACAGAACTTAGAAGTTAGTGGGCACACTCCTGTGTAAAGCAGCACTCAGCCAGGCAGTGTGCTGTGCAAACAGGCACAGTTAAGCTAAACTGTGCTTGGAAGTAACTGGACAGCCCCGCCCCCATGGTGTCAGCTACATCCTGTATAAACAGCAACGTGGGTCTACGTCTACATGAGGGGGATATGTGGGCATGATTACTCCTTTCTGCTATTCAGTAGCGTCACCTTTTTTCATAGGTATTCATGGTTACAGCCTGGAAGCTACACACTTCATAGTCCTACCCCATTAACAATAGCACCAATGCACCATTGTAGTGACTCCACGGAATGCATCTGTCACATAATATTATGTTTTTTTTTCCAATTTTTTTTTTCTATAAAGCATGTTTGCACACTGTGGCATGGCACACAAACATGCCGAGATTATTAAAAAAGTTAATTTAACTTATCTCCTTTAATTTTTCTGACATACAGGGCTAAAGTTTCACTCATATGTGTATGTGGCAGGACATTTCTGTTCAAATATCTACATTTTTACAATGCCATTTTTCTTTCTACACTCATGTACATGGAATTTTCCCATGTACACTAGAGATGCAGAGTCTGAAAAGATGGCTATCTGCTTGCTGGATTGTTCTACCTGCATCATTTGCATGACATTCACCTGCTTATGATGTGATTTGCATGCCTTGGAAGTTTCCATATTGGTTCATCCATGTGCACCGCTCAGCAGCACTTACTCAATCTGAAAATGTTCATGGGCATGTAAGCAGTACGGTGCAATGCCTACATGGGAAAAAAAGTGTAGGCTTTATTAAATTTCCCCCTTTTATGTTTTTGTGGATAATTATATGCTGGCAATGGAAAGACTGTTATTGCATGATAAAAGAAATTGGGGGATATTTGAAAACCTGAATTTAGGGCTCACACATACTTGTAATTTAGCAGTGCTTGTTTGAGCGGGGCTTCAGATGGGTAGAATAAAGAAAGAGTCGATAAGAAGAAAATAGGGGGTAAAGTATTTGACTGTAAGAGTTTGAAGGACTTGTATCCAATCTTAGATTAGATCTTAGACTAGATTTTAGATCATATTTTAGATTAGATTTTAGATTAAGTCAGATAGTTCAGGGAAATTACTGTAAGTTATTGGCCTTTGTCAATGTTCTGCAGACTAGATGATTTAGTAAATACAGGATTTTGATGGGATGAATAAATATGATGCAAATGATAATGCTTCTGAGAGTATTATGTATATTTAGGTATCTCAAACCAGAGGTAAATTAAAAGTGGGTTCAAGAGATCCAGATGAATATGTATGGAATAATAGTGCAGTAGAGTAGTGAAAGAAAGACTGCAATTAGGGTGAAGATGGGAAGGACTGTAAATGCATGACTTCCAACTGTATTCAGGGGCAGTGATGCTAGCATTTGTAATAGGAACTTGGGAATATCAGGAGAGAGAAGAGGAGGAGAAGGATGATAAGTGAGGAAGAGATAGGTTAAAGAGAAGTTTGGGTTTGTATAAGCTAGAAGGTTGTAGAGGCGAGGCAGTTAGGAAATTCAGATTAATGAGTGCATGGGAGAATCCTAATGTTAAAGTACTAGGTAAACTAAAATAGAAAAGATGGATAAGAAGGGGGTAAATAAGGTATACCATTTGTATATGGTGTCAGAGATGAGGGATGCAAGTGGAGTCTTTTAAGATAGAAGGATGAAGTAGAAAGTTTCATCCTGAAAACAGGGGAGTGGTTACAATTTATGAAACTGAAATTATATGTTAAAGCCTGATTAGTAAGGATAGCCATAATGTAGTCAACTGAGGAAGAAAAGACAACTATTAATGTACACAAGGGTGGTGACTCACAGCTAGGAGGTAAATGCAGAAAGATGTATGCAAGATTTATTGAGAAGTACATATGGACAGTCAATGGAGAAGATAAAAGGTGAGGAAAGGCTGAAGATGTAATTATATCTGAAGAGGACTGGAATGAGCGTTGAGAAGATTTGATAAAATAACAGCTGTGCCTATGTGGAATAAGTATATGAGATGGTTACAAAGGTGGTTAAGAACTGCCTTTCAGTCTCAAAGGTAGTATAAATATGGGAAGGAAGTGTTGTACATGTGACAATAAGGAAGGAAATCTGTACAGGTTTTGGGAAAAGCAAGCAGCTAAGCACATAATGAAATGTATATGGAAATGGGAGAAAGTCTGTAGGACCTGATATCTAAACTGGTGGAAGTTTATACTTTTGGGTCTGGAGAAAGCTGAACATTTTGTGCCAGTACAAAATGCAATACATAAAAAAGCATACTTCCAGAGATGTGTAAAAGCCAACTGTGAATATGTTGTAGATTTTTAAAGTGTTTGTTAAAACTGGATGAAAAATGTGTGTTTAGTTGCAGGAAAGATGAACAAACCTACATTGGAGGATGTCTAAGGAGCAAGGGCGCCTGCGGGCAGGTGTAAGGGGATGCACTTGCACCCCCCTGGAACAGGCTGACATTTTTCATTTTCTACCGAGTACTCAGACTGCCCCATAGAAGAGGACTAATCAGGAGAGAGGTAAGTTGAGTTCACAGCTCTTGCAGGAAGCATTAAATCGAGCGTAGGTTTTGCTGCTGCAGGGCAGCGTTACATCGAGTGCGGATTTTGCTGCTTCGAGACAATGGAGTTGGACAGGTAAGGGAGGTGTGTGTGTGTGTGTGTGTGTGTGTGTGTGTGTGTGTGTGTGTGTGTGTGTGTGTGTGTGTGTGTGTGTGTGTGTGTGTGTCTATAATTAATTAAAGCAGTGATTTATCCAACTTCACATGCCAGGAGTAACTAGGTCACTGCAGAGTCAGAGTATAAAACTGGTCTAGTCTCTAACATTTCAAAAAAGAATAGATAACAAAACTCTAAAACCTCCATTCTTAAGAAAATAAATGCTTTCAAGTCATGGAACGTCTAAACGTCTTTAGTCTTTGAGAAAAGTTTCTTATAGCACGTTCAGGTGACTCATCTACTTCTGCATCTAAAGGGAAATGTGTTTCCTTCTTCATACTATTCTCAATCATTCTGGAAAAGATGCAGTAAGTAATACATGCTGAAGGATGCCAGTTCATATTTGACATTTGCCAACTCTTCTTTCTTCATTTTTATAAAATATATTACATATGTCACTCTTTTATGGTGCTTTTCTCCAGGTTTTCACTATAGCTATTCACTGATCTGTCAGATAATCCAGTCAAGAACAAATAAATAAATGAACAAATATACATGTGTGGGGTAGTGATACCTTTCCAGGCCTACGTCAGTATTCTCTTCATTCTTGCATCTAAATTGTATTGCCCACACAATTTTCTAATGTTCACAAAATCACTGTTTTTTGCCAGAGAATTCTGTTCCATCCTTGGAAGAGGTAAACAATAACCTCCCATTAAGCAGCATAACACTGACTAAATACCCACTTGCGATATAATGTGATGCAATGCAGATCCTGTCAAACGTGCATGTCGGTCAACACTGATTTCAACATGGTGGAGCCTCCATCCCCCCTAAGCTGCTGAAGGCGTAAACAAATTATGTTAAGTAAGGAAGTACAACGAGAATAGCCCCTGGACCCCTGCATAAGTGGGGTACTTATTTTCCTGTTGAAATGTATTAATTCACATGTAATTTTAAACAGGGTGTTACATTTGAAATGATGTTTGAAATATTTGCTATGTGATCAGTAACCCTAAAACTCTTGGGGGATATCTCTTCAGTTTGACTCAAAAGTTCAGGGAACCATTACTTAATTAACTGAATAGAATAAGCTACTTTATTTATTTATTTAACATTTTTTTACTGGAATAGTCTGACTGGGCAAAATCCATTTTCGGTGGAGGCCCAGGGAGAAACGCTCCAAAGGCAATTAACAAATTACTGCACTGATTACAGTGTGTGTGTGTGTGTGTGTGTGTGTGTGTGTGTGTGTGTGTGTGTGTGTGTGTGTGTGAGTGTGTGTGTGTGTGTGTGTGTGTGTGTGTGTGTTTGTTTGTGTGTGTCTATGTAATCTGGGATATGCTTTTTTCACCAGTGTAAAGTTATGGCTTCTCCGTTGTCATTATATACACACATGCCTCACTCCCTAACTTAAAAAAATATATATATATATATATGTGGCTCCCAACAGCAATCAATCATTGCAGAAACTCCTTATTGCACTTCTAAAGCTTTTTTTTTGTTGGCGCTTCAGCCCCATACTGACTAACAAAGGAGTGGTACTACCTACAGCCTTCAACTTATATGTAAAACTCCATGTTCCGCTACTACAGAACAGGAGTAATTCCCAGAGATTTCTCACACTCAGACTTTGTATCAGTTCTTCCAAATTCTCAGCTGCAGATCTGAAATTAGGAGGATTACAATAGGTGTGTAGAATTTCAGCAGGCACTTATTGTGGTGAATGCATAAATAGCAGTTAAATTTGCACCGATTTTAAATTAATTGTAACAAAACCATATATAACAAGTGTGTCACATAAAATACACTAATTCAGAAATCAAAGCATTTGGATAGTCAATGATATTAATATCAGGTTTGGGAAAAAGTTACCTTTAAGATTTTACATAATTTGTTTTCTATAATCAGTCTTACATGTCTCCAGTATTGTCTAGACACAATATATTTTCCAGAGAATTCTCCCAAATGACATATTACTTAAACAATAATTAATTTATTAATAAATAACTAATGCTTTTGACATTACCCAAAGTAAACTTTAGGATTACTCTTTGCTATGCTGAATGCCTGTACAAGAAGAAGGATTATTTTTACTCTGAACGATAACGGTGCTTTATAGCAGTTTATGTCCCTTTGGGATTGGTATTGCTGCAGTAGCCACTCTAATCCTTACACCTCCTTACATTGTGACTTGAACAAATGCTTTCTATTTCATCTGTAAACCTGCACACCAAGACCTCCTAAAAATATCATCACAGTTTCTCTTCTTGGTGTAGAACTGTTGCTAGTATATAACTATTTTGAGCATTAACTGCTAAACTCCACATAACTCCATATCTATCTATCTATCTATATATATATATATATATATATATACCTACATATATGTAAATTTCACTTTATAATCTTGAAATGCTGAAATCCTTACATTGTGGCTTGAACAAATGCTTTCTATTTCATCTGTAAACCTGCACACCAAGACCTCCTAAAAATATTATCACAGTTTCTCTGCTTGGTGTAGAACTGTTGCTAGTATATAACTATTTTGAGCATTAACTGCTAAACTCCATATAACTCCATATCTATCTATATATATATATATATATATATATATATATATATATATATATATATATATATATACCTACATATATGTAAATTTCACTTTATTATCTTGAAATGCTGAAATCTCGAATTTCAGCATTATGAGACTATAAAGCCAAATTTCAAAATGTGGAAAGTGCATAACCGCAAATCCAAATATCTCAAATTTGTGTTTATGGACATTATGTGACGTGCAGTGTTTACGTTAGATGTGGTGTATGGATTTGCATGGAGTGTAAAGTTAGTGGCTGTTTTTTAAGGGTTTTGGGTGGGAGTTTGTTTTAGATTGTTTTTAAGTTGTATGTGTGGGTTAGGGTAGGTAGGTTAACGTGTGTGTGTGTGTGTGTGTGTGTGTGTGTGTGTGTGTGTGTGTGTGTGTGTGTGTGTGTGTAAAATGCCCTTGTTAACACATAGTGTACCTTGGTTGCAGGAGGCAAGGACCTGAATTCCCTACCCACCACTATTTGTAAAAAATATGCAGATTTTTGCCTCATATTTGTTCTGTTCGTCATAAAAATCTGTGGTTTCTGTATCTTCATATTTGCTTGCAAAGGTTGCCAGTACAGTGGTGCACTGGTAGCATTGTTGCCTGACAGCTTCAGGTTCTCTGGCTTGATTCTTAGCTGGGGTGCCTTCTGTATGGAGTCTGCATGTCCTCCTATCCCTTATAAAGATGTGTTTCGCCCTCTTCTGCTGAAATTTGGCTTTGTTTTGTTCCAAGTCAGACTAGTTTCCTGGTTAACAAATGTTTAAAAATAACAGGCATTTGAATGTCAGACTTCATATTCTTCAGAAAGTACATGGTAAAACAAAACCTTTTATTCTAGCAATTGTCTAAGTTTATAACATAGATATTTGAAATTTACCCATATTTTTGGGACTGTATTCCTCCATTATTGTCCTAGTCCAGGCATTTTGTGCTAAGGTTGAGAGCTATGGTAAGAACTGAATTCACTGAATATGTTTGGCAGCTGTATTCCCACATTATTGGCTTTTTTCAGGTGTGTTTTGCTAAGAGGTTGACAGTTATGGTGAGAACTGAATTCACTAAATAGTAGCCATTTAAGTTTGTCTTCCTCTGTTTCAGCTGATTTGGCATAGTGGTATTTTTCTCTGACTGTTTTGCACAGGGTCCCCTGGGTTCAAGATGTGGCAGTGAAATGTATGGTGGTAACATAGCATTTTATTCTAGCAACTTTTCAACATTATACAATCAATGTTTAAAATGTGTCCGTGGTTTTTAGCCTTTTGCCCCCCCCCCATAAATTTTGGCTTTTTCCAGATATCTTGTGCTGCAAAGTTCAGAGATACAGCTGAGTATCGAGTAGATTTTACCAGGAGCTGAGAGCTGCAGGGGAACAAAAGTTTAGTGTTGCTTATGCTAAGTCAGCTTGCATTTTTAATAGCACAACAGGTAGTGTACTTGCTTTTGATGCAGAAGGCTGTGGGTTCTACTCCCACAGTAGGTAGATGCATTGCTGATACTGTACTGTGTTGTAAAGAGGGTGGATGCTGCAGTCCTTTTTGGCAAAGATACCTAGTAACTATGAACCTGTTATCAGTTTGCTATCCATTCCCTATTGCAGTATTACTAGCTTATCATTTTTTTAATGCATGCAACATAGGCAATTTATTCTTCAAGGGCAACAGACACTTTATTTGTAGATGAAACAATGACATATAAAGTTGTTTGCTAGCAGGCAACCTCTTTATTAGTTACAGATTTCTTTAATGTGGATTTTACTACTTCAGAGATTGTGCATATTTACTGATACTGGTGGACTATAGAAGGATGAGTAGACGTTTTATGATGGAAATGTTCTGAGTTGGGCAGTTTTGTCATTGGTGCATGCATTTTGTTTCATTGTTTACTGGAAAAAGGTTCAAAACAATAAATTTAAAATGCCCTCTAACAACTGTACTGTATTGTACAAGGAATGTAATGTAATACAATCAGGAAGGTGTATCAAAGAGCATGTGTATGTTTCATGCTCAAGGGGCCTATGATTTTGAAAACAGCCCAGAGTTAATCTTTATCTGCCACAGTCAAAATGTATTTTCTTTGAATGTGGGTTTCAATGCTGTTTCAATGCATGTGAGTTTCAAGGGCAGAGAAGTTTTAATGCTAAGTCTATTTTCATTGTGAGACTGCATTGCTTTGTTTAACATATATCTATTGTGTGTAAAATGCAAAATAGAACTTTCAAATGAAATCTAAATCATCGCAGAAGTAAAGCAGTATGCACATAACAGTATTTATGGTAAATGGGGCAAAATAACCAAGGATTGGGACGTTGGAATGGCTGCAGGGGGGAGGCTCCATTCGACCATGATTTTGTGAGGGGGGAAGGGTAGCAAACGCAGACAGCCCCGGTTGAACTATACCTCTCAGTTGTCCATATTTTTGCAGAATGAATAGATATTTGCTTCTTAATTTTGGTTTGTTCCTCATAAAATTTGTGGTTTTCTAGCAAATCATTTAGGAATGAAGTCACAAAATGACAGACATTGAGTTTCAGATGTCATAACCATCAGAAAAATGCATGCTAATGCAAGACTGCCTTAAGTTTATACAAGAGCAATTTTTAGTAGTGTTCGTATGTTCCCCCAATATATTTGGCCTTGTCCAGATTTCCTGCATTAAGAGGTTGAGAGATACGTGCAAATCGCTTTGTAGATTAGGAATATCCAAACCTCTCAATTGTCCCCAATTTTGGCTCAAAATGTTGCTCTCCCCTAATAATCCCTCCTCCAAAATGGCAATTTTGGAAGAAAATGTGGAGGGTTTACAATTATATATAACTGTAATGATCAGAGTTATAGATTACTTTTATTTCACAAATGCATGTAGATGCTCTTATTTTGTTAGCTGCTCAAGTTAACAATGTTAATATTAAAAAGGTGTCCCTTTTTTGACAGGTTCCCAGCTGTATTGTGTGGCAATTTTATATTTTTGCATCACATTTTTGGTCTGTTTTCATAAAATTGTGGTTTTCTGGCAAATTAGTGGCAAGTCATTAAAGATTGAAGTTAGAAAATAATGGCAGACATTTGAGTTTCAGATTTTATACCCTTCAGAAAATTCATACTAATGCAAGATCTACTACTGTTCTATTATCTAAGTTAATAAGAGCAATATTTAAAAATTGGCCTTATTTTTGTGCCTGTGTCCCACTTCTCTTTCTATGTATGGCTTTGTCCAGATTTCTTGCTCTGACGTTGAGAGGTATGAGTGTCAGAGCCATCACTGTCAGCCAGAAACATTTCAAATTATGACATACTTATTGCACCCCACTCCCCATTGTAGTGGCTCTGGATGTGTCCAAGGAAGGCAAGGAGCATTTATGCAATGTAAGTGTGCAGAGTATTCCCCCCATCCAAGGTAGATCACAAATACGACCGTGGCTTTTCATCTGTCTTTGATTTTGCAGAATGTTCTGGTTTTCTATCAGATATACTATTGATTTATGTTTCTTATTATTCAGGAAATGCATGCTGTCACAGTGCCCTGTTGCTCTATTTAAGTAGCCATGATTTAATGAACATCAGGTAAGCTTGTCGGAGACTGTAAGATGCAAATAAGCTTTAGTAAGCATACTGTTAAAGAATTACCAGCATTGAAAGCCTTTTCATTGTTGCCATGCAGAGAATATTTACATAACTAGATAATGTATAAGCCTCGGGTATTGAAATGCATATGACAGTATTTGTAATAAAAGGACAGGATTACAGTATTTTCAGAAGCTCATTACATTTATTGGAGACCAGTGTCTTATAGCAGTGTCTGTGTGTTAGTACACTTGTAGTTGGGAGGCTTTAATTGTATATGGTAAATAAGCATTGCTGCCTTACTTAAAAGCCAAGCCCTGCAACAACTAGGTAAGCTCCACACTGAAGTCAAAACACAATAGCTCTGGTGGGTAAATGTACTCTGTAGTAATCAAAAAAGGCAAATATTTGAAATAACACACAAAACTTCGGACTGAACCGAAAAACTAATTGTATTAACCAAGAAAACAGTGAAAAGTAGAGTAGTCCACAATAGAGGCAATGATAACTAGCGCTTTCTTTCACTTTTATTTTTCGTGAACTTCTTCAGAAGTTCATGAAAAATAAAAGTGAAAGAAAGCGCTAGTTATCATTGCCTCTATTGTGGACTACTCTACTTTTCACTGTTTTCTTGGTTAATACAAATATTTGAAATAACTACAGCTTATGTGCAAACACAATAGGTAGTGATGAAACAATGCTCTGCTAAAAATTCTTTAATGCTCCTCATTGCTGAGCTGCAGATCACAGTTATTATCACTGGCTACCAGGATTTCACCCACTTCAGATCAAGCACGGTGCCATTCAGTGCAACCTTCCCAGAACTAATTCAAGTCTGACCAGAATAATTTGGTGTGCGTGTGTATAAGAGGGAGGTAGCATACCCCTCAGCTGTCCAGGTTTATGCAGAATGTCCAGATTTTTGCCCCATATTCCTCCTAAAATGGATTGAAGTTGCTAAATAATTAAAGACATTTCAGTTTTAGACGTCATATCATTTAGAAAAAATGCATGCTAACACAAATCCTGTTACTCTTGCAATTTTCTAAGTTTATGAGAGCCATATTTATAATCTGTCCCTATTTATTTTAGGCTTCGTCCAGATTTATTGCACTAAGGTTGAGGCCTTGTGGGGTGTGGTATGTTTGTGTGTGAGAGAGAGAGAGAGAGAGAGAGAAAGTGAAATGCCCAAGTTAGAGTTAGCAGGTGGAATTTATTTTCAAGTGCATTTTCAAGGAACTGTGAGTTTTAAGGGAAGCGAAGTTTACTGCTGCTTATGCCAAGTCTATTTACAATGTGCAACTGTTTTGTTTAGCAAATGGTATCTCTATTGTGGTATAAAGTTTTAAAGCTATGTTAGTAGCACCACACATAGAATACTTGCATCTTAGTGTAGAGGCTTGAGGTTCTATTCCTACAGCATGTACATTTGTATGCTGCAGTCCTGAGGATGTCCTCCTTTGGATGAGATGCCTAGTAACTATGAACCTGTTTTTCAGTTTGCCATCCATTTTCTATTGCAATATACCAGCTTACCATTTTTTTAATTTAACATAGGCAATTTATTCTTTGATGGCAGCAGGCACTGAATTTGTAGATGAAACACTGAAATATACAGTTGTTTTCTAGCAACAACCTCTTCATTAGTTTCAGATATCTTTAATGTGGAATTATTCAGATGACTTTTACTTCAGCAGAGATTGTGTGTATTGCCTGATATTGGTGGATTGTAATGAGTGGCCTTTTATGGTTGAAATGTTCTGAATTGGGCAGTTTGTCATTATTGGTTTGTATGTTTTGTTTCATTACTTACTGGAAAAATGTTCAAAACTATAAATTTAAAACACACTCAAACAAGTGTTGCTGTATAATACAAGGGATATAATTCAATTATATATAATAATTAATACAATCAGGTAAATCAAATAACTTTTCCATGGCCCTAACATTGTGCAAGGAGCCTATTGCTTGAAAACAGTTCAAAGGTAAATAACCTGCCACTGGCCAGATGCATTTTCTTTGAATGTGGGTTTCAATGCTGTTTCAGTGAATGTGAGTTTCAAAAGTAGAGAAGCTTTAATGCCAAGTCTGTTTTCATTGTAAGACTATTGCTTTGTTTAGGTTTAGTAAATGTCTATCAGTGTTTGGGCTATAACGTTTGAAATAAAAGTTGTAAATTAAATCCAACTGTCTGTAATCATTGTAGAACTAAAGCGTAAAACAGTACGCACACAGAGATTTGAACAGTGTCTATGGCAAATGGGGAGAAATAGCCAAGTAATGGGACACTGGAATGGCTGTGTGGGCAGGGCTTGGGGTGGGTGGACTTGGGTGGGGCTGTGTTGGCAGGGGGCGGGGGGAGCTGTGTGGGTGGGGCTCTGGGTTTGCACCCCTCTGGAAAAAAATCTTGCGGGCTCCCTTGCTAAGGAGGCTTACGTGTAAAGGGTCAGATAAGCTGGAGAGAAGAGATAGCAAAGGTTGGTAGTTTAAGAATGTATAGGTGTATACTAGTAGCCCAGGGAATAAGAAAAAGAGTAAATGAATGATGAAGGAGAGGGAGAAAGTACTGGATAGGTACACTAGATGACAGCGTTTATAAGTGGATTATGTGAAACTTAAGGGCATTGAATGGGTGTATCATTTTTATTCCATATTACAATACAGGATAAACACTGTCAGAGATTAGTTAAAAAATAGTTTTTTGTCTTTTCCTAAGGAGTATAGGGGTTTATGAGAAACAAAAGTAGATTCTACATATAGAGCTAAAATAAAGGTAGTTAGGTGTATTAATACCTAAGGCCAAAATTCTAAAACTGCAAAATGTATATGAAAATAATACTGTAATGCTACATACTGCTATTTAAGTTATATTTATATATGTATGGATAATTGCTGTTCAACAAGGAGAATATTTGCATGAGCATCGAATCATACACCAATGCCCTGTACCAACACATATACAAATGCATGAATCTCACTATACCCAACAGAACCAAGACATTCTCCTCCAAAAAAAGGAAGCCAATCTAGTGGTTCTCTGCCATAAACAAACTCTACAATAGAAGGAGGAAACTGATGCTGAATAAGATGAAGTCCCAAGACTGGAAAAACTCCCTTATCAGCATCAACAAAAGGTTGAGATCCCACATCAAATCCTCTAAAGCTAGCTATGAAAACAGAATTGCAGCAGATAGTAAAGACAACCCCAAGGCCTTCTATAGTTAGGTAAAGAATCTCCATGGCAATACTTAGATTTGCTCTGAGCTACTGCACTATGGTACCTCCTATACCAAGCCAACAGATATTGCCAATATACTGGCCGACAGATTCAGTGCCAACTTTACCCCTCTCTCCATCACCAAAGGACCAATCACAATACCAGTAGATTGCCAGGCACCCAGTATTACTGCTGCACAGGTTAAAACAGCACTCTGCAAGGCCAAGAATGCAGCTTCTTTGGGACCTGACAATATCCCCTGGCTGTGTTCTACATGAACTACAGAGTGAACTGGCACCTCACCTGTGTGCCCTGTTAAATCACAGCCTCACCTCAGAGTCTCTCTGCACAAAGGAGGAGTGACTACAGACCCTGGGAACTATCGCCCCATTAGCCTGACAAGTCTGATATGCAAAGCTATGGAACACATCATCATGGACCTAATAAACAAGGATATAGGGAATCTCCAAACTCTGGATTCCACACAGTTTGGTTTTGTGAAGGGTATTTCATGCCTGCTCCACTTGGATGACTTCTTTGAGTCAGGCACCAGAGCTGTGAATGAAGGCAAGGTGGTTTATACAGTCTAGCTTGATCTGGCCAAGGCCTTTATTACGATTCCCCACTCAGGAATCATAGAAAAACTCACTACGCTAGGCATCAACCCCTGTATCCCTAGGTGGGTTACAAACTAGCTCACAGATAGAACCCAGAGTGTGAAAGTAGCTGACTCCAAGTCAGACTGCTGATCAGTCATGAGTGGAGTCCCACAGGGATCGGTCCTGGGTCCTCTCCTGTTTGGTATCTACTTCTCTGATGTCCAGGCCAACATAAAGGGACTCTGTCTGACAAAGTTCATGGACGATTGCAAGTTGGGAGCCATTATTAACTCCCCAATTGATGTCGACGTCTTACAGAAAGGCCTCACTGAGACCAATGAATGGTGTCAAAACCATGGCCTTGAGCTCAATGCCAAAAAATGTGTTGTCATCCCCTATGGGAAAAAGCCCATTTCCCATGAATTGCCACATTGATGGTAGTCCACTGTATATGGCAACTTTGTTGATCTGTGCCCTCCATCAGTTTGCTAATGTAGTTCATCACCAGTATGAACAGCAGTGGGCTCAGGAGTGAGCCCTGGTGCACACCCACTCCCACTGGAAATCTCTCTGTGAAGTTGAACACTGTTTGTACATGAGTCATTGGGTCCTTGTACATAGCCTGCACTAATTCTACCAATTATTCAGGACTTTGAACCACCGCAGTACTGCCCATGTCAGCTTTTTTGGGAACTTATCATATACTTTCTCCAACTCTAGGCATGCCAAGTTGAACTCTTTCCTCATCTGTACCTTCATCTCTACTATCTGTCTCACTACAAACATCGGGTCAGTTGTGCTGCATCCTTGTCTGAATCCGAACTGCTCATCTCCCATCTTACATTCTACTCCTCTGCATATACATTTATCAATCACCGTTTCATGCAATGTAACAAGAGTTTAATGCCTCTGTACTACCCATAGTTCTGGATGTCCCCTTTATTGTTGTACACTGGCATGAGTATGCTTATTCTTCAGGCATCTGGGATACTTTTCTCTCTACTGCTATGAGTACCCTCAGAACCATTTCTCCTCTGTCTCTTCCAGCATCTTTATCATATCTGCTGTGACTTTCCCTGAATTCATTTTCCTTAGTGCAATTCTTGCTTCTTCTAGGGTGGACTCCTCTATTTTTCTCATCCTAGGTTGTGTTTGGAGCAGTACAGCTTCTGTGGGGTACTTCTTCCATCTGCCTTTGATGTCCTGTAGACTGGTGAGCAGGTTGTTGCTGGCATCCCTTACAAAGGGTGTCTGACTATCTTCTTTATATATCTTTCTTTGCCTTACAACCTGATATAGTTTCTTTGTGCTTCTTACTGAGTCACATTCTAGAAGCAGGTAGAGTGCCTCCAATGTCCTGTACATTGCTATTGCAATTCCTTTCTTAGGTTCTTTGTTAGCCAGACAGTATTCCCTCCAAGCCTGGTTGTTCTTTTCTAGCTCCCATTTTTTCCTGGACTCCTTTTTTCTTTTGATGACTTCCTGGAATTCTACATTCCACCACCAGCCTTCCTTATTTACTTTATTTCCATACCTGGTCTGGACGCATATCAGTTCTGTTCCCCTCACACATGTCGTTTTGAGGTGCTGCTCTTCTTCAACTCCACCTGTTTCCTCCTCTTCTTGGTGTGCTAGAGCCCTAAGTCTTTCTGTCTTTTGGCTTTTCCTGGTTAGGGGTCGCCACAGCGGAACTCCGGTCCGCTAATGATTGGCAGTAAATTTTTACGTGCTGGCTTGCCGGGCCTAACACACAACCTTCAACAAAGGAACACCCATTCACGCATGTCGACACACAGAAGACGCTCCAACTGAGAATTGAACGTGCAACGTCTAACTGTGAGGCGACAACGCTACCGCAGCACCATCAAATGTTGTACTTTCTGTCCTGTCAACTATCATGTCTTCAGCCTGGTCTCCATTGACCTTAGAGACTTCTCTGACCATTGCTTGCAGCTGATCGTGGTGACACACACATACACACACACACACACACACACACACACACCTTTCATGTTAGAGCTCATGCTGTGGTTGAAAATATGCAAAAGAAGCATGTCCTAAAGGAAAATAGCTGATGGATAGAGGCTGAGCTGCTGTGGAAGCAGTGAGAATCTCTGCACATCCCCATTGTATGTCTACCCATAGAACATACAGGTGGAAGTAGTTTAGGACTTAAAGGAGAAAAAAGTGGCAGTAATATGCTACAACTCTGCCTCATTAGGTGCCCTGTGCATGGGTCAGAGTATGTGTGTGTGATGTCAGAGAGATCCCTGTAGACCTGGTGGACAAGTAGAGAGACTGATGGCAAATGATGCTCAGCTACATGGGAGCAATGCAATGCAAAAAGAAAAAAAATTCTTAATGAACATACTTGTCATGCAATTACACTGTACAGTGAGTTGTAAACACGAATGTATGTACAAATAAATGATTAGTACCTTGTAGGCAGTATGCAATAATGGATTACAAGATGAAGAAGCAGAAATATACACGTGAGATAATGACAGGAAAGGGGTTAAGTGAATGAAGTGAAAATGAGACAAAGAAGTTATAGCAGTTATTTATAAAGTGATGGTGCCCTCTGGAAAATCGACAGAACTCTGCTAAAAATGTTTTCTACAAGGGTTTATTTTATGAGTATAGATATTTACAGACAAAATAAGGATGTGTAACAAAGGCTAAAGTGTACAGCTCATGTGAAATCAGTGCTAAAGCTAGAAATCTGTTTATAACAGCAATGTTTTCTAAGTACACTCCTAAGAGTAAATGGAGTAAGATTTAGCAAATGGAAAAAATGAAGACCATTCCAAGATTTAGAAAAAACATTGGAAAATGTGAAGTCACCATAATGATTGCAAGATAGAATGGACTGAAAGAAGTGTGAATTCAAAGTGAAGACTGTGTGCAGAAATGCATCTTTTTAAGAGAGTCTGTGTGGCAAGGCATAAGGGATCACATGAGCAGCAATACTGCCAGATGCTAACTTGAGTTAAGTCTTATTTAACACCTAGGAAGTATCATAGTGATTTGTCTTGACAGAAAGGGCAACAGTAAATTTGGCAATTTTGTTTGAAGTCTGCATTAGTTTATTGAACTGGGTAGAATGATTATCTACACAAATATTGGTGTATACGTGATCTAGAACAATATAGGCTATGAATACAGTGAGTCTTGTATATTCTGACATGAAGTTTTTGCACAATAGCTGCAGTTGCTCTGACAAAGTGTTTAGGTTTCATCTTATGGACAAGCATACACTGATGAGCTTTTCTGAAGATAAATACCTCAATGAAATATTTTACATTTGGAGAGCTTTGTGGTTGATGTGGTTGACTTGTGCTCTATATCTCCTTTCTATGCAGTATTATATGATTGCATGTCTGTATTCATGCAAACCTCATCGGGGACATGTATGTAAACACTGTTACATATCATTCTCTTCAGGTAAAATATCAAACTATAGAAAAATCCCAAATCTCAAAATAAATATGCAGTATACATTTCAAGCTAGAAGCAAAAAGAAAAGCCACACCTGAGCTACCTCTGTTAGTTTAAATGTACGGTGTTGCTTGATAGTCAAAACTAAACCATAAGCAAACAAAGCGCATAAGCATTTATGTGCAAAATTAAAGCATATTATGACCATATATGTATGCATCTTTCAAAACAATCTTTTACATGGCAACTATGCCATATGTTTATTTCCTTTCAGAGTTTATACTAAAGGACAAAAGAGCACACTCTGCAGAAAATAATTAAAACGATTATGTACCTACCAGCTTAGTTAAGAAGAGTTAAAGCATTTACTGAATGATCTGTCTTTTGGTCTGTCTAGCTAACTATCTGTTTGCAAAGTGCATTCATTCCATCGAAAATTCAAAATATTGAACCCAAAGACTATTCAATGGAGGTGGCACCCCCCTGCTAATTCTATATACCAACTCCAGAATGGCATAATAGTGGGAAAAGGGCAAATTCCCATTTTCCATATTTTTGTTTTCATAATTTTAGCTGTAATATTTTGAGTTTTTCTACCAAATGAAAGTATTCTATATATGTATGGATTCTGGCCAAATCTCCCCTAGTAGTATAAATACCACTTAAGGTCTCCCAAGAAAAGAGGCTTCAATAAAGTCTACACGGTCTGCTGAAACTGTGAAACACACACAATAACGCACCATTTTGTATTCAATAAGCAGCTCTATATACCTTGTAGAGCAGTGCAAACATAGTGAACATTGTGTCATGCTAATTACATCATAAGCAGCTGAACTGTATGCTAACCAGACAATCTAAGATGCAACAGCTATTCAACAAGCTATAAAGCAACCTTGTAGATTCAGTGCTGGTTTTCCCTTTGAATTCCAAAACCTATTGGAATATAGCCATCGAAAGGAGTCTCCACAGAAAGAATGTTAGGGGCTGCTTTTGCTGTTTTTCATGTTATGTGCAGCAGGCCCATGTCTGTACTGCTGCTGCTGCTGCTAATAGACCATGGCCAAGATGGAGAAGGGTGATTAGACCCCATGTAACTTTTCACAATGTACATGAGGTGGAAATTGTAGAGTGCAACAAGGTAGATAGAGACTCACTACAGGAAGTCTGCAACCTCTGCCATGCTCAGCTGAGAGCAAGGGCAAACCAAGTGGAACCAATCCCAGTGGAGACTAAGGTATGTGTAGCACTTAGAATTTTAGCTACAAGAACTATCTAGAGACCAACAGGGGACATGCTGGGTTGTCACAGGCTTCAACTTCCAGGATTCTCCATCAATTACTGAACACTGTGCTACAACATGGCAGTGCGTATATATATTTTCTGCATATCCAGAGACCAACAGGGGGACATGCTGGGTTGTCACAGGCGTCAACTTCCAAGACCTTCCATCAATTACTGAATACTATGCCACAACATGCCAGTGAGTACATATATTTTCTGTGTACACTTGAGAGCAGAGCCAGAACTGTGCAGGAGTTCTACCCTGTAGCACACCACCCTGAAGTCCTGGGTGTCATAGACTGTACTCATGTAGAAATCAAAGCACCACCTGGGGAACAGGGAAGGATGTACATAAATAGAAAGGGCTACCACTCTATTAACTGCCTGGTCATGTGTAATGCTAAGCAAATCATCCTGAATATGTTTGCCTGAAACTCAGGCAGATACCACAGCTCACATATCTTGCACAACTGTCGGCTGTATGAGTTGTTACTAGGGGGATATCCCACAGATCAATTTACTGGGGGATGCGGGTTATGGACTGGAACCATATCGGATGACGCCCATCAGAAATGCTCACACACCAACTGACGAACTCTATAATGAGGTACACGTTCAAATAATAAATATCATAGCCCATGTGTTTGGGCTGCTGAAGTCACAGCTTCAGTGCCTGGGTACATTTTGGGGATCCCTGCAGTACAATCTCCATACATGTACTGAAATACTCACCATCTGTGCCATGCTTCACAACATTATCCTGAGAAAACAGCTTCAGCATGAACAGCAAGGGGAAGGGCCACACATCCCATCACCAGTGGCAAGGTCACCACAGCTACACATAGGTAAGTAGTCAGAGGGGGAACCAGCAACCTCTGTGGGTATAGGCAGATGTAGGCATGCACAGTATACCCTTGCACTGGGCAAGAGGCAATGGATAGCACACACACTCACCACCTAAGGGGTTAAAGCCTTCATCCTACATACATACATACAGTAACATTGACGCCAGGCAATGCTCAAAACCTTTACTTACTCATGTAATGGCTGTGTACTGCTAGAATCAGACAGAGTCAGCCCCAGACTAAAAATCTTGTAACTGCTGGATTTCCAAGGTAAATGTTGAACTTGGAATAGAAAAATAAATGTTGAAGAATACAAAGGAATGACAAAGCCTTGCTAATTGTTACTTGATAATGTAAGTAAATACAAGGTGTGGGATTTTTTCAGCAATTACACCAAGATCTGACAGCAGTGATTTATGTGAATATGTGTCGTCTATCAGCTAATAGGCCTCATGTATCAAAGAGTCACACATTCATACAGGGAGGCTGGCATAGTGGTTAAGGTGTTAATCTTACAGGCACAAGGTACAAGGTTTGATTCTCACGTGGGCTAATTGGCTAGGCTTAAAATGGCCCACAAGGGCTATTAGCTTAGTATTAATCTATGAACCTATACAAATTTTCACCAAATGTCCACAGTTTGGTCTCATAATTTTGTACTGGCAAATTATTAAAGAGTGAAGTTAGAAAATAATGACACACATTTCAGTTTCAGGCTTCATACCCTCAAAAAGAAATTCAAAATAGTAATGCAAAACCTTTTATTCTGTCAATTGTCTAAGTTTGTTAGACCACAATTTTTAAAAACTCTCCACATTTTTGGGCCTTTGTCACATTTTTATTCATGACTTGGTCCAGCTTTGTTGGTCTAAGAGGTTGGGAGGGATGTGCACATTACAAAAACCTGTAAGAAAGCAGTACAATTTTCAAAACAGCATCACTAACACAGATATCCTAAGCACTAAGTCAGACATGCACCCTGAGCATTAGACAAAAACTTATGTATCCCTGAATCCAGAAGATAGAAACCAAGGATATGGCCCAGTTATCATAATTTGCACAGTGTTGTGTGTATGTGTGTGTGTGTGTGGGGGGGGGGGGGGGGGCAGGAGGCCTAGGCTGACACAAAAGGTAGTGTGTTTGAGTAAGAAAGAGAAACAGGCAGACATTTGGATAAATTATAAAATGGCCACTGAGACAGAATGAGCTGTAAGCCTCACGAATGACCCAAGTAATTGTTCTGTATGTATGTGTGTCTGTATGGGCACTCCAGGTGAAATTAGTGTAGGAGTGTCTGCAAGCTCTGTGCTAGCTCTAAATCCTGGTATGTCAAACAGGTGTGAGCCATGTATGGTAGAGGTAACAGTTCATTGTCATTGTCCCCGACCCCAGAATTGGCTCTGCCAGGAGTTGCACTGGCATGTCCATGCCCGCATTCAGATGTACTGCTGCTACCTGAATGTGACTGATGTGTGATGGATGACCTCTCCTCATGAGTATGCCCATGACCACAACTACATGACCTGTCATGTCTGGGTGTACACACGTCAGCCACTGATGGAGCAGTGGACGCAGTGCCCCTATGGGAGTGTGTTTAGTCATGGCCACATTGGCTAGCATCAGACGATGTGGCTGATCTATATCCACATGGATGCCATCTCCCTCCCAGCAGATGTTCCATCGCAGACAGTGCCCATTCCAGCTTGTCATTCATTTGATCTTTTGAATCAGCAACACATTGGAGGCAGTCATGCATGTCAGCCAGTGCCACATCTACAACCCTAAATATTTCCTTGGAAGACCTATTGGAACATGCCTGTGTCTCCATGTCAGCCCTAAACATGCATCGAGTAGCATAGAAAGACACACCAGGATCAGGGGGAGGATGGACAACAGGCCTACTCCAAGCACCCTTAACAATTTGCCTGAGTGGTACCTTGCTGACACCTTGGCTATGACTAGCGTCAACAGGCATTGAAGTCACAGTAACCACACTACACTGATCAAGTGTCTCACACTCCACCTGTCCAATATCTGAAGGATCTCTGGAATGGGTTTGCAGAGTCCTGCTGGCTTTGCCCAATGGAATTAGAAGGGATGGGTAAATGTCAACCTTAGTGTCAGATTCAACCTCAGCATCTCCCAACTGTGCCTTTGTTAGGCCACAATCATCATTAGAGTCTGCGGATGCTCTGGCATCAGGTGGTAAGAGTCCTACACTTCCAATGTCAGGATCACCTGTGATAAGCAATAAACTAAAGAAATTAATAGCTACACTACTGCAATTTAATCTATGCTAACAAACTAACACTGGTGCCACTATCACAGATGGTACAGCAGCAAACACAGTCCTGACACCAACCTCACAAATACTGATAAAAGCATATTTCTGACAAATGTTCATCAGTATCGAATGAAAATGTTTGGCTTAGCATGTGCAGATGACTTCACACTTGATAGGGAGTATGGTCCTGGAAGAAGTTAAGCAAAATGTAAGGACACCATCATCACCATAACATCACAATAAAAATAACACAGGGGGGATTTTTTGCCTTTATATGTCCATGTACAATACATTTAACTGAAACTTGAATGGCAAGTCCACCTTAAGCCCATGTGTAATGAACCAGAATATGTTGCTAACTGTATCAATCTATAAATAGGCCCCCCAAAAAAAATTAAACCAACTATTAACCAACTATTAACAATTAACTATTACTTTAAATATTTTACTATACAAACAAATCTTTAAAAATTGACATACTTGCCCTCCCTGAACCACCAACACTATCATCAATCACATGCTGTTGTGCACTTGAGCTCTCTGGATCCCTGACAGTGGACAGGAAATCTTCATTTAGTGTCAGTGGTGCTTCTGTAGCAGACTCCCCCCCACCAGTAGCCAGCTGTCCATGGGCCACCACAGCTGCTCTCCTCCAGGCCGATGATATCATGTCAGTGGCCCTATGATGCACATGATCATATGTCCTGTTGTGTCCCCCAACAGCATTGATGATGTTCACTATCTGGTTCCAAATCTGCATTCTTCCAGACATATCCCCACATCCTACAAACAGGAAAAATCCCTCTGTGTCCAATCAGATAGACTTGGTACCTATAGCTGTAGGAGATGTACAGCTTGTTCCCACATATATACTGGGAGACATTTTACGCATCCGTGTAAGGGATTTATGATAGAAACCAATTTTTACGCTGATTGTCATACCAAGAATGTGGTTTATTTTAGCTATTGCACTCAGTGTTTTGCCTTCTATGTAGGCAGGACCAATCGACCCCTTAAAGATAGGATTTTAGAACATATGAGGGGATATTAGGAACATGAAAGAGAGTAGTGCACTAGCTATGCACGTTGAGAAAGAAGGCCCTACTCATAAGTTTAAGTTCCTGGTACTGGAAATTGTCTCAGTTAACAAGGGGGGGGGGCTTAAACAATAGTACCGAAGCCCTAGAGCAGAACTGGATACTGTGATTACAAGCTAACAAACTACCTGACTTGAATAGCAGAGTGTCTCTTAAACCCTATTTAAGAGCTAAGGCCCTCAAGCATTAATATATAGAACATTACACATTGTTTTTAATAGTTCTATATACATATTTTTATTTATAGTTTTATACTGATATTTTGGGCTGTCCAAATATATACATGTCTTTTACATTTTCTGCTGTTATATATGTTTTTATGTTATATTAGATATTTATTATGGTGTTTTTTGTACTGTTGCTTTAATGTATGACACAGTTTGCTGATTGGCTACATTTGTAACTAGGAGACTTTTTAAATGTTATGGTATTTATGGATGGTTAGTCTGATGAAGCGGAATAAGTCCGTGAAAGCACTTACTACGTTTTGTTCCTATTTTTTCTAGCAAATATACCTGCTGTGTGTAACCTACATGTGTGTCTTTGTTACATATCCCCACATCCTCTCTCAAGCAGAAAGGCACCATGTTGATGAAAGACTTGTACAATCACATTGTTCTCTGAATCACTGAATGGGGGGTTTGTGAGGACTGGGACTCTTGGGTGCCATAGTCCTAGATGGCATAAAACAAGAAGGATACTACACATATTATCACATAAATAAAAGGCCTGCTTAGATGTAACACATATTACTAGTTTTCCAATATTACACACTTGAGAAACAAAAAAAACTTCAGTTATTCAAATGTAAAAAAGGGATATGTGGTTGTAACATATCACAGTCACACACAAACCATGGTTAAAATGAGTACTAACAATAGGAAAGCAAACCTCTGTAAAAACATGTTTGACTTTGGCAACACAGAAATGGAACTTGGCTCACCCTACATCCAACAGACAAATAACATTTTGTACCAAACAAGCAATAACACATCACTCAATTGTTATAAGTGCTTTCAAACAAACTGTCCCAAAACATGTGTACACATTTACCACAGAGCAGTCATTTTTATGCAATTGCCAGTCACCTCTACCTGTGCCCAGCACTCCATTAAAGGTGTTCATGGGCCATCCTAGAAGGCTAACATCTGTGTGTCATTAACAATATATGACATTTACATTTCATTGAAATAACATAGAAACGTGTAAAGAAAAACAGTTGTAACATTAACACTTGTCATGAAAGTTAGTAAGGCTGTGTATCTGAGAAAGTAAAATGACCTGACAAAATGACTATTCCATCAGAGCAGATCCAGTATATAATTGAAAAATTCAATCATATCTTATCAAGATTAGTACTTTCCTGTACAGATAAATCTAAAGAAATAGCAATCTTCTTCTGTGTTATCTACATGCACAACTCTCTTCACCTTCATTTTCCCTAGCTACACAGTTACCTTTTTATAGTGTAGATTTAGACCTGTGAGCACAGGGAAGATGCAAATGAGTTGTGAACTCATTATAATTGTTGAATTCCAAATGCTTGGCTTTGTGTAGCAGGAATAAACATAGTGTAGGCACTTCCTCAGTGTTTACTGATAATGGATTGTAACTGTAAATGATTACTGGTAGGGAGAAGGAAAATACAAAAGCAATTTGGGCTCCCTTACTTCCAGTGGGTATGTCAGCCAGGTTATACTTATACAGCACAGAAGTAATTGTATCAAGGTTTTAAATGTAAGTAAGCAACACACAATTCTCCATTTCTGTTCAGTAATATACAAACTCCCCTGCTTTTGGTGAAAACTGTATATTTTTGCCATTTAATATTATCATACATTTTAAGGACAATGATACAAAATGTCTTACAGACTGAATGACTCCGATTACTGATCAGGTAAGAGAAGAATGAACATGCAAAGATAAGAGAGTAGCATTGCTGCAAACATTAGTCATAAATGACTATGTGATCACTCATTGCACTGCATCTGAAATTAACACATGTGCAAATAACTCAGAAGTGTACAAGTACCATAGGTCTTGTTAAAAATGTGGATGGTATGGGACTTGCTTGTGTATGCAATGATTTTCATCCCTGTTTATAAAGTTGTTTCTGTGGCAAAGAGGGATAACATACCCTTACTGTGTTTTGTAGGATCATTGGTGTGACTGTTCAAATTCAGACTTGTATAAAAATATGTCACATGTACTAACATTTATTTTGTAATGTTTATTTAATATATATTTCTAATACCACTATTTGCACAGGGTGTGTTACCGTAAACACAAGAAATGGATAAATACAATAAATGCAATGTAATGTACTTCTGAGATAAACAATACATAAACTATATGTGTGAATCATGTGAGTGTGTAGCACATATGCTAAACATGCTGATCTGCATGGTATACACTATCTGTAGATCATGACTCAAGTCCCACATTTGTCTTTTAAGAATGAAACATAATAAACATAGCTCACAAAGGTAAAGCAAGGTGAGTTTTGCTTGTCACATTTGTGGATTGCTTACCATTGCACAGACCTGGACTAATAGTTCAAACACAAAGCAGACAGAATAGCTGCACACAGGTTGCAGACATTGTAGATTTCAAAAAGGACACATTGCATTTTTTGTTTCCATCATGCAAACCTGCAAAGCACCATTGTGTGGATGTTAGCAACCTTCCCCAACACCTACAGGTCTAGAACACCCACAGACAGGAAGCAAACAGTAGACAATTTCAAAATGGATGTCTTGTATCCTCTATGTTTTGCTACTGGGAAAACATGCTAAGTGGCATTGTGTGGTGTTTAAATGGCATACTTAATGAACACAAAATTATATACCTTTTTCTTAACTGTTCCTGTGGTTGCAGGTGTAAGTGTAGGGTTGCAATACTGGTGAGCCTGGTTTCTAATCTGATATATAAATTCAAACATAATTATAAAAAATAAGTATGCATAGCAGCAGAGCTCATATGAATTATATGTGTGACTCAAGGTATACTGAATATTATGTTTCTGTAATTATAATTGTCTTCTCTGACATTGGATGGCCTTCAGACATCAATGATGCTCATACACAAAAGAATGCATAAGCCAGTACCTTGTCAGGTCAACCTCTCACTCTGTCATGTATCTATATATATGTGTGTGTGTGTGTGTGTGTGTGTGTGTGTGTGTGTGTGTGTGTGTGTGTGTGTGTGTGCGCGCGCGCGCTCGCGAGCATGAGTGCATGTGCGCGTGTGTGTTTGTGCATATGCACATATATATATATATATATATATATATATATATATATATATATATATATGTATATATACATATAGATATATGGGTCTATATCAGTTCATAGAAGACTCACTTCAGTAAATCTCACTTCAGTGACCCCATACCACCAAACTTCACTTCTGCGAACATTCATGTCCATGAAAGATTTAAGTAGGGAAAGGAAGTAGTTGGCTAACAGCACAACTTTGCTCTTTTCCCTACTGTTGTGCAGTTTCAAAGTTGGTATATATAGTTTGGGGGTGGGGGTGCAGCCTCCCCACACAGATAGGTGTGGGGGCACAGCCTCCCACTTAGGTGTGTTTGACATAATGTGGTGTGTGTTCCATTGTGGTGTTGGCCAAGTGCTTTCTTTCCCTGGTGAAATCTTTTTTCATTGTGAACATTTGCAGAAATGAAATTCACTCGTTTGGGGTCGACAAAGTTAGGTTCTCTGAAGTGAATCTTCGATGAACTAATATAGACCCATATACATGTGTGTCTGTGTGTGTGTGTGTGTGTGTGTGTGTGTGTGTGTGTGTGTGTGTGTGTGTGTGTGTGTGTGTGTATATATATATATATATATATATATATATATATATATATATATATATATATATATATATATATATATATATATATATATATATATGTGTGTGTGTGTGTGTGTGTGTGTCTGTGTGTGTGTGTGTGTGTGTGTGTGTGTGTATATATATAACCAAAGGAAGGACGATGAATCAGGAACCAATTTGAAAAATGAACCATGATTTTATTAAGTCGAACCACTCAAGTCACATAAAAAAACGTAGCACAGACAGTCAGTCCTATTGTCTCGACCATATGAATATCAACTTTCCAAAAATCTGATCTTCTGACATGGACCCCTTTATATATATATATATATATATATATATATATATATATATATATATATATATATACATATATTGATATTCCTGGGGATTCAATAAATTCCTTGTTGGCTTAACGCAGAGTTTGCATGTTTGTGTAGTAAGCAGCAGTGCTAATTGCATATGCATGCCACAGACCACATTTAAATATAATTATAAAATAATAAAATCACTGTCTTGCAGCCAGAACTCTCCACAACCTTCCAAAGGTATCAAACGTTTTATTAAGATATAAAAATGTTTAAAAAGTATTCATTAGGTGCTTTCATCCCCTCAGAATGGGGACTTCATCAGAATACATGTCTTCTATTAAATCCAACATTTATAGCCCAATGTGTTGATGACATCACAGCCACACAAATGCATTTAAAGACACAAAGACTTTGTTTAAAAAATACAACTTAAAAAAAAACACTTATAAACACTTGAAGTAAACTTTCCTAACTTCATGGAAATTTTTAACATAGCCTTTTGTCCCTAGCTTTCTTAATTAACAGGGGTTTTACAGAAATAACTTCATTTAAACCAATATCCTCCCGTGCCTGCCACTTGATCTGCCATTTGACTTCTTTTTCTTCCATTAAATTTCTGTAGTCCCCCCTCTAGGGATAACTAATACTTTATCTAAGATCCCAAAGTGGAACCCCTGAAAATTCCCACAACTAAAGAATGCCTATACATTGCATTATTATTATTCTTAGTGGATATCTTATATAAGGGGGTTCCACTTTGAGATGGATACCTGATGTCGAAATCATGGCCTCAATCTAAATGCCAAAAAGTGTATAGTCATCCCCTTTGGAAAAAACACAGTACCAGTGAACTACCACATATGTGGTAGTCCGCTAAATACAGAAAATGTAATAAGGGATCTGGGGACCCAAGTAGATAGTAATCTCTCATTTGATAATCATATTGCCGAGGTGGTTAGAAAATCCTTCTATGTGGCCCACCTAATCACAAAAGGGTTCGCATCAAGAACAAAAGAGGTTATTGTGCCCCCTCTACTCATCAGATCCCATCATAGAGTACAACGTCCTATTTGGGATGTAACTTACAAAACAACTGCAACAGCTGCAAAGACTACAAAAGTACCTCACCAAGAGGATTACTGGCCTCAAACAGATGCCCTATGCAGCCTAACTGAAGAAACTCCAGCTGTACTCAGTTGCATACCACTTACTCAGAGGTGATCTCTGCCTGACATACAAGGCCATGTCCAACCCAGACTTGGTGGACATGCTCCACCTAAAATTAAACAAATCCCCGAGAGCCACACACTCTAGGGATCTAAACATCACCACAATGATAAATAGGACATGCTGGAGGGATAGATCTCTGTCCCGGAGACTCCCCATGCTTTGCAACAGGATTCTACATTAGGAATCTACATTAGACAGAACCCCTCACTAACACTCTTCAAGAGAAACCTTGACGAGTGGATGGGAAACAGAAAATTTATCCCAGGGATCACTGCAGTGGCACTGTTGGACAGAGGCACAGGGAACTAATGGCTCTGCTGGACAGAGGCACAGGGAACTAATCTAAGGGGGCAGCGAAAGCCAACACATTCTGGCTAGGCTTATAGATGCCCTTGGGCAGATAGCCTAGTACTTACATATGAACCTATGAACCTGTCTGTGTTCATATATTCTATTGTATAATTGTCTTTCGGTTTTGCTAACATAATATGCTGGACATCCCTTACACACTGCCAGGTATATAACATCAGAAGAGTGACAGTTACCCTTAAAAAAATCTAATTTTGATTTGAGGGTATTTTACAATCTACTGTATAGCAACATTGTGAACAGGGTCCACATTTTATAGTACCATCATACTTATTAGCTTGTGTGTTCTTCACATGTTCAAAACTTTCTTTTATGTTTACCCCAGTTTTCTATACATAGGAGGGTATCTCTCCTACAACCCTTCTCAAATCTGGGTTTCGCCTGAGAATGGCCCAGTTTTTTTCCAATATGTCCTTCACTTTCCCTACCTTTCCCCAGTATGGTAAAATCATAGCCTTTTCAAAGTTGTTTGTCCCTGAAGTGACTCTCTAACCATGTTAAAATTTCCTAGCAGGGGTTTGAATCTCTTACCCCATTCCCTTCTAACATAATCCACATTTTCCTGAACCATGCCCTGTGGGTATCCTCTTTCATAGAACATTTCTGTAATTCATTCTCAAGGTCAACAACTGAAAATGTCATTCTAGCAACCCTTACCATCTGGCTTTTCACAATGCTGGCCATTTGATGAAGAGGGTGACTACTTGTTTATTCAAGGTAAGAGTTGCTGAATGTGGGTTTTCTGTATATTTTAAATGTAAAACCACTTGGAGTTTTAAACATCTGAGTGGTGAGGTAGCTAACTGACAAAGGGTTACTTGTGTGGGTAAATTTTAAGAAACTAGTAGTGGAATTCAGGTACTTGATAAATTCCTCTATTTTATCTATGGAACTATTCCATAGAATAAAAATGTCATCCAAAAATCTTACGTATAATTTGACATTTTGAAAGTACTCACATCTAAAGACTTTATTTAACTCACAGTCAAGGAGAACCAATTTTGCAAATATGGGAGCACATGAGGCTCCCATAGCAACACCTTTGTTTTGTTTGAAATATTCTCCTTCAAAATATATATAATTGTAGTCTAAAACTACCCCCATGAAGTCAACAATTAAATTTACTTTCTCATCAGAGAAACCTGAAATTTTGTTCAAACAGTTGGCAAACACGTCTAACCCTTCTTATCTATGGATACAAGTGAATAAATCCACTACATTGATGGTCAAAAAAATCAAATTGTTCTCCAAAAGCTCTTTCTTATTTCTACCCAAAAAATCCCATGAATCTTTTACTAAATGCTCCACTTTATTCACAACTTGTTTTAACCAAAAGTCTATGGTGACACCAAAAGGGTAAGTTTTTGACCCCTGTCCAGCTACTATTGGCTGAAATGTTAAATTACTTAACCCCTTGTGGGTTTTTGGAATCCCAAAAATGGTAGCCATCATAGGGTTTTTGACTTTCAAAAAGCTGTAAATTTCAGGTGTAATACACTCATCTAAAAGGTATTCTTCCAAAGAAAAATCTATTCTTTGATAACTAATATTAACTTCATTAAGTGAAACATGAGTATATACATTAGTGCCATGTAACATCTCTAGGATTGTTTGGGAATAATGTAAAGCATCAAAAATTACCATCCCAGTCCCTTTATCTGGACGCATGATCCTAATTGTCCTATTGTTTCTGAGCTGGTCAAGTAATCTCGTCTCTTCCCCACTAAGATTTATATGTAAAAAAATCTTTTTTTCTTTTAATTTTAAGGCATATAAATCCTCAGTCACAGCCTTCTCAAAAGCATTTAGGGTCGGGTCCATTGGTGGATTATACACACTCTTATTTCTAATTTCTTTATTCCTAGTAAGATTAACCATCTTGGTCCCTAAACAGAAAAGCTAAATTCAATTTTCTCATGTATATTTTTAACTCCAAAATGGCGTCTGTGTAATCAAAGCCTCTAGCTGGCATATATTTCAACCCCTTCACAAATAACAAAACATGCACCTTAGTTAAGGTTATTCCTGAATAGCTATAAATGTGGTAAACCCTAAATGTACTAACCAGTCCATTCCTTAAAATTTCATCATCACTGTTAGTTGTTATTCCCTATTCTACTTGGTTCTGTTGAACCATTGATGTGGTGCCGTTTCCATATCTCTTCTCTCCCCCACGTCCCATTTTTCCTGAGCTTGAAAAAAATGTTGATTATTTATTTAATTATTGTGCTGAAAACTGTAATGACCTTTAGGGTTACAAAGGGAACTTCTCCTTTCATTCCTGTAAATATATTCTTCTTTGTGAGAATGGGTATGGGTATACGTGTACTCCCCCTCCCCCAAAAAATGTTATGTTCTTTCTATTTCAAAATATATGCTCTGTTCTCTTTATACTCTTTTAACTCCCTTTGTAATGTTTTACATTTTTTATCAAAAAATGCTATTACACTTGTTTTCCACCATTTTAAACTGTTTGAAATACAGGTTTTCATATTGTGAAACAATAGGTAATTTTTGATGTCATTATTTAAAGTTTCAACTTCACTAATCAAACGACACAGTTTAGAATCATTACATAAACTAATCTTTTCCACAAGCTCTAATCCATGCTTACTGAACATTTCAGGAAAATTCAATAATCAGTTTTTCACCATATTCTATCCCAAAAGGAAATTTGTAAACCTTTAAGACTATTGGCACAATTTTCTTCTGTAAACATTAATTTAAATAAGCATTCTCCATTTGGAGATTCCTAACTTCAAACATTTTTTCTCTAAAAGGAAAATATTTTCTTTCAAAGTCCCAGTCTTTATTGCATATTTCACTGTCTTTATATTATTTCCCATATTTTGTTGGTCATTGAAAACAAAAGGCTTTTTGCAAAAAGTGTCTATATCCACTTTATCAGTGCTATCCACATTAAATTGACATGTAACTGCAGTATTAAAGCCAAACCCCCTTTCCCCCCCTCATTGTGTAAAACAGTATCTGTGATTTTTGGCCTTGCACCAGTTCCATGCATTGTGGAAATGCTGGAAATTCCATTTCCACCACGTTCCTTTGTCCCAGCACCATTTATCTATTCATTCATGCATTTTTCTCCACTTGAAGAGTTTAAAATCAAACAGGATGCCATATCTTGCATCTCCTTGGCTTCCAGACCATTCCAACATGTCTCCTTGTCTTCCCCAGTGGAAATCCTGCCTCCTGGTGACTGATTTTGCTTCGTCTTTCCAGAGGGCCCATCAATGTATCCTTGGGATTGGCTAAATATATCAATGAGGCAGGTCAGCTCACCTTTTACAATTGCCAGCTCTGAATAAACTCTATTCAGCTCATCTCTATGAACTGGCAAAAATAATGCTGGAATTTCATTTAAAGAGTCCATGCTGTATGGTCGCTCTGTTAAAAATGCCAAAACTGTTTAAACACCGACCCCAGTGTCAACCAAAAAAAATAAATAAATAAATAATAAAATCACTGTGTTGCAGCCAGAACTCTCCACAACCTTCCAAATGTATCAAATGTTTTATTAAGGTATAACACTGTTTAAAAAGTATTCATTAAGCGCTTTCATCCCCTCAGAATGGGGACTTCATCAGAATACATGCCTTCTATTAAATCCAACATTTATAGCCCAATGTGTTGATGACATCACAGCCACACAAATGCATTTAAAGACACAAACACTTTGTTTAAAAAATACAACTTAAAAAACACTTATAAACATCTATACCATATTTAACACACTTGAAATAAACTTTCCTAACTTCAGGGAAATTTTTAACTCAGCCTTTTGTCCCTAGCTCTCTTAATTAACAGGGGTTTTACAGAAATAACTTCATTTAAACCAATACCCTCCCCTGCCTGCAGCTTGATCTGCCATTTGACTTATTTTTCTTCCATTAAATTTCTGTTGTCCCCACCTCTAGGGTTAACTAATACTTTCTCTAAGATCCCAAAGAGGAACCCCTGAAAGTTTCCACAAACTAAAGAATGCCTATACAGTGCATTGTTATTATTCTTAGTGGATATCTGATATATGTGTTCATATATCCTATTGCGTAATTGCCTTTCGGTTTTGTTAACATAATATGCTGGACATCCCTTACACAGTGCGAGGTATATAACACCTGAAGTGTGACAGTTACCCTTAACAAATTCTACTTTTTATTTGAGGGTATTTTCTAAAATAACCATTTTAAAATCTACTATGTGGCAGTATTGTGAACAGGATCCACACTTTATAGTACCATCATACTTATTAGCATGTGTGTTCTTCACATGTTCAAACTTTTTTTATATTTACCCCAGTTTTCTATACATAGGAGGGTCTCTCTCCTACAACCCTTCTCAAATCTGGGTTTCCCCTGAGAATGGCCCATTTTTTTTCCAGTATGTCCTTTACTTTCCCTACCTTTCCCCAGTATGGTAAAATCATAGCCTTTTCAATGTTTTTTTGTCCCTGAAGTGAATATCTGACCGTGTTAAAATTTCCTAGCAGGGGTTTGAATCTCTTACCCCATTCCCTTCTAACATAATCCACATTTTCCTGAACCTTGCCCTGTGGGTATCCTCTTTCAACGAACATTTCCGGAACTTTCTGTAATTCATTCTCAAGGTCATCAGCCGAAGATGTCATTCTAGCAACCCTTACCATTTGGCCTTTCCCATTACTGACCTTTTGATGGGGATGGTGACTACTTGTGTATTCAAGGTAAGAGTTGCTGAATGTAGGTTTTCTATATATTTTAGATGTAAAACCACTTTGAGTTTTAAAAATCTGAGTATCGAGGTAACTAATTGACAAAGGAGCCTCATGTGCTCCCATATTTGTAAACTTGGTTCTCCTTGACTGGGAGTTAAATAAAGTCTTTAGATGCGAGTACTTTCCAAATGTCAAATTATACGTAAGATTTTTGGACAACATTTTTATTCTGTGGAATAGTTCCATAGATAAAATGGAGGGATTTGTTAAGTACCTGAATTCCACTGCTTGTTTCTTAAAATTTACCGATACAAGTAACCCTTTGTCAATTAGTTACCTCGACACTCAGATTTTTAAAACTCCAAGTGGTTTTACATCTAAAATATATAGAAAACCTACATTCAGCAGCTTTTACCTTGAATACACAAGTATTCACCCTCCCGTTCAAAAGGCCAGTATTGTGAAAGGCCAGATGGAAAAGTTGCTAGAATGACATCTTCGGCTGATGACCTTGAGAATGAATTACAGAAAGTTGTGGAAATATTCTATGAAAGAGGATACCCACAGGGCATGGTTCAGGAAAATGTGGATTATGTTAGAAGGGAATGGGGTAAGAAATTCATACCCCTGCTAAGAAATTTTAACATGGTTAGAGAGTCACCTCAGGGACAAAATCACTTTGAAAAGGCTATGGTTTTACCATACTAGGAAAAGGTAGGAAAAGTGAAGGACATATTGGAAAAAAACTGGGCCATTCCCAGGGGAAACCCAGATTTGAAAAGGGTTGTAAAAGAGAGACCCTTCTATGTATACAAAACTGGGGTAAACATAAAATAAAGTTTTGAACATGTGAAGAACACACATGCTAATAAGTATGATGGTACTATAAAGTGTGGATCCTGTTCACAATGTTGCTACATAGTAGATTGTAAACTGGTTATTTTAGAAAATACCCTCAAATCAAAAGTAGAATTTGTTAAGGGTAACTGCCACACTTCAGGTGTTATATACCTCATACTGTGTATGGGGATGTCCAGCATATTATGCTGGCAAAACCGAAAGGCAATTACGCAATAGGATATATATGGGTCTACTTCATTTCACCTAACTTCCAATTCACTGACTTTCATTTCAATGACCCCATTTCACTGAAATTTCATTTGACTGACACTTCATTTCACTGACAGTTCATTTGACTGACAAGTATTATTAGCAAGAAAATGGAATATGCCCCCTTCCCCACTGTAGTGTGACCCTGGAGTTAGAATATATAGTTGGGGGGGGTGTGGGGGGCGCAGCCTCCCACTTCATTTCATATGATATTGTTAAGTTTTGATATAATATTGCTTAGTAGTGCCCCCCACACCCCCCAACTATATATTCTAACTCCAGGGTGGCACTACAGTGGGGAAGGGGGCATATTCCATTTTCTTGCTAATAATACTTGTCAGTCAAATGAACTGTCAGTAAAATGAAATTTCAGTCATTTGGTCTCAGTCAAATGGGAGTCAGTGAATTGGAAGTTAGGTGAAATGAAGTAGACCCATATGAACACATATATCAGATATCCACTAAGAATAATAATAGTGCACTATATAGGCATTCCTTAGTTTGTGGTAATTTACAGGGGTTCCACTTTGGGATCTTAGAGAAAATATTAGTTAACCCTAGAGGGGGGGGACTACAAAAATTTAATGGAAGAAAAATAAGTCAAATGGCAGATCAATCTGCAGGCAGGGCAGGGTATTTGTTTAAATGAAATTATTTCTGTAAAACCCCTATTAATTAAGAGAGCTAGGAACAAAAGGCTATGTTAAAAATTTCCATGATGTTAGGAAAGTTTATTTCTAGTGTATTAAACATGGTATAGATGTCTGAAAGTGTTTTTTAAGTTGTATGTTTTAAACAAAGTGTTTGTGTCTTTAAATGCATTTGTGAGGCTGTGATGTCATCAACATGTTGGATTTAATAGACGGCATGTATTCTGATGAAGTCCCCATTCTGAGGGGATGAAAGCATATCATGAATATTTTTAAACATTGTTGTCTTAATAAAATGTTTGATACCTTAGGAAGGTTGTGGAGAGTTCCGGCTGGAACACAGTGATTTTATTATTTTATAATTATATTTAAATGTGGTCAGTGGCATGCATATGCAATTAGCATTCCTGCTTACCAAACAAACATGTAAACTCTGTGTAAGCCAGCAAGGAATTTATTGAATCCCCAGGAATATCAATATATGTATATTTATGTGTGTGTGTGTGTGTGTGTGTGTGTGTGTGTGTGTGTGTGTGTGTGTGTGTGTGTGTGTGTGTGTGTGTGTATATATATATATATATATATATATATATATATCTATATATGAAAAAACTTCAACCAAGTCCCAGGATAAAAATGAAACACACAATCCCAGTGCGGAAGGAACTGCCAAAAATTATATAACAGCCAAGAAATGTATGAACCAAAGTAGATGCGTAGCTTCAAAGAACCAGTCAGCGTGTATTCCAAAAAGGTAGAAGTTTAATAACGTGAGCGCTTTCGCGGTCCTGCCGCTTCTTAAGGGGGACGGATTCATTAAGTCCCCTACCCCAATGAGCCGCTAACCACAAAATCCTGTGTCTGCTGCTTCAGTGCAATTAACAATATTGCCACCTCTTAAACAACTTGGCTGAGCATGTATTACTTGAAATAGAAAGGTATGATGCTCATAGGAGAGCATATGCTTAGATATTGCACTACAATTGTCACCTCTGGTAAAGCAATACAAATGATCATGAATCCTCTCCCTCAAGGACCTGTTGGATTTGCCCACATAGAATCTAAAGCATGATTGACAGCCATCCCTTAAAGGCAGATCTATCAGATGAATTTAGATTCAATGTTTTATATTTGACTGCCATTGTATTTCAATGTAGCTATGCTTTTTATATTTAGCGCTTCATGGTAGTTGTAGTTTTTTATATTTTTGTATTTTGTAGTTTTGGGTTAAGGAAATGATGTCTTTGTTCAGGAAGTGATGTTCTTTGTCCAGGAAGTGATGTTTTTTGAATTTCACTATATGTAAGCATCATTATTAATGTTTTTTATTCACGTCTGAAGAAGCGGCAGGAACGCAAAAGCGCTCACGTTATTAAACTTCTACCTTTTTGGAATACACGCTGACTGGTTCTTTGAAGCCACGCATCTACTTTGGTTCATACATTTCTTGGCTGTTATATAATTTTTGGCAGTTCCTTCCGCACTGGGATTGTGTGTTTCATATATATATATATATATATATATATATATATATATATATATATATATATATATATATATATATATATATATATATATATATATATATATATATATATATATAGGGATCAATGTCAGATGATCGGATTTTTGGAAAGTTGATCTTCATATGGTCGAGACAATAGGATTGACTTTCTGAAATGTTGAAAAAGTCAAAACAACTTAAGTCTGATTTTTTGGGGGTGGAGCTCCCTGTAACCTGATACCCCTGCAAATTAAATATACCGACTCTGAGATTACATTACAATGGCGAAAGGGTAAATTCCCTGAATCCCACTGTAAAGAGATCTCCGTACAAATACTTAGATTTTCCAAAAAATCTGTCATACTGTCTAGACTGTATGAAGTTCGCTTTTCCAAAAATCCAATCTTTTGACATGGATCCATACACAAACGCACACACACACACACACACACACACACAAACACACACACACACACACACACACACACACACACACACACACACACACACACACACACACACACACACACACACATATATATATATATATATATATATATATATATATATATATATATATATATATATATATATATATATATATATATATATTATTTGAGGGTAGAAATTCCATTACTACCCAAGATTTTCGGGATTCCTAAAATTCACTCCAATCAAGAAAATCCACCACTACGTCCAATAGTTGCAGCAAGGGGGTCCGTGACTGAAACCATAGCTAAATATGTTGATATGAGACTCAAGCCCCTTTTATATAATTTTCCCCACATTATAAAAGACTCCTGGGACTTTTTGAGTAAGTTACAAACCTTGGTGATACCAAATGATGTGTTTTTGGTGACTTGTGATGTGAACAGTCTCTTCACAGTAATCCCACAAAAAACTGGTTTGGATTGGTTTAGAGACATCATTTTTCAATATAGTGACCTTCACGATGGTGAGAAATAAATAATATGCAGCTTTATGAAATTGGTGCTAACAATTTCTTGACATTTGAAGGTGAATTTTACAGACAGAACCAGGGGGTTGCGATGGGCGCTACGTGCACCCCCCCCCCGTTTGTGAACACAGTTATGTTATGGTGGTGTTTTATATATATATATATATATATATATATATATATATATATATATATATATATATAGATATATAGATATATATATATATATATATATATATATGTAGATATATTTATATATATATATATACATATATCTATATCTATATATAGGGATCAATGTCAGAAGATCGGATTTTTGGAGCTCCCTGTAACCTGATACCCCTGCAAATTAAATATACCAACTCCAAGATTACACTACAATGGCGAAAGGGTGAATTCCCTGAATCCCACTGTAAAGAGATCTCCATACAAATACTTAGACTTTCCAAAAAATCAGACATACTGTCTAAACTGTATGAAGTTCGCTTTTCCAAAAATACAATCTTTTGACATGGATCCATACACAAATGCACACATGCACACACACACACACACACACACACACACACACACACACACACACACACACACACACACATATATATATATATATATATATATATATATATATATATAATTTGAGGGTAGAAAATCCATTACTACCCAAGAGTTGCGAGATTCCTAAAATTCACTCCAATCAAGAAAATCCACCACTATGTCCAATAGTTGCAGCAAGGGGGTCCGTGACTGAAACCATATCTAAATATGTGGATATGAGACTTTTTGATACATTTCCCCACATTTTAAAAGACTCCTGGGACTTTTTGAGTAAGTTACAAACCTTGGTGATACCAAATGATGTGTTTTTGGTGACTTGTGATGTGAACAGTTTCTTCACAGTAATCCCACAAAAAAATGGTTTGGATTGGTTTAGAGACATAATTTTTCAATAAAGTGACCTTCACGATGGTGAGAAAGAAATAATATGCAGCTTTATGGAATTGGTGCTAACCATTTCTTGACATTTGAAGGTGAATTTTACAGACAGAACTAGGGGGTTGCGATGGGCGCTACGTGCACCTCCCCTATTTGCGAACACAGTTATGTTATGGTGGGAACTGAACGTTTTGTTCAAATCCCTACTTTATAGGTTTTGCCTGGTCTATTTTAGATTTCTGGATGATTTATTTTTTCTGTGGACAGGCACTAGAGAACAATTAGAAATGTTTTTTGATTTTATGCAATGTAGTTCTGATTTTTTTGAAGTTTTCATATAAACAGGATGTGAAAGTGATGAACTATTTAGATATTTTATTTTTTAACAAAGGTGATGCTTCTCTTACCACCAGAGTTTTTAGGAAACCTACATTTTGTAACACATATTTACATTATACGAGCTGCTACCCCATTTATCAGAAAAAAGGGGTAGTTAAGAGTCAGCTAATTCGAGCCTCATGTCTCACTTCTGATTCTACTGACTGTTTAGAAAAATTTTCAGTAATTAAAAAAATGTTTATTGACAGGGGATACCCTACAGATTTATTGGAGAAAATTATTGATGAAGTTTGGGTTGGGAGACAGGATAAATATTCACCAATCATAAAACATGGGGTGACAATCACGGTTAATACAATGGAAAACAAAATGACCAGGGCGTTTTCACCGAATACAAATATGGTGTTACATTATACAACTGATATTAAGGCTATTGAAAAGATTATTAATCAAAATTGGATGTTATTGCAAGTTGATAGTAACATTTGTCATTTATTTAAATCACCATCATTTTTACATACAAAAACAGGCAAAATGTTAAGATGATGTTGGAAAGAAGTTGTATGAGTAGGGGTGTACCTACGACTAGGAAATGTCACCAGTGTGCATATTGTTCCTACATTAATGTATAAAAGGACAATGGAGTTTTGAACATTATTAACCATTGGGACACAGTAAAATGTTTAAACTGTAGAGCTGAAAAAAATATTTATCTTGCTACGTGTTGCACATGCAGCACATTTTATGTAGGCAAGACTAAGAATAGTTTGAAACAACAAATATATCAGCATGTATACAGCATAAAAAAGGGGGACAACAGAAGTGCACTGGCAAGGCATGTCATGTATTGTCAAAACTTCAATAAGTTTTTTTTTTTGATACTTGAACAAACTACAACAACACCATTTTCAGGAAATTGGGAGAACATCTTATTGCATAGAGAAATGTTGTGGCAGCTTAGCTTAGATTCAACATACCCACCAGGGTTAAATGAATATATTTCAATTTCAAGTGAGTTGAAAAAACGTTCACTTACACTTTAAAGTATATGAAGCATCTATTACATTTGGAATTGTGGCTGCAACATTTAGTTACTGTTGCTTTATTTCTGTTTGGTATGTTTAATTGCTTGATAGGTTTAATTGGAGGTTTTTATATGGGTGTGTCTTTGCATTGTATTTAAATTTGTTTTTTACTATTTGTCTTGGTTCTGAGGATGTTTTAATGTAGACGAAAGCACTTATCCAAGTGGATTTGTTACTTTTAAGATTTCAAGATTAAAACTGTGTTTTAGCCTTTTGACTGGCGTTGTCATCATATATATATATATATATATATATATATATATATATATATATATATATATGTGTGTGTGTGTGTTTGTGTGTGCATACATGTACACATATTGATATGCCAGTCTTCTGAAGGGTACCCATATATATGTCAGTTTTAAGCTTCTTATGATTTCCCCCATTTGGTGTCATGAGCACTGTCTTGTCTATATTCAGTTTCATCCCATATGCCTTTAGTTTTGCATTAAGTCCCCTTTTGTTTGCTGAAGGCCCTGTTCAGAGTCTGCTTGCTGTGCAACATCATCTGCATACAGTAACTCTATTTGTCTTTCCCATCCAACCTGTTTGCTGATGAAGTCCATCACCAGTATAAATAAGAATGGATTTATGCCTTAACAATGATGTATTCCCACTCCCACTCTGAAATTCCATCTGGGAATCTTAACACTGGTTGCACTTTTGTATCTTGCTTCCTGTGCAGAGCCGGAACTAATTCTACCAATGTTTCTGGACTTCACACCATCGCATGACAACCTGAATGATATTTCTTGGAACCTTGTCATATGCTTTCTTCAAGCCTAGGAATGCTAGGTTGTACTCTTTCCTTATATCTAGCTTCTTCTCCATTCTTTGTCTCACTGCAAATATCAGATCCATTGAACTGCGTCTTGATATAAATTTCAACTACTCATCTCCCATCTCACTTTCTACAGCTGTGGGTAGTTGTTTATTAGGCGTTCATTCTCTCAAGAAATATTATGTAACATGAACAGGAGTGTGATACCTTTGTATTGCTTGCACTTATGAATATCCTCACTGATCATGTATACAGTGACAGCCAGTCATCCGAATTATACATTTGTCTGTCTCTCCACATGGTGTTGAATACTGTTCGGACTCCTTTCTCCACTTACATAGCTAACATCTTTTTCATACTTAAAATGACTTCATATGAGCCTAGTGCTTTTCCTGACTTTATTTCCTTATTGCTGTTCTTATTTCTTTTGGAGTGGTTTATTTTTCCTCTTTCAGTGTACATATGTATGGAACAGTACCGCTACTGTGGGGTTTCCTCATTCAAATACAGATTGAAAAACCCCTTCCACCTGCCTTTGATATCCATTCATGTCCTCTTGAATGGTGACTACATTTTTTGTACTCCTTGGGTATGGTGTCTGAAGAAATTAGGAAAATAAATTTGTTTTACAGTAAGGGTAGCTGGATTAGGGCACTATCTATCAATAGCCATCAGGAAATGCAGAAGTCTAATTGAGTTTAAAGGGGAGAGGGAGTCTTGTTTTGATGGAAAGGTATTTATAACCAGGACAAAAGCAAAGAAAGAACACAATGATCACATGTAAGTTCTGAAGCCAAACAATAATATTGCATCATGTGTAACATCCTCTTTGTGTTTCTATCAATGTCTTGCAACCTGATAGAGATTTCTTGTTCTATGCCATTGTCACTGCTTATGTAACTACTTTGTTAGCTGATCTGTTAACCCTCTTAACCCCTTTGTCTCCTACATCTTACTTCACTCCTTTGTTCATTTTACAACTTCCTTGAGTTCTGAATTCCACCATCAGCTTTTCTTATGTATCTTACTTTCAAACCTAGCTTGACAACTTATTTGTTCTGTCATTTTCTTACAAGCTATTTTGAAGTGCTGCCATTGCCCTTTGTCACCACCTATTGCATCTTGTTCCTGAGTTCGCAGATCCCTGAGTATTTCCTTGAAATCCTGTGCTTTCACTCACTCAGGTTAACTTTAATTTCTTATGCCTAGATTCTTTTGACCCCAGGATCTTCTCTGATGAATGATTGCAGATAACTGTGGCCAGCAGAGGTTTATGCTCAGGGCTGACAGTTTCACTTGGGATGATTACCTTGCTATCACTGAGTTATCTTTCCTAATTAGGATAAAGTCTACCTTTGTTGCATGTTGACCATTCTTGCAGATGATATTGTGACTGTCACTCTTAGTGAACCATGGGCTGGCCACTCTTAAGCTGATTGACAGACAGACCACTAGATGTCTGCAACTGCCTCTATCGTTGATTATTCCTGTCACCCCAACTATGTGGAAACAGGCAATCCTTATATCATGTTTTGTCTATTCTAATATGAGCACTCAGATCACCCATTATCAAGACCAACTAACTTTTTCCTTATTTACTGATGAGATGATGCAGCTGCTGTTTAAAAGTTTTTTTCTCATCATCGCAGTGCTGCTGTGAAACATAGGTTAAGATTATGAAGATGGCCATATCACTGCAGTGGAGTCTAGCTGCCATGAGTGTATATCTATTTCTATATTGCATTTATATGTGGATGTGCTACATTATGTTAAGTGCGCGTGTGTGTGTTGTGTGTGTGTGTACAACAGATGTTTAGTTGACTGCATATGATCAACTAAGCAGTTGGTCGATGAGTGTGCAAGACGGAACAGTTTCTAGGGCTGGTGAATATGCCATTACCCTGTGTTTGTGCAATTTTTGAGTTAGTATATATAATTAGTAGGGGGTATGGAGAGTGCAGTCCTACATGGGAGGTGCTGGATGTTTGCAAACCTGCAAAAAATATATTTTTATTTTCTTTTTTATGTATATGTATTGTCATGTCAATTTTGGTATTTACAAAGTTTGACAGCAACATTTTGCCAGTCAACGTATATACCTAAATTAGACTAAGCTGCATGACGTTAACATGAAAATAGTCAACAACAACAATGAAACAGGTCTAAAACATAATATTGACAGAATTGTTATTAGGCATACATGCCTTTCCCACTGTATATTTGATTAACAGAGGTTGTGGGGGTACAGAATTTTTTGTCAACTATTTTTATGTTGATTGCATGCAGTTCAGACTAATTTAAGTATGTATGTATGTATATATATATATATATATATATATATATATATATATATATATATATGTGTGTGTGTGTGTGTGTGTGTGTGTGTGTGTGTGTGTGTGTGTGTGTGTGTGTGTATATATATATATATATATATATATATATATATATATATATATATATATATATATATATATATACACACATATGGATCTACTTCAGTAGATCAAACTTTTAAATTTTCAAAGACGATATGACTGAGACCATAACATTGAACATTTAAAAGTTCAAAAACTGAAGCAGAAGTAAAACAAAAGAAAAAAAAAAAAAAAACTAAACCTGCATAGCACGTGCATCCCCCACACCTCCCCCGCTACTTAAATATAGCAACTCCGAGATCGCACTACATTGCGGAAAAGGGAAATCTTCCCGTTCTGCACTGTATGCGGATCTCCATTCAGTCAGTTTGAACTTTTAAAAGTTCTATCATATGGTCTTGGCCATATGAGGTTCAAACTTTTAAAGTTTCAATCTACTGATGAGGACCCATATATATATATATATATATATATATATATATATATATATAGGTCCACTTCTTAATTTTGAAATCTCAAAATCCCGAACATCAGAATCCAGATGTCCAGATGTTTGAAATTTCTAAATCTTGAAGTTAAACAATTGAGATCACTCAACAGTGTGGAATGGTAACTTTACCATTCTCTTCACTGTATTGCAATCTAGGAGTTGGTATATTTAAGTAGCAGAGGGTGTGAGGGGTGCAGCAACATGATGTCTAACTTTTTTTTGTTGTAGTTTTGGTTTTTTTTTTTTGCATTTTGAGATTTCAAAATCTTGAACATCTGAACGTCAGGATTCTGATATTCGAGATTTTGACTTTTTGAATGCCAAATCTATCTATTGCTTACCCTGTCTCTAGCATTATAAATCATTCTATTACAGAAGCCCTTGTCCCTGACATTTGGAAAGCTTTCTTCACAATCCTTCTCCACAATGGTGGTCACCCCCCTGACCCATCCAACTATCATTTCTTTGCAATACTCTCCCCACTTTCCAAAATTTTTGAAAAATGTGTCCACACCCAACTACTTAAACACTTTCTGGACAGCAATCTTCCATTCCCCACCCAGCATGGATTTAGACCCCAGCAAAGCACATCTACCACACTACTCTCATTCACTCAAACTGTTGCAGAAGCAGGATAATAACCACCTAGTTTCCTGTCTATTACTGGATCTTTCCAAGGCCTTTGATACAGTCTCTCACCCCAAAATGATATCTAAACGTTTTAATCTCCGTCTCTCTACCCCCTCTATAAATTGTTTCTCTAGTTACTTATCTAACAGGCAACAATCTAGACGCTGGTAATCTGTCACCTCCCCATTTCTACCTATTAACACCGGCGTTCCCCAAGGCTCTATCTTGGGCCCCCCTTTGTTCAATATCTTTACAAACAGACTACTCTTTTCTTCCATCCTCTCTGCACTCTTACAATATGCTGATTATTCAACCCTTATCACTACTGCTCACAGCATTCCAGAATTCCTTGCCCATACCCAAGATACCGTCACCTTCATCAAAACCTGGCTCACCGAAAACCAACTAATATTAAATCCAAAAAAACTAAGCTTTTACTTTTCCTTCCTAAAACAATGGCACATCTTAAATCCTCATTTTCTATTACCTCACTTAACAATACTATCATCACAACTGAATCCTATACTAAATTACTTGGTGTAGCTATTCATGATGAACTAAAATTTGGCATGAGCATCAATGAGTGCATAACAAAAAAAAAAAACAATCAAAAACTTGGACTTCTGTACCATAATCATAAACTACTCTTTCCCTCCATCACACCCCCTTGCTATGTCTCTTGTCTTACCTTGTCTTCTGTATGCAGCCCCAGTCCTTACAAACCTTCAGTCATCTCTCCTCTCCAAATTACAACAAACTTACCACAAAATAGCTAGATTTGCCTCCAGTCTACCATATAAATCCCACCACTGTTTCGCTCTTAAGTCCTTATTACAGCAAGAATTTCAAAAACAACTTCTTCCACAACTACACTTTACACACTCTATAATCTACAACCCCACTTCCTGTCCCTCCATCTCAAACATTGCATCACTCTATAACCCCCATAAGGACAGTAATCTCACATTAAGAATGCAATGCTCATGCATTTTGTGCTCACATTAGGCTGAAGTGAATAAGAATACATTATGGACCAGATTCCAAAAGAAAGTTGCAGATAGAACAAGTCAAAGGAAGATGTCAGCATATCAGCATTGCATACAATTCTATAATGTATGCTAAAAAAAGACTAAGTAATGATATAAACAGTGTAGGATAATTATGGACTTTGCACAAAGCAGGTGGATTCCAAGTACAGTCAACGGAATTTAAATGAAACAAAGAACTTTGCCAACAACTTCATGAAAATACTCAGCTGAGGCCATATGTGGTTTACCTTAAATAATCCTGCAGAATTTGCAATCATTACTTAAAAAAAAAAAAAAAAAAAAAACAAATGCAACCAGCATAAAATGCACTAAAGCAGCCTTGGGTACTGCAAACTACAATAGAGAAAGTTCTGCAAAGGCATCCTGGAAGGAACCAACTAGAAATTGCAAGAAATTAAGCCAGGACACAATTAAGCCAGCTCTCTGACCAGGAAGATGCCATATGAGTGTTCCAGACAGCTAACAGTTACATCCTCTCTCATTTCCTGTGAACAATATGCATTAATGTGCCTGATTACATCCACTTCCCAGCAACAATCATTGATCAAAGAACTGCCATGCAACAGTTCTATGCCACAGCCGGCTTCTCGCATGTTCTTGGTGCATTAGACTGCATCCATATTACAATCAAAACCCTCTCTGTACCTGAAGCAGAACTGTACATCAATAGAAAGGATTATTGCTCAATTATCAGGTGGTGTGCTCAGCAGATGCCTCATTACCAGTACCTTAGCGACATACCCCAGTAGTGTCTGTGATGCAGAAATATGGAGGGAAAGTGTTCTAAGGGCAGCATTCCAACATACTGAAATACCTGTGAGACTATCTGGTAAGTATAGGACCACAGCTATGGTGTAATCAGAATCCACACCTGTCAACGTTAAGCATGAGGGGAACATATGTGTTATCTCCTTCCCTCAAACAGGTGACTTTAGTTATCCACTGGAGGCTTGCAATTTACACCATACAAAGCTCCATCAAATCATGCTGAGGATGCATCAACAGAGCACACACCATGACATGAACCACCACTGAATGTGTGTTTGGCATGCTGAAGGAAAGAGTAATATGTCTAGACACACTGAGGGGTACACTACAGTACACACCAGAAAAGGCATCACAGATGGTTATTGTGTGTGTGTCATGCCACACAACATGATAATAGCAAAACATGGTGGCTTGCCAACAATATTGTGCAAGAACTACCGCAACAACCTCAGATGTCCGATGATGGCATATCACAGCTGTTACAGGATGATCAGGAGGTGGGAAGAAATAGGCATGGGTGGTGGAGATTGTGACAGCATCTGACACATACCTTTGAGTCATGAATAGCCACATGGGATTGTGATGAAAATAAAAAAAAAATGTGAAAACTCAATTTTAGGTTAATTCTGCATTTTGCCATTATAGTCAATGGCATGCAGAATATAAACAATACCAGGCAGTACTGGTTGTCAAGGGGAAATGGTCCGTTTTAGTGCAGTAACTAATGTCCTACACACTGAGGTATGCAAATGAGAAGAGTTATACTGAATCACTTCAAAGTGTCAGCTTGTACCTAACCGTGTAGGTGCAGCAATACAACAGTGCAAGTCTAAGAGCTGAATGACTTCATAAGGGTGTGTGTCATGCCTGCTGTAAACTCATTGGAGCTCTGTGGCCCATGTTTGCTCTTAGCTAAGCATAACTAAGGAAGGGGGGGTCAGATGTGCCTGAGCACTGTGTATATAGCCTAAATGTGTTTTCGTGCCATGCACCGGGTTTTAAACATAAAAAAAAAAAAAAGGAAATGGCAGCACTGTTTACATTTCAGCACTGGGTATGGGTATGTGAGGCGTCCTTCAGGGCTTAAATAGGGAGGAACTGGGAAGGGGAAACAGCAGTAGGAAGGCAATCAAGGAGAACTAGCATAGCTGGCAGGTGGAATGTATCAGAATCAGCCAAATACACATGCAGCAGCCCAGCACACTACTATAAACTATGCAAACACCTTTCAGACTGTTTTTTCCCACAAGCTCTACACCACCGGTGTACACAGATGGGGAGATTTTTAACTGGCAAAACTAACTAAAAATGTTAGAGGCTGCTGCATCTTTACTCCATCAATATGTGCAAAAGACTGAGGGTGGTGAGGAGGAGAATGCTGACAACCAACCCACAGTGAGAAGGAGGAGAAGAGTGTACAGACCCAGAGTAACCTACCAGGGCCTACATGAGCTGGAGATAGTGGAGTGCTATAGGGTGGACAGGGACATTCTACCTCAAATCACTGAGCTGTGCCAGCCATGCCTCACACACAGAACTAACAGAGGGGAACCCATCCCATTGGATACCAAGGTATGTGTGGGCTTAAGAATACTAACCACAGGTACCCTTCAAAGACCAACTGGGGATATAATGGGGATCTCACAGGCATCAGCATCCAGGGTACTCCACCAGTTCATGGATTCCATGACATCACATGCCACTGAGCACATATATTTTCCCACCATCCGTGAGGGATTGACCAGAAGTATGCATCTCTTCCACCTTATAGCAGAATACCCTTAGGTAGCAGGTGCTATAGACTGCATGCACATCCACATCAATACACCACCCGGTGAGTGGGGTAGGGTCTACATAAAACACAAAGGATTCACCTCCATCAACTGCCAGATCATGTGCAATGCTCAGGGCATTATCATGAATGTGTGTGCTGGCAGCCCTGGAAGCTATCACGACTCCCACATCTGTCATTGCTCACAGCTGTATCAGGGGTTTGTTAGGGGGGGCATCCCATATGGCCATCTAGTGGGGGATGCTGGCTATGCACTGGAGCCATGGCTGATGACACCCATCAGAAATGCACACACACCCGAACAAGAACGCCATAACGAAGCACATGCACAAACCAGGATCATCATAGAGCATGTGTCTGGAATGCTCAAGTTATGGTTCTGCTGCCTTGACATATCCGGTGAATCCTTGCAGTACTATCCAGCTACATGTACACAAATGCTCATAGTATGTGCTATGCTGCACAACACAGGGCAGTGCCAAACAGCCCCCCAACATTGCCAAGGCCAGCACAGGTACAGAGGGATTCAGAGGAGGAACATCATGAGCCTGCCCCTGTAGGCAAAAGGAGGCATGCCCAGTATGCCCATACCTTGGCAAAGGGGCAATACATAGCACACACACTGACATTGTAGGGACCCAGGGACTGATACCTCTATCCGACTTGAGCATACAGTAAAAGGGATGCCAAACATGACACTACCTGTGCTTTACCATGTATATGGAGTGTACTATGCGCATCCAACATAGTCAGCTCTCTGCACCATCCTCAATACTGGCCCAGCAACAAGGTAAGTCACCCTTCCTATCTATTACTGAATGGTGTAGTATGTCCTCATAGCTGTATGTATGATATGGATGCAAGCATGCAAGGGAATTGGGTGGCTGAATGGGATAGCAGCAGACAGCTGACAGCTATATGGGACAGCAGGAAATCCATAACAAATACCAGTGTCAACGTACTAGGCAGCACTACACAAGGTGACAACTCCCACTGCAGTACATGTGATGGCCAAAATAACTGTGGGTGTCAATAGGTCATACACATGGATGTCATTGAGGGTCACATACCCACCACTAGCCTCACCCAGAAGGACAGGTCTAGAAGACCAAAAAGAAAGGCCCCCAAATGATGGCAATGGTGAACATCCCCCACCAGACCTACACAGGCATACTACAACAGGTCTGGCAGTTGCATTTTAGTTCTGGAGGGTAAGAAATCTGAAACTGACATTTCTGCCATTAAGATCTAACATGTGTACTTTACTGATATGCCTCTTTTCTGCATGATAGGTCACCATACAATATGAAATGGAAGCCAACAGAGTAACCAAAATACCAGTACAGTCAATGCAAATGTTTAATGACTTCAGGTGTACTCCCCCCCCCCCCAATCCTATGTAGAAATGCAGTAACATGTAAGTTTGAGGAGTAATATCACTGGAGCACAGATTGCCAGAGCTGTTCCAATCTACATTGTTGCATGTGTAGAATATGCAGGGGTCAGTTTGATAAGTTTGTTGTGTGTTTAATATTGCCTGGAAGTGGTCAGCATGTGGGCCTGGATGGTTGTGTCTCAGTGGCCTAGGTACAGTACAGTGGTTGAGAGGGCCATGTTCCAACAACTGCAGTGCCAACCACACTGCTTCTTAGCTACACCCATGTCAGCAGTTGTACATACTCACTGTCCAGATGTCAATATCTGTCACTATCGGAAAGCTGGACATGCCATGAACTGAGGCCCATACATAGAAACAGTACACAGGTGGAAGTAACCTACACAGAGTGCATATAAAATAACTGTCAACTGCACACTAGTTTGGAATTATACATAGAGGTTAATATCACATTAGTTGTCCCTCCAGTATGGAATACTGGTAGTGTAGCCAATCACTGGCAGGCCACAAAAGGCACAGTTATAAAGTAATGACAGCTGGCCATGTCCACACACAAGCCAACATAAGGGGAATGTCCCAGCTATATTTGTGAGTTAGGTGCAAGTAGCTTCCATATCACACATGCACCCAGCTCACCCCATCATCAGCTACAGGTTTATCACAGGTCATATCCTTGCTGTAGGGAATGTGTATAGCATGACCCCCATCTCTGTATGGGAATACATACATGATGTTGCATGCTTAATAGGTGTCCAATGCAGGTGTGTCCCTAGCTGTAAGCAGCAACCTGATCACATCCAGACTCGTGGATCAGTATGAACAGCAAGGATTGACAGAAACACCTCAACCACTTACCACTGTCACCACAGGGTAATCCACTGGCTTGCAGCCTGGGAACGTATGGTTGACAGAATGCACTGGCCTGCTACAGATGGCCTGCAACACTCTCAAATGGCCTACAGTCCTCTGGCAAAGGCCCATGCCTCACCCATAGTGCAAATATATGGAATGTCAGGGGGTCCTAACTAACAATCTAATACAGTAAACAGAACACAAATGCAAGTACTGTGGACTAGGCCATAAATACTACTGGTATAAAGGCCCAAATATAGAGACACCTCTGAGATATTCCTTTCATAATATTAGGAAGAGGGGAGAATAACAGGAGGGGTGTAGAAGCATGGATGTCATGGAGTGTGTGAAGTCTGAAACTCTAATGCTCACCCATAATACTCCATGACTGCAAACCCATGAATGAATAGCCAAAAAACTGCTTGTAAACTACAATGTGAAGGTAAACTGACCAGATATATGAATCCTGATTTTGGATAACCTGGGTGTATCTGTACAGCTAAGAGTTATGGCTCCAGCAGAATATGGCCATTCTGTTAAGTTGAGAAAAGCACAAGAAGGGGATCCCCAGCCAGCATACTAACAAGGTGCTGGACCATTTACACATAGAACCAGCAATCTATTATCTGTAGCTACCCCTCCACAATGGCAGGTGTGTGCCAGAATGCGTACTCTATACGCCTCAGAATATTGGTCTCAGCTTCAGTCATCTTGTATTTCTCTGGTAAATAATTGTGTGCAAAGAATGATAACTGTCAGTAATTGACATTATACATCACAGTGTAAAACAGTACATATGTCAGAAAATCTGTGCTACAACCAACCATGATACACAAGCTGCACAGACAGCAATAGTTACAGTATCCCCTGTATGTTATGCCCATTGTATCTCCATATTAGCAACCTATCTACAGATATCCTGCAGAAACAGGTTGCTAGGAGTAGCTGTAGCACAGAAAAGCCTGAACTGGAGTTCAACCCTCCCTGGAATGGATGCACACACTCAATATAAAAGGTCATAGTGGGCATGTTCCTAAACTTAGAGAAATGAAGCCCATGTCTGACAACACAGTGGACTACAAATATCCGTTATTCACAGATATCTGTGCACACACACCAAATTGTACACCATTGATACTTCACACACACACACACACACACACACTGGATAGGAATACTCACACATATCTAAGGCCAAAATAATATAATATGTCAAACATATACACACCCAGAGATGTGGGGAAGAGAGACAGAAAGACAGTGACAGAGAGAATCCCATTATGAGGCCTTTCCTACCCAGAACACATCCCATTGGCCTATATCACATGGTGTGCTGATGTCATTCAGTGTAGAAATTCCTTTGGTTAGCCCTCAGCCCTATAGTCTCAGTGGTGCTTGTGATAACTGTGAAACACTATAGTACAAATAAGTATCCATGTCGCAGTTGTATTCTCAGTCCTGTCAAATGTAAAGTTGTGTGTGAGCATGTGTGTGTGTGTGTTTCTAGATGAATGTGTTTGAGGCCATTCACACTCATTACACTTCCCATTGCCCTACTTTAGCATTCCTGCTGATGTCAGTCACCCTGAAATAACCCTTTGGACAGCTTGTATCCCTATAAGCTCTGTGACACTTGTAATAACTGTGTAATACTGTAGTATAGCAAACTTGTTAGGTAGACATTCGAATTCTGGTCCTGCCAACTGTGCAAATGTTTGTGTTTGCGTAAAAGAGTGTGTGTATCTTTGTAGAGAAATGATTTTGAGGCCATTCACACTCACTACTCTTCCCTTACCCCTCCTTTAGCACTTCTGCTGATGTCACTCACCTTCAAAGATACCTTTGGACAACTTGTCACATGTAAGCTATGTGGTGCTTGCGATAACTGTGTAATACTACAGTGTAGCAAACTATTTAGGTAAGAGTTCTAATCCCGGTCCGGGCAAGTTTGTGTAAGAGAGGGGGTGTGTCTTTGTCAACACCTGATTTTGTGGCCATTCACACTCACTACACTTTTCTTACCCCTCCTTTACCACTGCTGCTGATGTCACTCTCCTTAGAGGTATGTGTGGAGAGTGTTCTACCTATAAGCTCTGTGGTGTATGTGATAAATGGGTAACACTGTAGTAACAATAGCTACCTATGCAGAGGTTTGAATCTCATTCTGGGCAAGTGTTTCAGTGTGTGTGCATGCTTATATATATATATATATATATATATATATATATATATATAATGTGTGCGTCCGCACCGTAAACATTTTGTCCCCATTTACACCCAGTACAAGTCTCAGTGTCTGACTTTAGCAGTCCTGCAGATATCATTCACCTTAGAAATACCTGTTGGCAACTCTAAACCATGTGAAGTCAGTGGTGCATGTGGTAAATGTGTAACATAAAGGTCTGACAACATAGTTCAATAGCGGTTCAAACCTCACTCCTGGCAAATGTAAATGTGTGTGTAGGGTTAAATCTTTTATGAAATCTCTCATTCACTACATCACCCAATACCAGTATTTACAAGGGCCGGTGATGTTTCTCACCTTAGAAGTACATTGGGACAGCATCCATTCTATAAGCTCTGTGGCACGTATGATAAATGCATAGTAGCAATACATAGAGAGATAAGGGTTTGAAACTCAGTACTGGCAAGTGTGTGTGTGTGTGTGCATCTGTCTGCATGTCTCCAGTATCCAGTGTGGGTGTGATTGTGTAATAACAGGATCCATTGGGGGTGAGTTTTGCTAAATTATTATATTGAGGACCTAGTATAGGTCCCAATGTCCACATTACAAGGCCAACAGTTGTCAAACACCATAGAGGTTGGTGTAGACAATCCACAGCCCTAAATGTGTAGTACCATGTACAATGACTATGTGACAGTATGGATTAGTTAACAATATAGGCAACCCTTCTAATATTCAGAGACCAGTCTCCACCCAGGAATCATACACAAACAGACTTTACTAGGCAGCAACCACTATATCAGTAATTCTCCTTCAAATTGCCTCACAGATAGTACCCCTGGTGTGATTGCAGTGGACTCCATGTCAAACCGAAGACCAGACATGACTGGTGTCACATAGAGTATGGAACCATGTCCTCTCATGTTTGGGATCTATCCTTCTGAGGTGCAAGTGAACACAAAGGTAACCTGGCGTATAATGTTTGCATACAACAGTAAGGTGGGTGGTAGCATTCCCAATCCATGTGATGTTGACATCGCGCCCAAAGGCCACTTGACACCTATGACTGTTGTCAGAACCCTGGACATTACCTCAATGTCAAGAGATGTGCTGCCATTACCTTTGGGAACACCATGGCTCACATGAAGTAATACATTAGTGGTAGTCCACTGAACAATGATGTTATTGTAACAGAATGGGGAACACACGTTGACAGTCAGCTTTCTGTTGACCACAACAGTGCCACTGACATCAGAAAGTACTTTGATGTGTTACATCTCCTGACTGAGTGTGTGTTATCCAGCAAGTAAAAGGACATGGCACCCTGGTCCATCCCCTCAGTAGCCCAATTGATGTATACAGTGGCCCTTTTGCCATGCTCTCCACTGGAAACCTACAACAACTGTAGAGTCTGAAAATGTACCCCACAAAGGGATTACCATGCCTTATACACAAAGGGATTACCATGCCTTATACACATGCCCTGTATGGACAGACTCCGATAACTCAAATGAATCCCCGTATCAGTCTCCTCTACAGGAATAGACAGTTCATCACTAGACCTACCAATGCCACCTTAGCAAGAACTCACCTCTTATCCATTCTCCTTTATGCCTCCCCAATCTTAACTAAGCTTTGCCACAGTGAACTAAACAAATTGGAATCCTGCTACAACAAGATTGCCACATTTGCTACTGATTCCTCTCATAGATCCCATCACTGTCTCACCCTTAAGCAACTAAATTGGCTAGAATTACCTCAGCTACTCCTACTCAACCAACTCTCAATAGCTCATAAGCTCTACTACCTCCCTTCAAAACCAAATTCACCCCTACACCACCACCAGGACCTTAAGATCTAGTCATCAGAATCACATACATGTCATCAAACACAACAATGATGAGGGTAACTCTCTCTTTGCCTGCACCATTGCCAGAACCTGGAATTCCCTCCCAAGCCACTTAACTTCTACCACCTCTACTTCACAATTTAAAAACTTCTCAAAACCCACTACATAAATAACCGGCATTGCACATGTTACTCCCCAGGCTAGGCCATATCATTGCACTGGTGCTAGGATTCTGCTAGGGATCAAATGGCTACTCCCTATGTCCTGTTGATAGAAATCTACTTAGTATCAAATGGTTGCTACCCAACTCAAAAAAATGGTTATATCCTTTATACTTATATGAATAATGGCTTACTGCCAAAAAATCTGCTAACTATAGTCAAATATATTTGCTGTTCTCTTATGTGATACTGTTTTGTACCTTCATTTGTGCTTGCAACCATCTGCACTCAACTGTATTCCTTATATGTATCCTATATGTATATTATTATTATGTTGTTTGCTTGGAGCTTTTCTCCCCGGGCCTCCACTGAAAATGGACCTGTGTCCACTATGATTTTCCCGGTTAGCAAATGTAAAATGAAATAAAATAAAATAAATAAATAAATAAATAATAAAATATCATACTGTTTATGTAGGTGAAATCACTACCTCGGTTACACAAACATGTCTAACCAAACTAGGTCAGGAATGCTACTTTTGAAGATAATAATATGTCCACACAACATGTCCCAGAGACCTCATGCACACTTCCACACTTCAAAGAACATGCATGTGGGACATGTGCACAACCCAGACACTGTCCATGTTATGGAATATAAATCACATACATGTGAAGCAGTACACATCACTGGCCACCCACAATAGAAATCTGGATGAGTGGATAGGGAATACAATATCTACCCCTGGGGACCACTCCAGTGACTATACTCCTGAGCCAAACTGGGGACTATAGTCATGTGGCGTAATACCAGGGTATTCCCTTGGGCTAGACTTGTAGAGCCTTCAGGCCCATTCAGCTACTATGTACCTATGAAGAAATGAACGTATGGATCTCAGTACTGGCAAGTGTGTGTGTGTGTGTGTGTGTGTGTGTGTGTGTGTGTGTGTGTGTGTGTGTGTGTGAGTGTGTGTGTGTGTGTGTGTGTGTGTGTGTGTGTGTGTGTGTGTGTGTGTGTGTGTGTGTGTGTGTGTGAATAGTAATCTCAATGTGTTTGGTTGATGAATATCCCCTGTGTCTGTGGTTATTAGCAATTGGAGGTGTGTCCAAACCACAGCATGTACCATTCTCCACTCCATGACAGATGTAGCAAATCAACATATAACTATGTACAACCCTCAGCCCTATAATCTGTGAGGCATATGTGATCACTGTGTTACAGACCAGGGAATTCCATGCAGATACAGCAGTACCCTGCCTAAGAGATGGTGGATGTGTTACCACACCACCGTACCCCTTGGTCTTGCTGCAGAGCCACATCCTGGTGACACACAGATGCCTAGAACAGAAACAGGATACAGCATGTGAGAACACATTCACTCAACATTTCACTTGTGGGGGTAGAGAGGGGTAAAGTTGGCACTGAATGTGTTGCCAAGATTGTGGTCAAATTCTGTTGCTCAGGATAGGTATTAGCAGTGTGCAGTAACTCACAGCACTTGTGTTTAATGATGAGGAGGTTGTTGTCTGCTACATGCCTGGCATCATAGATGTTGGTAGGGGATTCCATGAGGGATCCAATGTTGTGTTTGAGGCTAATAAGGGAGTTCAACAGTCAGGGGACACCACCTTTCTCTGCAACAGTGTCCACCTTGTGATGTACAATTTAGTAATGGCAGGGGACCATCACATTGTCTCCCACTGTTTGGAGGACAGTGTTTGGGTTCTGTTGGCTGTGGATAGTACCACACATTCATGTACCTGTTTGTACAGTGCATATGTGTATGATTCCACAGTCATGCAGCTATTTCCCATTGCCATGGGTGCAGTGAAGTCATCCACCCCTGTTTTCATGGCTGCAAAGTCAGCTTAGGAGAGGTTTTGCAAGGTGGCAACCTTTGTTGGGGGGGGTGCTGACATTTTGAGTTCCATGTTGATTACAGCCTGCGTGGATCTCACCATGCAGGGATTGACAACTGTGGATGACCAACAGTCCCGTATTTAAGTAGGAAACACGGGTCAAGGTTGTTGCATCCTCTACTGGGGGTCAGTATGAGCTTGTCTAGGGCATTGAAAATGATGAATCCCAGAAGTGTTGGGCCACTGTACCGGCACCTGGTTACTTTCCCCAGGGGATGGAGGGGTACTTGAAGTCTCATACTATGTCAGTGTTACGTTGGACCATCATAGATGGCAGGGTGTTGAAGAATGTGCATTGACAGTCAAGGGACATAGATGTGGACCCATAGCAGGTTATCATCTGGATTGCAGTATTACCCCAAGGCAGTGTTACCAGATGCATCTCCAATGCATTATGCTGGGATACTAGATTGGAGGGGTTCCTAGCCATAATGAATATGGAGACAACACCACCTGTGGAGGTGTGGTGTGGTCCATGTTTGGGGGTGACAGCTGTGGAATGCATCATAGCCTGATACTGCAGGGCTGCTGCCTGCTGCTGTGAACCACCTCTCCATTATAGCAGACATGTGTCCTCCACTCCAAGTGCTTTGAATGACTGCATCCTGACAGTTAGATGTCTACTGTTGAGCAGCATGACCCTCAGATTGCATTCATGTCTAGCTGTTATGGTGATAATTACATTAGGAACACTACCTAATAAGGCATCATAGGGATGGCAAGACACTTAGCCAGTACCTGGAAACCCAGCACTGACAGATGTAGGACACCTGTGACAAGCCATTAAGTTTTGTCTCTCACATCATCCCAAGCAGAGAGGTACTGGATCCCCTCAGAATGACACAAAATATGCAAGCCAATGTTGCAGTCAATCATCTGTTGACAGTACTGCAGTATCATTCTGGGTGACAGCTGTACAATGCTCAAGGCTACTGTCACACCTGCCTGGACCACATGATCAGATAGTTCAACCATGTTTCTTGCCATGTAGTCCAGGGAGGTGTGTACCAATTCATTCACACCCACATGGATACAGAGTGATACTTGTAGTTGTTGTGGAGTGCAATGACTGGCTGTGTCATGTGATGGATTCTGGCATGTGATAGATATTTGGCTGTTACCTACTCCATACTCAACTGATTGGGATATGTGTGTGCCTCAGTATTGTGTTACCCATGATCACTGTATTGTGCAAGGTGGTTGCCTTAGGAGCTTAGGTTGAAGGGCACACTGTGTAGGCTAAATATGTATCCCTTGGCATGTGCCATGTCATGGTGTATGAGTGGGTGCCTGTCTTGCTGGTCTGTGCTAGTTGGGTAAATGTCCAATGAGTGCCGCTGCGAAGGTGGGTGTGTGGCTTTTCACTGTATGTCATGCCTATCAAACTGGGTGGCATGGTGAGCTATGTGTTCCACATGGTGTGGTGCAGGTGTTGATCTTATACTCTTGACCTGCTAGTTCAGTCTTTGCTAGAGAGTCCATATGTCCACATTGGGTGATATATGGATAACCCTCACAGATCTGAGTGTTTGAAGTTTACAAGGGAGGGTTGTCTGTGTACAGGCGGCAGTTACAACAGTGTCCCAGAATGGACAAGTGCACCAGGTTAATAGGTGAAAGCACAGAAATCTGCCTTTAAATCATGCCAAGAGGGGTGGACATAATTAGTAACTACAGGGGCTAATTCTGTGTTGAATGAGTACTACTGATGGCTCCCAGGTGTGACACACTTCTCGATGCAATATCCTGGTGAAGTGCCAAGCCATAATGCTATTTAAAGTGCAAGACTGAAAGAACTAGCAAAAATAAAGTGTGGAATAGATGGCAGACTTTCTGCCACCTGTAAAACTTTACCTCAGCTGTGCAATTATCAGCAGCTTTGGACATGCGAAAATGCAGAAGCTCGGTAGCACATGTGGCACCTGTGTAACACTATAGTAGACATAACTAGAGAGGCAAGAGTTGTAGTCCCAGTACTGGCAAGTGTGTGTGTGTGTGTGTGTGTGTGTGTGTGTGTGTGTGTGTGTGTGTGTGTGTGTGTGTGTGTGTGTGTGCGCATGTGTGTGTGTGTGTGTGTGCGTGTGTGTATGTGTGTGTGTGTGTGTGCATGTGTGTGCATGTGTGTGCATGTGTGTGTGTGTGTGTGTGTGTGTGTGTGTGTGTGTGTGTGTGTGAATAGTAATCACAATGTGTTTGGTTGATGAATATCCCCTGTGACTGGGGTTATTAGCAAATGGAGGTGTGTCCAAACCACAACATGTACCATTCTCCACTCTACAACAGATGTTGCAAATCAACATATACCTATGTACAACCCTCAGCCCTATAATCTGTGAGGCATATGTGATCATTGTCTTACAGAGAAGGGAATTCCATGCAGATACAGCTGTACCCTGCCTAAGACATGGTGGATGTGTTACCACACCACCATACCCCTTGGTCTTGCTGCAGAGCCACATCCTGGTGACACACAGATGCCTAGAACAGAAACAGGATACAGCATGTGAGAACAAATTCACTCAGCATTTCACTTGTGGGGGGAGAGAGGGATAAAGCTGGCACTGAATGTGCTGCCAAGATTGGGCCAATCTCTGTTGCTCAGGATAGGTATTAGCAGTGTGCAGTAACTCACAGCACTTGTGTTTAATGATGAGGAGGTTGTTGACATAACTATCAAAGGCTGTTCTGATCGTTGTCAGTGTCTGCTGCATGCCTGGCATCATAGATATCGGTAGGGGATTCCATGAGGGATCCAAAGTTGTGTTTGAGGCTAATAAGGGAGTTCAACAGTCAGGGGACACCACCTTTCTCTACAACAGTGTCCTCCTTCTGATGTAAACTTTAGTAATGGCAGGGGACCATCACATCATCTCCCACTGTTTGGAGGACAGTGTCTGAGTTCTGTTCACTCTGAATAGTACCACGCATTCATATACCTGTTTGTACAGTTCATATGTGTATGATTCTACAGTCATGCAAATATTTCCCATTGCCATGGGTGCAGTGAAGTCATCTACCCCTGCTTTCATGTCTGCAAAGTCAGCTTTGGAGAGGTTTTTCAAGGTGGCAACCTTTGTAGGGGATGTGGCTGACATGTTGAGTTCCATGTTGATTACAGCCTGCGTGGATCTCACCATGCAGGATTGACAACTGTGGATGAGCAACAGTCCCATATTTAAGTAGGCAACACAGGTCAAGGTTGTTGCATCCTCTACTGGGGGTCAGTATGAGCTTGTCCAAGGCATTGAAAATGATGAATCCCAGAAGTGTTAGGCCACTGTACTGGCACTTGGTTACTTTCCCCAGGGGATGGAGGGGTACTTGAAGTCCCATACTATGTCAGTGTTACATTGAACCATCATAGATGGCAGGGTGTTGGAGAATGTGCATTGACAGTCTAGGGACATAGATGTGGACCCATAGCAGGTTATCATCTGGATTGCAGTATTACCCCAAGGCAGTGTTACCAGACGTATCTCCATTGCATTATGCTGGGATACTAGTCTGGAGGGGTTCCTAGCCATTATGAATATGGAGACAACACCACCTGTGGAGGTGTGGTGTGGTCCATGTTTGGGGGGTGACAGCTGTGGAATGCATCATAGCCTGATACTGCAGGGCTGCTGTCTGCTTCTGTGAACCACCTCTCCATTACAGCAGACATGTGACATCCACTCCACGTGCTTTGAATGACTGCATCCTGATAGTTAGATGTCTACTGTTGAGCAGCATGACACTCAGATTGCATACATGTCTAGCTTTATGGTGGTAATTACATTAGGAGCACTGCCTAATAAGGCATTATAGGGATGGCAAGACAATTAGCCAGTATCTGGAAACCCAGCACTGACAGATGTAGGACACCTGTGACAAGTCAGTGGGTTTTGTCAATCATGTCATCCCAAGCAGAGAGGTACTGGATCTCCTGAGAATGACACAAAACATGTAAGCCAATGTTGCAGTCAATCATCTGTTGACAGTACCGCAGCATCATTCTGGGTGACAGCTGTACACTGCTCAGGGCTACTGTCACACCTGCCTGGATCACATGATCAGAGAGTTCAACCATGTCTTTTGCCATGTAGTCCAGGGAGGTGTGTCCCAATTCATTCACACCCACATGGATACAGAGTGATACTTGTAGTTGTTGTGGAGTGCAGTGACTGGCTGTGTCATGTGATGGATGCTGTCATGTGATAGATATTTGGCTGTTACCTACTCCATACTCAACTGAGTGGGATTTGTGTGTGCCTCAGTATTGCATTACCCATGATCACTGTATTGTGCAAGGTGGTTAGCCTTAGGGGCTTAGGTTGAGGGGCACAGTGTGTAGGCTAAATATGTATCCCTTGGCATGTGTCATGTCATGGTGTATGAATGGGTGTCTGTCTTGCTGGTCTGTGCTATTTAGGTAAATGTCCATTGAGTGCCGCTGTGAAGGTGGGTGTGTGGCTTTTCACTGTATGTCATGCCTATCAAACTGGGTGTCATGGTGAGCTATGTGTTCCAAGTGCAAGACTGAAAGAACTAGCAAAAATAAAGTGTGGAACAGACGGCAGACTTTCTGCCACCTGTAAAACTTTACCTCAGCTGTGCAGTTATCAACAGCTTTGGACACGTGAAAACTCAGAAGCTCGGCAGCACATGCGGTAACTGTGTAACACTATAGTAGACATACAAGAGTTGTAATCCCAGTACTGGCAAGTGTGTGTGTGTGTGTGTGTGTGTGTGTGTGTGTGTGTGTGTGTGTGTGTGTGTGTGTGTGTGTATGTGTGTGTGAGGATCATATCTTGTGTGGCTTATACCATTTTGATGTGTGTGTACCATACACTGCTGTTGACCACCTCCCACTGCTATTACTTTATATAGTGTGGTAACAGCATCTGCCTCACATGCAGCAGGTTAAACCATTGTACAGTCCTCTGTACAGATGTGTCTGGAATATCCATATGTTTGCAACCTATAGGTGGTCGGAGGTGGTCTGTGTGGCTTAACAATACCCATGTATGTGATATTGTAGCCAAATAGGCCACAGTGAGTGTACTGACACATATGGCAGCATGAAGTATCATACCTGACTGAAACATCATGCTGATACGACGTCTGCCACCCTCACAAGTGGCCAGCCTTGTTGTTGCAATACATGAGTCCAGATGTTTGGTTTTATGAAAACATATGGAAATAATAATCAGTACAATAAGCTAGCTGGTCATATTAAAGTCTGGAAGAGGTGTGGACTGACATATTGTGGTCCTAATTAGTATGTAACAGGAACACTTTGCATCTTAACAGGCATTTGTACACAATTTATATCCACTGTATACCACTAATGTGTCACACATGTCCCTACCTTAGGTCATTTGTCCAGCCCATTTTGCTGGCATCTGTCCAAACATCTTGGCACTGACACGTTGTGAAGTATGCTACAGGAATGTTGAATTCACGTCAGGTAGGCCCCAGTGGTGGCCACTGTGATGCAATGCAGTTAACCTCAGCACAAGTGAACATGCACAAAAAGCAATATAGCTATTGCATAAAGCAATATAGCTATTACTGATGGATGTGTGCATGGTAAAGTGCATTCCCTTCACTTGCCTGGGGTATTGCCAGGCAGCAACTGAACAATGTCATACTCACCAGCTTCAGGCTGCTGTCCCATATGCAGACAAGAGGGTCCTAGGTTGTTGTGAGAGGGGATTGTTGTCAGCAGACTCACATGTGGCCTTGTTACAGGATGGATGCAGCATGTCTGCACATTTACATTACTACCCCCAATAATACACAATGTCCTGTCCTCACCATAAATGTGCACCTCTCTGCATTAGGAAACCCCATCCACATCTACAATCGAACCTGACACATGGATGTTGATACAATACAGATACACGTATGTCTGATACATTAGTGTACTAATCCCCACTGGGCCCTTACCTGCATGGTCCTTATCCAGTGTGTGTGTGTGTGTGCTACCCACCTCCACAATGCTTCCCTCAGCTTCATAGCTTGTGCATTGGGTGGGTGCCCCATGGTTGGTGAGGAGCTCCTAGGTGGGTGTCAGTGGTGACTGGATGGCTGGGCCTCTACCTGAGGCTAGCCGGTCCCTCACTACAGCAGCAGCAGCCCATTGATGGGCATGGTGGAAGAGGTCAGTGGCCTGATGTTGCACCTGCTTGTAAGTTCTGCTGTGCAGGCTGGCATCATTTACCCTGTGGACCAGACTGTTCCACAGGGCAGTCCTCTCCTGCACATCTTCTGCTCTACGTCCAAATAACAGGGCATAGTTTCCAATCACACATTCAGTGATGATGTCAGTTTCCCCAACAGATAATGCTGGTAGGCAAGCTCTCTGCATGTTTCCTGGAAGACATAAACAGGAAAAAGGTCACAGGACCTCATACAGTTGTCAAATTGCACATCAACAGTGGATATTATTTGCAAATAATCCACACTACACCATAACCCTCCAAGCTATCATGGCTATAGCAGCTTGCATTACACTTCTAGCCCTGAGGTATCTTATTCCCCCAATGTTGGACACGCAATTGCATAATCCTCTGTTTTACATTCTTTTCTGTGTAGAGGGTTGACAGTGGCCATCTTCCATGTGGATAGTGTGTGGATGGTGGAAAGTCTATGTTTGACTGTGGTGTTTGATGGAGCTGTAAGCACATGCGTGAGTTCATTTAGGAGGCAGACAGTGATGTTATTATGCCTCATGGAGATATTCTGTTGTTGCCATCAGTAGGCAATATGTACATGTTCACCATTGCTGAGGGGAGGAGTGTGGTTAATGTGCATATCCCTCTTTACAACTGGAATGGACAGTATGGCAATGTTCCCACCTAACCTGTCTGATGCAGGTTGCCTATATCCATGACATGTGTGTATGAGGTATTCTTTACCCCAAGTACAGGGTGAATTGTATTGTTTCCTCTGAGACTGACAACATATGTGGAGACACTGTTGCAATTGTCCTTGGTGGTGTGGATATGTCTAATTTGTAGTCATACTCAGTCTTACAGGAAGTCAACTGTGAACTTACATGCTTGCTCAGATATAGGTGGACTTGCTTCCAAGTTATTGCCTGCACATCAGTGTCCCTGTACATCCAATTTAGCAACCTATTATGTGGTTTGTGTATTGCTACTGTCCACCAAAGGGGATTACTCTACCTTGGTGGAGGCTGGTTACACAGGTCAGGTACTGCTGAGTCCATATAGCTACAATGGATATAAAGGTTACATACCCCTGCTACAATGCCTGGTATTTGTGCACTTGGAACATGACACCACAATAACTCATTTCAAAACAATTCCCACCTGTAATGTGACCTATAGCATGTGCAGTTCAATTGAAAACATAACAATCTGGTCTGTGAAAACATATGGAAATAATAATGAATACAATAAGCTAGTTGAATGAGTGTGCACAGCCTTAAACTGATATGTTTTGTATGCACCTCTATAGAGGGTTGCACCATTCATTCATCTTGGTTTGGACTCTAACATTGTGGCACATCTTCACTTGGTAATAGTTGCTCATCTTCCTAGAAACACCTTTGATTGTAGTTCAATGGAATTGTCCTAGTTAGTGGTCACATTCAAGATGAGAAACATTATGAAATGATCTTCTGTGGTCTGATTGTCATACAGCACACAAACCTGGCATTCCAACAGAGGTGTGTACACTTGTGATATCCACTGTATATAGGTGGTGATATAGCTGGTAGTGACAGGCATGGGCAGAAGGTCATAATGTAGTTGGACACTTCTCTGATTACTTCCTGATAATCATGGCTAGTCTAGTACCCATATCAGTATCAGGACAATGCAACAACCAGCAGCTGTACACATTTATGTCTGTTCTATGCACTGCCACTGATATTACACATATGCAGCATGCACAACCTATGTACCTGATTGCTTGAAACCCCTGTGATTAGTTTTGTGCCATCCAGCTGAACATATGCATACATACCTGTGGTCCGTGGATACCTGGTATAGATTTCTGCTCTATCTTAGTATGGCAGTCTGTATTTACAGTCTTGCTGCTCAATCATATCTCTCAACCTGTTATAGCAGTATGTCTGGACAATGGCACACATACATGGGTGACAAAAGGGACATCAGTATTGATACTGTATTAATATAGCTGCACCATACATTAGTACGTTGATTGCGCAGTAGGCTTTGACATCACTGTGATAACCTGGAAAATTTCTAACAGTCATAAGTAGGCTATTATGCTACAATGTCATTGCTCACAGACCTGCCAATGGTTTGACTGACATAACACAGTTATATGTGTATATGACTACAGATATCAGTCACAAATGTGCTTATTGTCTAGCAGAACACTGTACAGTTGAATGTTATTAATTCAATATAACACATGCAGTTCAACACAAATGTCTGCAACAGTACTTTACTATGCACATGCCCTACATAGATCTCTTAGCTTTACAAGACAAACATCATGCTCATATTCACAGGTAACATGGATATGGACAACTTCCCATTAAATGGCCTAGCAGTGGCATAGTCACAACTGCTTAACAGACACCCCAGCGGTTGTCATCTATGAGCTGTCCTTTCCCAGGGTGAGTCAGGCTCTTGACCTCTGATCCTACCTCACAACCTCTCAGAGCATCACATCTGGACAAAGCCTAAAATGATGGGGGGATAAATAGGGACAGACTTTAAATGCTCCTGTTACAAACATAGGAAGTTTGTAGAATTATATATTTTGCATTACCGTGAATATTCTTAAGGATGTGCAGTCTTAAACTAAAGTGCTTGTCATAACTTGATGACTTTAATTCTCAGCTATTTGGCAAAAAAGTACAGATTTCAGGAGGAATAGACAAAAAAACATGATGGGAAAATCTGGACATTCTGTGGATATATGTACAGTTGAGAGGTATGTCTGTGAATTCTTCCACTACAGAGAGGCCAGATGCTATGGCCATAGCAGCTGTTCAGCAGGACATTAGTACAGCAGGTCTTGGTGGGACATATATTCCTACAAATCATATTTCCCATTATTACAGACCAAGTACTGCATTCAATTACATGCTTACATGTTCTATTTACTTATTTTTCTTTCTTCTCTTTTTCAGTTTGTTTTATTTGTTCTCTCTCTCTCTCTCTCTCTCTGTCTGCACTACAGGGATAGAGCTGGTTTGAATAGGTGGCAGCATGGTTTTTGTAGGTGATGTTCATGACCAAGGGATGGCCTGTGCACCTATTGGTGTTCCACATTTGCTAATTGCATGCAGAGCAGCTGTGTAGTTCTTCCAATAGCCAGTGTCACAGCAACACACTCATATAATTGAATACTCCATGTGGGTGTTGGCCCTTCCCTTACTTGTGAAGAAGACATCCTGGAGTTGTGTAAGCTTCTACCTCTTACAACAAGACATTTTGAGACAAGCCATCTAAATGGTGGAGAAGGTTCAAGACTTAGGGGCAGAATGTGAGTATTGCAGTTATATGTTTGGAATACTGCTAGTTTAACAGGTTTTGTCTGCATGTGCTACTTTTGCATGGGTTTCAGGCTGACAAAATTCTGTCTGCATAGCTCTCAACTGTAGAGTCATCCACATAATGGCCACAGGTTGGCCTGTTATGTTTGGGCTGCTCCCCAGACAGGTGTTGTCCTTGGCAAATCAGTAGCATACTCTGGTGATTGCATTCTGTAAATGGTAACATCTATTTGTTTTTCTGACTTTATGTCCCTCAAAAAAGATATTTTACAACAAACCCTGTAACATCCACAACTTTTTCAGTGTATAAGAGCAATATTTCAAGTATGACCATTTATGTGGGCCTCTGTCCACCAATTATGTCAGGCTTTGTCCAGATGTCATACAGTAGGAGTTTGATAGGTACACTGGTCTATCATTATTTAGTGCTGCCATTCCTGCTGAGGGGAAAGGGTGGAAAACATGTTGAAGTCTGTACATTCCAGAGGTTGGTGTGTAGAGAATGCTCTTAGATGCCCTTGTAACATATTTTATGTAGGGGATAGTAACACATGTTTTAAAACTAGGCTGGTAGAACATGTGAGACATATTACTGATAAGAAAGATGACAGTTCTATAGCCATACATTTGAATAAATCTCAACATAGGAACAGTAGTGGGTTCCAAAGTACTGTTTTTGAAAAAGTCTGTTCCTCAGTTCGATGAAACATTCATAAAAGGACAATTGTTATGTACAGACTCAATGTATTAATATTAAATGTGATAATTTATCCTACTGGGGGTTAAATGAGGAGTATAATTGGAGGCTGTGTATTTAATTATGAAATTAAGTGTTAATTGCTTCTTGTGATTAAGGCATGTATTTTTGGTAATGTTTTACTCTTTGAAGGTTTTGGCCAAGACATCAGAGTATAATAAACATGTGTGAATTACTGGCTGGTTGTATTTATTTTTGATATGTTCAGGCATTTTAGTTATTTTGCTAAAATGTTATTGTATGTCTGGTCATTGTGTATAGCCTATCATGATTTTGTAGCAGAGTAATGTTCACTTAATTATTTGGACTGTGGATGGGGGGGCAGATGTGAATGTCATGGTTGATTTTGTATCCAACTGTGCATGCTCCCCAGTTATGGGTGGTCTATCAGCAGCATATGTTTGTGTGTGTATATATATATATATATATATATATATATATATATATATATATATATATATATATATATATATATATATATATATATATATATATATATATATATATATATGTATGTATATCAATTTTAGTCTTGCTTATCTATGTAACCTATGTAATCTATGTTTGTTTATTAACCTGTGTGTAAATCTGTATGTGGAGTTTTCTCCCAGGACTCCATTGAAACGGGTTCTTCTGGCCCAATGGACTATCCTGGTTAAACAACTGCAAATAAATAAATAAATAAATAACTAAAAAAAAAAAAAAAAAAAAAATATATATATATATATATATATATATATGTGTGTGTGTGTGTGTGTGTGTGTGTGTGTGTGTGTGTTTATATATATATATATATATATATATATATATATATATATATACATACACCTCAGTATTTATTGGTAATATATCTATAAATTGTCGTACACATAGCTAGATCTCCCTACATATCTCTCTCTCTCTCTCTCTCTCTCTCTCTCTCTCTATGTATGTTTCTTTTCAGATATACATTTATAGATACCAATCCTTCCTAATTTCACAGTGTCACTTTCCTATTGTAAACTAGCTGTAAAGAAGGGTATGTTAGAGAAAACATACTAAAGCCATTTGGCTGAGGTGGCTTACTGATAAATTGCTTTGATTAAGGTGTGCATCATCTTGGGTTCAAGACATGCAAGGGCTGTTTATTTTGTTGCTAGGTAGAATAAGTACTGTTGGATACAAGTAATCAAGGCAGTTTTGAGCAGCTTTAAGCATGTTTGTGCAGGTATGCATGACGGTAAGCGGTGCTAATGTACGGTTAAACGAATAGGCGCTTACACCGTGTAGGCTTTGCTTACCACTGCACAAATCTGCATTAGGATTTACATTTAAGCAATGCTGAAACCTTCTAAGCATAGCTCAGCCCTGGTAACCAGTGATCACATTCCAGTCTGATAAAATAGCAGGGTTATGACATCTTTAATAAGTGTATTTAATTTCCTGTACATAACATGCTTCTATGTGCTGTCATTACAGTAACAGGGGGGTGTGACTATACTGTATGGGACACCTGGGTATACATGGGTAGTACCACAATCCTTTCTCTTTGTATTTGATTTATACATGGGTAGTATCCCACGTTATATGCAGTCACACTCGCATGTTATACCAGCTAAAGTGCACTGGTTGACAAAAATAGTTTAACACTTATTGTATCATTACATAAGTACTTTTAACATTGCTTTTCCAAGTAAGAGTAGATTGCAGATTGTAGTACTAGAACCATACACCCCTGCATGCAAAGTTGGGACTTTGAGTACTGACTGTCTTGTTCTTGATGTTTGAGCTGTATGTTTTTTATGTATCTCCTATTGGATATTGATCTGATATGTTGATTTTAATTATAGACTATTATGCTTTTTGGACATGTCATTGAAGACTGCTGTCATATAGTAATGGCATATCTTTCAGTTTCAGACTTCTATCTTTCAAAACATTGATCCTAATGCATAACCTGTTGGCTATCTACTTTCTGTCTATCCTCTGTACAGATGTGCAGATGTCAGGTATTGCTAAGGCCATACCACTATGTAGGTGTCCACATTGTATTGTGCTGTGGGCCTGGACACTGCTTCTAGTTTCAACATATGCAACATTCCTTAATGTGGTCCTTGCCCCGTTTTCTTGCCTGTGTGAGGGACATTACAGAGGTGGTGGGTTACAGATTCACATACTGTAGGTGGCAATATGTCACAGGACAGGACATGTGGAGAAAGCCAAAGAACATGCAGGACATATCCCTAGATTTGTGAACAGATTCTCCTCGGGATTCAGGAAAGCTGATTTTCCATGCAAGAACAGTGTAAAACCTCCTGCATGGAAAATGGCTGCTGAGCGATTCAAGATAGTGCTGTTTTCATGTGCAAGAGCGGTCCTATAATGTTCTAGCATGGAAAACCAGAAAATACGCAAATCACCTCATATGCTGGCGAAAATCATGCAAATGAGGTGATTTAGCAATTCAACAAGCTGCCAGGTCTCCGTGCTAGAACAGTGTCAGTGCAGAAATGTATTCATAAAATAACTGAGTACATTTCTGCAACTGACAAAATGGAGGCATGATAGCTCATGAAAAAGCATGTATTATGTACATTAGGCATGCCAATGGCAAAATATAAAGCTATTGGCATTAAAAGTGGTTAATTATTATGAAAATCAAACTTTTTTTGGCCGATCTCAGCCATTTAAGCATAAGGCAGAGGTGCACAAATGGGATCAGGCCGAAAATAAAATAAAAAAAAAAAAAAATGGCAAAACGCAATCATAACTTAAATCTGCAATTTACCATTATAGTCAATGGCATGCACAATGTAAACAATACCATGGAGCACTCATTGTCAGGGAGAAAGGGTCCATTTTAGTGCAGTAACGAATGACCTACACACTGGGTTTGCAAATGTGGGGAGTTATACTGAATCACACATTTCTTCAAAGTGTCAGCTTGTACCTAACAGTGTAGGTGCAGCAATACAACAGTGCAAGTGTAAGAGTTGAATTACTTCATAAAGGGATATGCCATGCCTGCTGTAAGATCATTGGAGCTCTGTGGCCCATGTTGACACTTAGCTAAGCACAGGTAAGGAAGGGGGTGTGTCAGATGTGCCTGAGCACTGTGTACATAGCCTAAGTGGGTTTGCACACCTTGCACCGGGTTTAAATAAAAATAAATAATAAAAAAAGAGGAAATGGCAGCACTGTTTACATTTCAGCATTGGGTATGTGCAGCATGCTTCAGGGCATAATTGGGAGGAACTGGAAAGGGGAAACAGAAGTAGGAAGGCAATCAAGGAGAAATAGCATAGCTGGCATGTGGAATGTATCAGAATCAACCAACATAACATGCAGCAGCCCAGCACACTACTATAAACTAAGCAAAACACCTGTCAGACTGTCTTTTCTCAAAGATTATACACCACCGGTGTATATAGTTTTAACTGGCAAAACTAACTAAAAATGCTAGAGTCTGCTGCTGCATTACTCCATCAATATGTGCAAAAGACTGAGGGTGGTGAGGAGGAGAATGCTGACAACCAACCTACAGTGTGGAGGAGGAGAAGGGTGTACAGACCCAAGGTAAGCTACCAGTGCCTACATGATCTTGAGATAGTGGAGTGCTATAGGGTGGACAGGGACATTCTAGAGCAAATTGTCCAGCTGTGCCGTCCATGCCTCAAACACAGGACAAACAGACGTGAACGCATCCCAGTGGATAATAAGGTATGTGTAGGCTTAAGAATACTACCCACAGGTACCTTCCAAAGATCAACTGAGGATATAATGGGATCTCTCAGGAATTAGCATCCAGGGTACTCCACCAGTTCCTGGATGCCATGACACCACATGCCAATGAGCACATATATTTCCACAACACCCGTGAGGTGTTGACCAGAAGTATGCATCTCTTCCACCATTTAGCAGAATACACTGCGGTAGTTGGTGCTATAGACTGCTAGCACATCCACATCAAAGCACCAGCTGGAGAGTGGGATAGGGTCTACATAAACCATAAAGGTTCCCCCTCCATCAACTGCTAGGTTGTGTGCAATGCCCAGGGCATTATCATGAATGTGTGTGCCGGAAGCCCTGGAAGCTATCACGACTCCCACATCTGGCATTGCTCACAGCTGTATCAGTGGTTTGCCAGGTGGGACATCCCATATGGCCATCTAGTGGGGGTACTTGCTATGCACTGGAGCCGTGGCTGATGACACCCATCAGAAATGCACACACACCTGAACAAGAACACCATAATGAGGCATACGCACAAGCCAAGATCATTGTAGAGTGTGTCTTTGGGATGCTTAAGTCACAGTTCCACTGCCTTGACATATCTGGCGGTGCCTTTCAGTACTCTCCAGCTACATGTTCACAAAGGCTCATTGTATGTGCCATGCTACACAATATGATCCTGAGGAAACAGCTGCAGCAGGAACAGCATGGGGCAGGGCCACACAGCCCCCCACCATTGCCAAGGCCAGCACAGGCACAGAGGGACTCATAAGAGGAACTTCCTGAGCCTGCCCCTGTAGCAGAAGGAGGTGTGATCAGTATGCCCAATCCTTGGCAAAGAGGCAAAGCATAGCACACATACTGACACTGAAGGGACCCAGGGACTGATAACTCTCTCTGACTCACACATACAGTAAAAGGTATGCCAAACAAGACACTACCTGTGCTTGACCATGTATTGGGATTGTACTACGTGCATCTGACATAGTCAACCCTCCAGCACTATCCTCAGTACTAGCCCAGCAACAAGGTAAGTCACCCTTCCTATCAATTACTGAATGGAGTAGTATGTTCTAATAGTTGTATGTATGTATGGCATGGATGCAAGCATGCAAGGGTGGCTGAATGGGATAGCAGCAGACAGCTGACAGCTATATGGGTCAGCAGGAAATCCATAACAAATACTGGTGTCAACATACGAGGCAGTACTGCACAAGGTGACAACTCCCACCGCAGTACATGGGATGGCCCAAATAACCGTGGGTGTCAATAGGTCACACACATGGATGTCAGTGAGGGTCACATAACCACCACCAGCATCACCTAGCAGGACAAGAGTAGATGACCATAACGAAAGGCCAGGCTAAGGCCCTCAAATGATGGCAGTGGTGAACAACCCGCCTCCAAACCTACACAGACATACCCCAACAGGAATGGCAGTTGCATGTTAGTTCTGAAGCATAAGAAGTCTGAAACTCAAATTAATGTCATTAAAATGTATCATATGTACTCTACTGATATGCCTCATTTCTGCATGATAGGTCATAATACAATATAAAATGGATGCCAACAGAGTAACTGAAATACCAAGACAGTCATTGCTAATGTTTAATGTCTTCAGGTGTGCACCCCCCCACCACAATCCCATGTAGAAATGCAGTACCATGTAAGTTTGAGGAGTAATATCACTGGAGCACAGATTGCCAGATCTGTCCCAACCGAAATTGTTGCATGTGTACAATATGCAGGGGTCAGTGTGGTAAGTTTGTTGTGTGTTTAATATTTCCTGGAAGTGGTAAGGATGTGGGCCTGGATGGTTGTGTCTCAGTGGCCTATGTACAGTACAGTAGTCAACAGGGCCATGTTCCAACAATTACAGTGCTAGCCGCACTGCTTCTCAGCTACACCTATGTCAGCAGTTATACATAGTCACTGTCTAGATGTCAATATCTGTCACCGTTGGAAAGCTGGATGCGCCATGAATGGGGGGCCCATACATAGAAACAGTACACAGGTGAAAGTACCCTACACAGAGTGCATATAAAATGACTGTCAACTGCACACAGCTTTGGAATTATACAAAGAGGTTAGCATCACATTAGTTGTCTCTCAGGTATGGAATACTGGTAGTCTGGCCAATCACTGGCAGACCACAAAAGGAACAGTTATAAAGTAATGACAGCTGCCCATGTCCACACACAAGCCAGCATAAGGGGAATGTCCCAGCTATATTTATGAGTCAGGTGTAAGTAGCTTCCATATCACACATGCACCCAGCTCACCCCACCATCAGCCACAGGTTTATCACAGTTCATATCCTTGCTGTAGGGAATGAGTATAGCATGAACTTATCTCTGTATGGGAATACATACATGATGCTGCATGCTGAATATGCATCCCATGCAGGTGTGTTCCTAGCTGTAAGCAGCAACCTGACCACATCCAGACTCATGGATCAGTATGAGCAGGAAGGATTGACAGGAACACCTCAACCACTTACCACTGACACCCCAGGGTAATCCACTGGCTTGCAGCCTGGGAATGTATAAGTGACAGAATGCACTGCCTGCTACAGATGGCTGGTGGCACTCTCAAATGGCCTATAGTCCTCTGGAAAAGGCCCATGGCTCACCCATAGTGCCAATATATGGAATGTGAGGGGGTCCTAACTAACAACCTAACACAGTAAACAGAAAACAAATGCAAGGCCATGTTAATAAATGCCAGTAGCATGCCTCCCCATGTCCTACTGCAAGAACTGTGGACCAGGCCATAAATACTACTAGGATAAAGCACCAAATATAGGGATACCTCTGAGATATTGCTTTCATAATGTTAGGAAGAAGGGAAAATAATGGGGGAGGGGTGTAGAAGCATGGATGTCATGGAATGTGTGAAGTCTGAAACTCTAATGTCTGCCCATACTACCCACTGCCTACAAACCCATGAATGAATACCCACAAAATGGCATGTAAACCACAATGTGATGGTAAACTGACCAGATATATGAGTCCTGCCTCTGGATAACCTGGGTGTATCTGTATAGCTGAGAGGTATGTCCCCAGCAGGATATGGCCATTCCATTAAGTTGAGAAAAGCACAAGAAGCAGATCCCCAGCTAGCATATTTCCAAGGTGCTCGATTATTTACACAGAACCAGTAGTCTATTGACTGTAGCTACCTCTCCACAATGGCAGGAGTGTGCCAGAATGTGTAGTCTATGCCTCATCATATTCATCTCAGCTTCATTCATCTTGTATATCCCTGGTAAATAACTGTGAGCAAAGAATGATACCTGTCAGTAGTTGATGACATGATACATCACAGTGTAAAACAATATTTATGTCAGAAAATCTATGCTGCAACCAACCATGTTACACAAGCAGCAAAGACAGCAATAATTACAGTATCCCCCGTATGTTAGCCCCATTGTGTCTCCATATTGGCAACTTATCTACAGATATCCTGTAGAAACAGGTTGCTATGTATAGCTATAGCATACAAAACCCTGAACGGGAGTACAACTCTCCCTGGAATGGATGCACACACTTAATATAGAAGGTCATACTGGGTATGCTCCTACACTTACAGAAATGAAGCCCATGTCTCACAACACAGTGGACTACAGATATCTGTTATTCGCAGATGCCTGTGCATACACACATAAACGTACACCATTGATACTTCACACACACACACACACACACACACACACACACACACACACACACACACACACACACACACACACACACACACACACACACACAACAAATAGGAATACTCACACATATCTAAGGCCAACATAATATGATATGTCAAACATACACACACAGAGACTTGGGGAAGAGACAGACAGACAGCGACAGAGAGAATCCCATTATGAGGCTTTTCCCACCCAGTACACATCCCAATGGCCTATATCACATGATGTGCTGATGTCATTCACTGTAGAAATTCCTTTGGTTAGATCTCAGCCCTATAGTCTTAGTGGTGCTTGTGATAACTGTGTAACACTATAGTACAAATAAGTATCCATGTAGCAGTTGTAATCCCAGTCCTGTCAAATGTAAAGTAGTGTGTGAGTGTGTGTGTGTGTGTGTGTGTGTGTGTGTGTGTGTGTGTGTGTGTGTGTGTGTGTGTGTGTGTGTGTGTGTGTGTGTGTGTGTGTGTGTGTGTGTGTGTGTGTGTGTGTGTGTGTTTCTAGATTAATGTGTTTGAGGCCATTCGCACTCATTACACTTCCCATTGTCCTACTTTAGCACACCTGCTGATGTCAGTCACCCTGAAATACCCCTTTGGGCAGATTGCAGCCCTATAAGCTCCATGGTGTTTGTGATAACTGCATAATACTATAACAAACTAGTTAGGTATGAGTTCGAATTCTGATCCTGGCAACTGTGAAAATGTTTGTGTTTGTTTGAGACAGTGTGTGTGTCTTTGTAAAGGCCTGATTTTGTGGCCATTCAAACTCACTACAATTCCCTTACGCCTCCTTTCACACTGCTGCTGATGTCGCTCAACTTAGAGGTATGTTTGGACACTGTTCTATCTATACACTAAGTTCTGTGGCACATGTGATTAATGCATAACAATGCAATAAGAATAACTGCCTAGGCAGGGTTTTGAATCTCATTCCTGATATATTTGTGTGTATGTATGTATGTATATATATATATATATATATATATATATATATATATATATATATATATATATATATATATGTTTGTACCTTGAAGATTTTGGCCCTATTTACACCCAGTACACTTCTCAGTGTCTGACTTTAGCAGTCCTGCAGATATCATTCACCTTAAAAGTAACTGTCAACAACTATAAACTATGTAAGGTCAGTGGTGCGTGTGGTGAATGTGTAACATAAAGGTCTGAAAATGTAGTGAGGTTTGAGCATCACTCCTGGCAAATAAAAATGTGTGTGCAGGGTAAAATATTTTATGACATCTCTCACCCACTACATCACCCAATGCCAGTATTTATAAGGGCTGGTGATGTTCCTCACCTTAGAAGTACCTTGTGACTACATCCTTCCTATAAGCTCTCTGACATGTGTAATAAATGCATAACACTGTAATAGCAATACATAGATAGTTAGGGGTTCGTAACTTAGTACTGGCAAGTGTGTGTGTCATCAGTATCATCTGGGGGTGTTGATGAAGTTGTGTAATAACAGGAACCATTGAGGGATGGGTTTTACTAAATTATTATATTGAGGACCTAGTATATATTTGAATGTCCATATTACAAGGCCAACAGTTGTCAAACACCATAGAGGTTGGTGTAGACAATCCACAGCCCTAAATGTGTAGTGCCATGTGCAATGAATATGTGAGTGTATGGATTAGTTAACAAAATAGGTAACCCTTTTAATACTCAGAGACCACTCTCCACCCAGAAATCATACACAAACACACTTGGCTAGGCAGCACCCACTAAATCAGTAGTTATCCTGCAAATTGCCTCACAGATAGTACCCACAGTGTGATTTCAGTGGACTCCATGTCAACCCAATGACCACACATGACTGGTGTCACATAGGGTGCAGAACCTTGTCCTCTCATGTTTAGCATCTACCCTTCTGAGGTGCAGGAGAACAGAAAGACACCCAGGCTGATAATGTTTGCATACAACAGTAAGATGGGTGGTAGCATTTCCAATCCATGTGATGTTAATATCACGCCCAAAGGCCACTTGACACCTATGACTGTTGTCAGAACCCTGGACATTACCCCAATGCCAAGAGATGTGGTGCCATTACCTTTGGGAACACCATGGTTCTCATGAAGTAATACAGTGGTGGTACTCCACTGAACGGTGATGTTATTATAACAGAATGGGGAATGCAGGTTGACAGTCAGCTGCCTGTTGACCACAACACTGCCGCTGACATCAGAAAGCACTTTGATGTGTTACATCTCCTGACTGAGTGAGTGTTATCTAGCAAGCAAAAGGATATGGCACCCTGTTCCATCCCCTCAGTAGCCCAATCAATGTGTACAATGGCCTTTTTGCCATATTCTCCACTGGACAACTGCAACTACTGTAGAGTCCATACATGTACACCACAAACGTAATACCATGCCTTATACACATGCCCTGCATGGACAGACTCTGATAACTCCAATGAATCCCTGCATCATACTGTATATGTAGGTGCAATCACTATCTCAGTTACACAGCCATGTCTCACCAAACTAGGTCAGGAATGCTACTTCTGAAGATACCAATCTGTCCACACAACATTCCCCAGAGACCTCAAGCACACTTCCACACTTCAAAGAACATGCATGTGGGACATGTGTACAACCCAGACATTGTCCATGTTATGGAATATAAATCACATACATTTGAAGCAGTGCACATCACTGGCTACCCACAGCAGAAATTTGAATGAGTGGATGGGGAGTACAATCCCTCTTGGGGACCACTCCATTTATTATATTCCTGAGCCACACTGGGGACTATTGTTATGTGGCCTGATGCAGGGTATTCCCTTGGGTTAGCCTTGTAGAGCCTTCAGGCCCATTCACTTACTACATACCTATGATGCAATGAACCCATGGATCTCAGTACTGGCAAATGTGTGCATGTGTGTGTGTGTGTGTGTGTGTGTGTGTGTGTGTGTGTGTGTGTGTGTGTGTGTGTGTGTGTGTGTGTATAGTAATCTCAGTGTGTTTGATGAATAGCCCCTGTGGCTGTAGTTATTAGCAATCGGAGGCGTGTCCAAACCATTCTCCACTCTACAACAGATGTTGTAAATCAACATATATGTACAGCCTTCAGTCCTATAATCTGTGAGGCATATGCAATCACTGTATTACAGACAGGTGAATTCCATGCAGATACAGCTGTACCCTGTCTAAGACATGGTGGATGTGTTACCACACTGCCATACCCTTTGGTCTTGATGCAGGGCCACATCCTGGTGACACAGACTCCTACAACAGAAACAAGATACAGCATGTGAGAACACATTCACTCAGCACTTCACTTGTGGGGGACAGAGTGATAAAGCTGGCACTGAATGTGTTGCCAAGACTGTGGTCAATATCTGTTGTCTCAGAATAGATATTAGCATTGTGCAGTAACTCGCAGTATTTGTGTTTAATGCCATGGAGGTTGTCATGTAACAATCAAAGGTTGTTGTGATTGTTGTTAGTGTTTGCTGCATGTCTACCATCATAGATGTCTGTAGGGGATTCTATGAGGGATCCAAAGTTGTGTTTGAGGCTTATAAGGGAGTTCAACAGTCATTGGACACCACCTTTTTCTGTAACAGTGCCCTTCTTCTGATGTACACTTTAGGAATGGTAGAGGACCATCACATTGTCTCCCAGTTTTTGGAGGACAGCGTCTGGGTTCTGTCGGCTCTGGCTAGTACCATGCATTCATGTACCTCTTTGCACACAGTGCATATGTGTACGATTCCACAGTCATGCAGCTATTTCACATTGCCATGGGTGCAGTAAAGTCATCCACCCCTGTTTTCATGGTGGCAAAGTGAGCTTTGGAAAGGTTTTGCAAGGTGGTTACCTTTGTGGGGGGTTTGGCTGACATATTGAGTTCCATGCTGATTACAGCCTGTGTGGATCTCACCATAGAGTGATTGACAACTGTGGATGAGCAGCAGTCCCATATTTTAGTAGTCAACAGAGGTCAAGGTTGTTGCATCCTCTACCAGGGGTCAGTATGAACTTGTCCAGGGGAATGAAAATGATGAATCCCAGAACTGTTGGGCCACTGTACAGGTGCTTGGCTACTTTCCCT